>NC_140990.1:252024620-252555641 GCF_052327205.1 Somniosus microcephalus | reverse complement strand
GCTCTGCATGCATTTGTTGGCGTTTTCCTTTGGATGCGAAGGATGCTTCGGCAGAATTCTGCATGTAGGGCTTCTATTGTGTGTTTTTCCCATTTAGTGTAGCTTTGGTGATTTAGCGGGCCCCATACTTCACTACCGTACAGTGCAATGGGCAGGATTATGCTGTCAAATATTTTGAGCCAGATTTTGATTGGGATTTGGATGTTGTAGAATTTTCTTTTTATTGCATATAGGGCTCTTCGGGCTTTTCTTTTAGTGCATTCACTGCTATGCTGAAGCTCCCTGATGCTGTAATAGTTAGACCAAGGTAGGTGTAGCTCATAGTGTGTCCTATAGTGGTATCACTGAGGGTAAACTGGTATTTGTTTTCCTGACATCTGGGCCTTTTTTGAAAATCATGATGTTGGTTTTCTTTAGATTTACTGTTAGAGCCCAATTTTGGCAGTATTTGTCGAGTAGGTCTAGTTGTTGCTGTAATCCCTGTTCTGTGGGAGACAGTAGAACCAGGTCGTCCGCATAGAACAGGGATTTCACTTCTCCATCAAGGAGACGGAGACCTGGTGACTCGCTTTGCTCCAGCATGTCTGCTAATTCATTTATGTATATGTTGAACAGGGTCGGGCTCAAATTGCAGCCCTGTCGGACGCCTCTTCTCTGGGTGAAGAAATCGGTGCGTTTGTCTCCAATTTTGACCCCGCATTTGTTTTTCAGATACATTGATTTAATAAGGTCATAGACTTTGCCCCCTATTCCACACTGAAGAAGTTTATAATAGAGCCCTTCGTGCCATATAGAGTCAAAGGCTTTCTTGAAGTCGATGAAACAGGCGAATATTTTCCCATTTTTTGTTTGGTGTATATGTTTTTCAATGAGGGTGTGAAGGGTATAGATATGGTCGGCGGTGCGGTGTTTTGGAAGAAAGCCTATTTGTTTTTTTCTGAGGATATTATGTTTGTTAAGAAAATCAAGTAATCTACTATTTAGAATACTGCAGAATAACTTCCCTAGACAACTGTTGACACAGATGCCGCGGTAGTTATTTGGGTCTGATTTGTTTCCGCTTTTATATATGGGGGAGATTAGTCCTTGGCACCAGATATCGGGAAAACAGCCTGAACGTAATATGATGTTGAATAATTTGAGTACCGCACCCTGCATCTCCATATTGCTGAACTTGAGCATTTCATTTTTGATGTTGTCTGGGCCACAGGCTTTCTTTAGGTGGAGAGATTTTGTTTTTGTGGCCAGTTCTTTCCATGTGATTGGGGAGTCTAGAGGGTTTTGGTTGTCTTTTAATTGTTGCTTCTAATGTGTGGAGTTTTTCTGTGACCTGATGTTGACTTGGGTTTGTTTCGTTTATTGGGATGTCTTTGTAGAGGTTTTCAAATGTGTTCTCCAGATGTCGCCATCTTGGAATTGGTAATGCTTGCAATTGTGTTGTACTCAGGTTATTCCACATTTCCCAGAATTGTTTTGGATTGGTGGAGTTTTCAATTTCTTCGAGTATTTTGTGGGTATAGTTTTGTGTTTTGTTCCTAATGGTGTGTTTATATCTTTTGAGGGTTTCATTGTATCTAGTACGTAGGTCCGGATTGTTTGGTTGGCGATGCTTTTGGTTTGATATTTTTCTCAGGTCTTTTCTGGCATTTTTGCATTCGTGGTCAAAACCATTCTTATTTTTATTTTGTCTTTTGTGACGCTTCCTCTTCTGTTTCACAAGGTCGGCTTTTACAGCTGCCTCATGGAAGATCATATTTATATCCTCTATGGCCATGTTTACACCATCTCTGGTGATCTCGTATGGGTTTTCTTTAAATTTTGATATTTTACTTGTGAGATCAGGTGACTTTAGTGCTGTGATGAATTTTTCTCTACTGTCTGGGGCCATCTGTATGTCTGGTTTATTTTGTGGAGCTTACTGGGTTCCTTTTTTGTGTCTGTAGTTTGGGCAGAAAGTTTAAGGTACATATTTATTTGGTTATGGTCTGAGAGGGGGGATTGCTGCCTGACAGTGAATGAGTTGATATCGCAGGGGTCCAGGTCAGTGATTGTATAGTCCACCACACTAGACCCAAGAGTTGAGGAGTATGTGAGTCTCCCTAGGGAGTCCCCTCTGAACCTACCGTTAACTATGTCAGGCCTAAGGCTCGGCAGAGTTGCACTACCTCCCTACCGCTTTTATTTATTTCACGATCAAGGTTGTTCCGATTTGCGATGGCTGGTGTGACATCTAAAGGGGTCTGGCCAAACACATGGTTGTTTCCCTGTGGGTCTATGAAGTCGGGTTCACAACGGTCCTTGCATTTAGGTCCCCACATATTATCACCTTTCCTTGGGCCTGGAAATGGCTCCCCTAGTCTCTCTCCCCCCCCCAGGTTTCTCTCTCTCTCCCTCCCTCCCCCAGTCGGTGTCTCTCTCTCCCCCCCCCCCCCCCCCAGTCTCTCTCTCTCTCTCCCCCTCTCGGTCTCTCTCTCTCCCCCCCCCCAGTCTCTCACTCTCTCTCTCTCTCTCCCCCACTCTCTCCTCTCTCCCCCCAGTCTCTCTCTCTCTCTCTCTCCCCCACTCAGTTCAGTTCAGTTCAGTTCAAATGCTTTATTGGCATGAAAGTTTACAGAGAACCATATTGCCAAAGCTTACATTGCAAAAAGGTACAGTTTTCCAACATTCTGTAGGTGTCAATCGATTTGACATTTGTTGGGTATATACAATATTACTTTTAAACAATATTAATTTTAAACAGTCTTTCTACTTCATTTGGTACGTTCAATATTAATTTTAAACAGTCTTACTTTTAAACAGTCCTCAGGTTGTGACATGTTGTTACATATTTAGCCCCAAGGTATGGTCTGTCTCCTTCTCCTAGGACTAATCTCAATTTTGACAGATCATCCAATTCCTTGAAATCTGGGGTTGTTTGGCTTAGCTTGTTGAATAATATGTTTCTTGATGTGTTGAATTTTTCGCATTTTAGGAGGAAATGCATTTCTGTTTCAACCTCGCCAGCCAGACATTGATCGCATATTCTATTCTCTCTAGGCTGCAGGATTTCTTGTATCTGCCTTTTTCAATTTCCAGTTGGTGGTCGCTTAGTCTGTACCTGGTGAGGGTCTGTCTCTGTTTTGTGTCTCTGATGGTCGTGAGGTAGTCTGCCAGTTTATATTCTCTTTTTAGGGCCCCGGTAACATTCTAATCTGCTTTGGCTTTCGGTTATTTTGTTCCAATGTTCCAGGTAGGTTTCTTTGCATTTTTTAATGATTTGGTTCACTCGGATTGGTGTTTGGACGGCTGTGTTGGTCTGGGGCTGGTCAGGGTCCGGCTGAGTACTTAGTTTCAGTAGCAGCTGACTCAGGGGACTCTTTTCTGGGTTTAGCTCTTGGGTCTGAAAGGCTTTGAAATGAAGGGTGTCTGGGGAGCTAGATTTGAGGTGATTTTAGGAAGTTTAGTGCTCGTTTTTGGATGTTTATTATCAGTGGGTATCTGCCTAGTTCGGCTCTGCATGCATTTGTTGGCGTTTTTCTTTGGGTGCGAAGGATGCTTCGGCAGAATTCTGCATGTAGGGCTTCTATTGTGTGTTTTTCCCATTTAGTGTAGCTTTGGTGATTTAGCGGGCCCCATACTTCACTACCGTACAGTGCAATGGGCAGGATTATGCTGTCAAAATTTTGGAGCCAGATTTTGATTGGGATTTGGATGTTGTAGGAAGTTTCTTTTTATTGCATATAGGCTCTTCGGGCTTTTTCGTTAGTGGCATTCACTGCTATGCTGAAGCCTCCCTGATGCTGTAATAGTTAGACCAGGTAGGTGTAGCTCATAGTGGGTGTCCTATAGTGGGTATCACTGAGGGGTAAACTGGGTAGGGGTGTTCCTGACAGCTGGGGGTCGGTTTTCTGAAATCATGATGTTGGTTGTCTTTGAGATTTACTGTTAGAGCCCCAATTTTGGCAGTATTTGTCGAGTAGGTCTAGGGTTGCGTAGCGCTAGCTCGCTCTATCTCGAGATCCTCTCTCTCTCTCTCTCTCTCACTCTCTCTCCTCTCCCCCACTCTCTCTCTCTCACCCCAAACTCTCGCGAGCTCTCAGAACTCTAAGCGAGGGCACCTCTCGAGGAGGGACAATAGAGAGAGAGGGAAAGCGAAGCGACCCCACTCTCTCTCGTCCTCCCCACTCCTCACTCCACTCTCCCTCCCCCACTCTCTCTCTCTCTCCCCCCACTCTCTCTCCCCATCACTCTCTCTCTCTCCCCATCGATCTCTCGATCCCAACCCACTCTGCCTCTCTCCTCTCCACTCTCCCTCCCCACTCTCTACGCCACTCTCTCACTCAGCTCCCTCACTCTCTCTCCCCACTCTCTCTCTCTCACTCTCATCTCGTCTCACTCTCTCTCCTCCCCCTCTCTCTCCCTCCCCCCCCCACTCTCTCTCCCTCCGCCCCACTCTCTCTCTCTCCCTCGAGACCCGACTCTCTCTCTCCCTCCCCCCACTCTCTCTCTCCTCCCCCACTCTCTCTCTCTCCCGCACTCTCTCTCCCCCAGCTCGCTTAGAACTCTCCCTCGCCCACTCTCTCTCTCTCCCTCCCCCCACACTCTCTCTCTCTCCTCCTCCCACTCTCTCTCTCTCCCTCCCCCCAAGAGCTCTCTCTCTCGAGAGAAACGAGCAGAAAGAAAAAATCTGCGAGAGAGCGAAAGCAAACATCGAATAGAGACTCTCTCTCTCGTCCCGCCCCCGACACACTCTCTCGCCTCAAGAAACTAGCGCTCAGAGAGCGCAAACCTCAGCGAGAGAGAGAGAGAGAACAAAGCCGAGGAGAGAGAGAGCCCAACAATCAGCGAGCCCAACACTCTCTCTCGCTCCTCCCCCCACTCTCTCTCTCTCTCCTCCCCCCCACTCTCTCTCTCCCCCAACTCTCTCTCTCCCTCCCCCCCCCCCACTCTCTCTCCTCCCCCCCACTCTCGCCGCCCACGGACTCTCTCGAGTCCCTCCCCCCCACTCTCTCTCTCTCTCCTCCCCCCCACACTCTCTCGCTCGACCCTCCCCCCCACTCTCTCTCTCCTCCCCCCACCTCGAGACGCAACTCTCTCTCCCCCTCTCTCTCTCCTCCCCCCCACTCTCTCTCTCCTCCTCGCGGGCGCCCCGACACAATCTCTAGCGTAGCCAACTCCTCTCGAGAGCGATCCCCCCACTCTCTCTCTCTCCCTCCCCCCCCACTCTCTCTCTCTCCTCCCGCCCCACACTCTCTCTCTCCCTCCCCCCACTCTCCTCTCTCCCTCCCCCCACCACTCTCTCTCTCCCCCACTCTCTCTCTCCCGCCCCCCACACTCTCTCTCTCCCTCCCCCCACACTCTCTCTCTCTCTCCCCCCACTCTCTCTCTCTCTCCCTCCCCCCACTCTCTCTCTCTCCTCACCCCACTCTCTCTCTCCTCACCCGAAATACCAACCCTCGCGAGCGCGGCAAGCACACATACGACCCCCCACCACTCTCTCCTCATCCCTCCCCCCACTCTCTCTCTCTCCCTCCCCCCCACTCTCTCCATCTCTCTCTCTCTCCTCCCACCCTCTCCCTCTCTCTCTCCATCTCCCTCCACACTCCACTCCTCCCCCCACTCTCTCTCTCCCTCCCCCCCACTCTCTCTCTCTCTCCTCGCCCCTCCCCCACTCTCTCTCTCCCTCCCCCCCACTCTCTCTCTCCCTCCCCCCACACTCTCTCTCTCCCTCCCCACACTCTCTCTCTCCTCCCCCCCACACTCTCTCTCTCCCTCCCCCACACTCCTCTCTCTCTCCCTCCCCCCCCTCCTCTCTCTCTCTCTCTCCTCCCCCCCACTCTCTCTCTCTCCCTCCCCCCCACTCTCTCTCTCTCCCTCCCCCCACTCTCTCTCTCTCCCTCCCCCCCACACTCTCTCTCTCCCTCCCCCCCCACTCTCTCTCTCCCTCCCCCCCACTCTCTCTCTCTCCCTCCCCCCCCCCACTCTCTCTCTCTCCCTCCCCCCCACTCTCTCTCTCTCTCCTCCCTCCCCCCCACTCTCTCTCTCTCCCTCCCCCCCACTCTCTCTTCCCTCCCCCCACTCTCTCTCCCTCCCCCCCACTCTCTCTCTCTCTCCCTCCCCTCCCCCCCACTCTCTCTCTCCCTCCCCCCCACTCTCTCTCTCTCCCTCCCCCCCACTCTCTCTCTCTCCCTCCCCCCCCACTCTCTCTCTCTCCCCTCCCCCCCCACTCTCTCTCTCTCCCTCCCCCCCCACTCTCTCTCTCCCTCCCCCCCACTCTCTCTCTCTCCCTCCCCCCCCACACTCTCTCTCTCCTCCCCCCCACTCTCTCTCTCCCTCCCCCCCACACTCTCTCTCTCCCTCCCCCCCACACTCTCTCTCTCCCTCCCCCCCTCTCTCTCTCTCTCTCTCTCCCCCCCCACTCTCTCTCTCTCCCTCCCCCCCACTCTCTCTCTCTCCCTCCCCCCCACTCTCTCTCTCTCCCTCCCCCCACTCTCTCTCTCTCCCTCCCCCCCACTCTCTCTCTCTCCCTCCCCCCCACTCTCTCTCTCTCCCTCCCCCCACTCTCTCTCTCTCCCTCCCCCCACTCTCTCTCTCCCTCCCCCCCACTCTCTCTCTCTCCCTCCCCCCACTCTCTCTCTCTCCCTCCCCCCACTCTCTCTCTCTCCCTCCCCCCACTCTCTCTCCCTCCCCCACTCTCTCTCTCTCCCTCCCCCACTCTCTCTCTCTCCCTCCCCCCACTCTCTCTCTCTCCCTCCCCCCACTCTCTCTCTCTCCCTCCCCCCACTCTCTCTCTCTCCCTCCCCCCACTCTCTCTCTCTCCCTCCCCCCACTCTCTCTCCCTCCCCCCACTCTCTCTCTCCCTCCCCCCACTCTCTCTCTCCCTCCCCCCACTCTCTCTCTCTCCCTCCCCCCACTCTCTCTCTCCCCTCCCCCCACTCTCTCTCTCTCCCTCCCCCCACTCTCTCTCTCCCCCCCACTCTCTCTCTCTCCCTCCCCCCACTCTCTCTCTCTCCCTCCCCCCACTCTCTCTCTCTCTCCCTCCCCCCACTCTCTCTCTCCCTCCCCCCACTCTCTCTCTCCCCTCCCCCCCACTCTCTCTCTCTCCCTCCCCCCACTCTCTCTCTCTCCCTCCCCCCACTCTCTCTCTCTCCCTCCCCCCACTCTCTCTCTCTCTCCCCCCCCTCTCTCTCTCTCCCCCCACCTCTCTCTCTCCCTCCCCCCCACTCTCTCTCTCTCCCTCCCCCACTCTCTCTCTCTCCCCCCACTCTCTCTCTCTCCCCCACTCTCTCTCTCTCCCCCACTCTCTCTCTCTCCCCCCACTCTCTCTCTCTCCCCCACTCTCTCTCTCTCTCCCCCACTCTCTCTCTCTCTCCCCCACTCTCTCTCTCCCCCACCTCTCTCTCCCCCACTCTCTCTCTCTCCCCCACTCTCTCTCTCTCCCCCACTCTCTCTCTCTCCCCCACTCTCTCTCTCTCCCCCCCACTCTCTCTCTCCCTCCCCCCACTCTCTCTCTCCCCCTCCCCCCACTCTCTCTCTCTCCCGCCCCCCACTCTCTCTCTCTCCCGCCCCCCACTCTCTCTCTCTCCCGCCCCCCACTCTCTCTCTCTCTCTCTCTCTCTCTCCCCCCCCACTCTCTCTCTCCCACTCTCTCTCTCCCACTCTCTCTCTCTCTCTCTCTCCCCCCCACTCTCTCCCCTCCCTCCCCCACTCTCTCTCCCGCACTCTCTCTCCCCCCCCACTCTCTCTCCCTCCCCCCCCACTCTCTCTCTCTCCCTCCCTCCCCCCCCACTCTCTCTCCCTCCCTCCCCCACTCTCTCTCCCTCCCTCCCTCCCCCCACTCTCTCTCTCTCCCTCCCCCCAGTCTCTCTCTCCTCCCCTCTCTGTCTCTGTCTGTCTCTCTCTCCTTCCCTCTCTCTCTCCTTCCTTCTCTCTCTCTCTCTCTCTCTCTCTCCTTCCCTCTCTCTCCTTCCCTCTCTCTCTCTCTCTTGCATCAGGGGGGGCGTTTCATTCCATGTGTGGGCGGGCCTAATCCTGCAGCCTCCCGAAATGTCGCCGCCATTTTGAAAATACCGACAGCGACAACACCAGCACAACAAACCCCCACAGCGCGGCTCCGGCACAGTATCCCGCTCCCGGCCCGCCGGAGCGGGAGGCGAGTTGGGGTCACTCGGGCCGGGCCTCACAACCGCTCGGCCCGAGACACAGAGCGGGGGAGCGGCAGCGGCCGGCCGTAAACTGCGCGGCCCTGTAAACTGCCGTTTTACAAAAAAGCCTTGGCAACGCCGGGCCCCCCCAGCTAGTTATCTATATATATAAACGAATCGTTCTGTCTGTCTGTCTATCTGTCTGTCCTCGGGTGTGCGTCTGTCCGGCTATGCGCTCGAAAGTTATAGAGCCTACCTACGCGTGCGTTACCTCCGAAGGAAGCTTATGGTTCCGGGACGGTCGGAAGCGTATTTACTTTTCGGTCGGACGAAAATTGTTCGCGCCTTATGCAAAAAACCTTCAAAATTATTATCTGCTGCTTAGCATTGATTGACTGACGTCAAGGTTCGATCAATCCTGTGCCGTCATGATTGACCAATCCTACAGTACAGCCCCCTGATGGTTGGCCAATCGGTGTGTGTGTGTGGGCGGGACTAATCGTTTTCATCTCAGGGATGTGGCAGCCATTGCCTCAAGCTAAAAACCCCATTGCTGCTTCAACTCCTTCCAGCTCAAAATCTGCTCATCCGGCTTCGAAAAAGTTAGTATCTCTTATGTTATTTTTAAAAGATTTACCAAAAACGTTTTATAAGTACTTTCACTTTCATCTTTGAAGGTATTAAAGGTAGAAATGTTGCCCGGCAGCAGATTCACACGGAGAGAGAGACAGGGCCCCGAAAGCCTGGGACTCGATTTAAAAGGTTGCCCGGCAGCAGATTGAGAGAGGGACACAGAGACAGGGCCCAAAAGCCTGGGACTCGATTTAAAATGTTGCCCGGCACCAGATTCACAGAGGGACAGAGAGAGGCCCCAAAGCCTGGCACTCGATTTAAACCGCCCGGCCCAAAACAGCCCTGGCAAAGCTGGGCTCCCCCAGCTAGTTATTATCTATATATATAAACGGATGCTTCTTTCTGTCTGTCTGTCTGTCCTTCTGTCTGTCCTCACGTGTGCGTCTGTCTGGTATGCGCTCGAAAGTTATAGAGCGTACCTACGCGTGCGTTACGTCGAAAGAAAACTTACCTTTCCAAAACGGTCTTAAGCATATTTACGTTTTGGCCGGGCAAAAATTGCGCCCGCGGTATCCGAAAAACCTTCAACATTCCGCTCATTCGCATCTCATTATCCGCTCATTAGCGACAGAGTGACCTCGAGGTCGACCAATCGTACGCCGGGTTGCTGGCGCGTGCGGCCTGGCCCTCCTACGGTCGAGTGACGGGACGATTGACCAATCCTACGCTTTGGTGACCTGACGGTCGACCAATCGGTGCGTGTGTGGGCGGGCCTTATCGTTCTGAACCAAGGTGAGTAGCCGCCATCTTGCTTCCATTCTTTTTCCTGCTTTCTGCGTCTTTCTTTTCAAATATACATTTCCAGCAAAATAAAATTGTTTTTTTTAAACTAGATTCATTTGTAAATATTTTCTCTAACCTGAAGATTCTTTTTCCTACCTTTCCCCATTTTTGTTAGGCCTGAAAGCCTGGGCCTTTCTTGCCCAGCCAGGCCCGAGCTAGGTAATTGTCCCACGGCTTCTGCTAAGCTCCTCACCACCCGCACCCCGCCCCCCCCGGTGTCACGTTGGGTCAGGGTGCGCGCGCAGCCGGAGCAGCTGAGACGCGGCGTCTCTCTGTTCCCCGCTCGGCTCGGGCGGTGGGGCGGCGGGGCTCTCGGGAGTGCGGATCTTGGCCGGGGCTTGGTGAGCGGGAAGAGTTACCCCGGCAACCAGGCCCGCCGGCCGGGGGCAACGGCGTCAGCCACGAGGGTCAGGGTGCGTGTGCAGCAGGAGCAGCTGAGACGCGGCGTCTCTCTGTTCCCCCGCTCGGCTCGGGGGGGGGGCGGGGCTCTCGGGAGTGCGGATCTCGGCCGGGGCTTGGTGAGCGGGAAGGGTTACCCCGGCAACCGGGCCCGCCGGCCGTCTCTCACAGCCGCAATCGGTGGTCTTGAAGCCATTTCGGGAGGGCGGGGCTCCGGAGGGCGGGGGGCCGGTGCTCGGAAGATCGGGCCTCCGGAGTTCGGTGGCTGGTTGGGGGGGGTGGGGTGGGGTTGGTGGGGGGGGGGTGGGGTGGGGTTGGTGGGGGGTGCCAGGGTGAGCCTCGGGGGGGCAGGGATCAGGGGGCTCGGGGAGTTCGGGGGGGGGGCGAGCCTCGGGGATCAGGGGGCTCGGGGACTCTTCCCCCCTCCCCCCCTTCCCCTTCCCCTCTCCCCCCCTTCCCCTCTCCCCCCCCTTCCCCTCCCCTTTTCCCCCTCCCCTCCCCCTCCCCTTTTCCCCCCTCCCCTCCCCAGTCGCTCTCTCTTCCCCCCAGTCGCTCTCTCTCTTCCCCCCAGTCGCTCTCTCTCTTCCCCCCAGTCGCGCTCTCTCTCTTCCCCCCAGTCGCTCTCTCTCTTCCCCCCCAGTCGCTCTCTCTCTTCCCCCCCAGTCGCTCTCTCTCTTCCCCCCCAGTCGCTCTCTTTCTCTCTTCCAACAACAACATTCCCTCGAAAAAGCCTCGGCACCGCCGGGCACTTCAGCTAGTATATATATATATATAAAAAGGATAGTGGTGTCTGTCCGTCTGCCCATCTGTCCGTATGTCTGTCTGCTATACACTCAAAAGTTATAGAGCGTACCTACACATATGTTATATCAAAAGAAAGCTGATGATCAGGGGAGTGTCATAGGTGTATTTACTTTTTGGTCAGACAAAAATTGTTCGGACAGTATACAAAAAACTTTCAAAAATCCGCTCATTAGCGGTTGACCAATCCTACCGCTCATTAGCGTTGAGTGACGTGATGGTTGACCAATCCTACAGTTCAGTGACCTGATGGTTGACCAATCAGTGCGTCACGGGCGGGACCTAATCCTGCAGCCTCCCGAAACGTTGCCGCCATTTTTCCCCCTGCTTTTACCAGCTGCGGCGGCCCGCCGGAGCGGGAGGTGAGTTGGGGTCACTCGGGCCGATGGGGTCACTCGGGCCGGGCCTGACAACCGCTCGGCCCGATACACAGAGCGGGGGAGCGGCAGTGGCCGGCCGTCAACCGCGCGGCCCTATAAACTGCCCTGGCAACGCCAGGCCCCCCCCAGATAGTTTGAAATAAAGCAGAGTTCTCCTCTTTCTGTAAATATTCCCCCTCAATTAATACCACCATAAAAAACAGGTTAACAGGTCTTTCATTTCATTGCTGTTTGTGGGATGTTGCACTATGCAAAATGGCTGCTGCCATTGGCTATGTTCATTGCATGTGAAATGCTTTAAGACATTTCTGAGACAAGTGATGATGTGTTATTTAAATGCAAGTTCTTTCTTCCTTGTGAGATTATTGAGACAAAATGCTGCACCAATGGCCATATTCACCAGGCTCAATACATGTAAGAGCTGTTTCTGTGGCTTCCTAATTACTTCTCGTTAGATCCGTGGTTCAATGGATAAATAATCACACGGATGCTGTACATTAACAAATAACAGGTCTTTACTGGAGGAGGGTAATCTCTAGACTGGGGGTACAGAGGCATGTGCAAAGCTTATATACCGGTGTGGTCACTGCCGGTACTACAGTATACAGGAGCTGTAAAAGTAGTTCTGACTTAAAGGCACATACGCTACACTTCTGTAATGTATTTAACTAGTATGGGGGTATAAATGCTATTCCCTGGGCAGTTGAGACCACGCACCTATGAATGTGAAGTCCTGTGAAGAATCCAGTTGGAATTTTTTCTAAATTTACTAAAAATCCTAGCTCCCTGAAAATAGTAAATGCTCACTGGATGTTGCTCTTCTTGAATGGTAAGTCTGATAGGCCAATCCTCTAAAGTGGTAGATAAGCATGTCCTGAAACCTCAAGGAGGCTGCAGCCACAGATTGACAATTCCCAAGAGAACTGGGGTCTGATTTTATGCCAAAATGAGAGCACCTGGATATGGAAACTGAGGAATCATTGTTATCAGGACAGGAAACAAAAGACCATGGCACTTTTTATGCACATCCTGTTGGTTGTTCCTTAGTCTTGGCAACTTACAACATTTTGATACAGCACAGAGCAACCTAGATGAAGTTTCCAGTCCAGACAACACAGCTGAAACCATTTTTTAAAATGGTGCCATGGGATCTTTAACATCCATTTGAACCGCCAAAACAGGAAGATGGCCAACGAGACCCCTGTTAATGACCTAGGCTTAGTTTTTGTGGTTATGTGAAGGATGTAGGAAAAACAAAGGGGAACATCATGAAAGTAGTCTGTAGCAAGCGCTAACATCAATGCCCCCTTGAGTCTGGCACACCTTTATCATTGAGCCTTAACATTTGACAGCAGAGAAAATTGAAAACCTTGGGGGTAGAAACAGAAGATAGGAGCAGGAGTAGGCCATTCGGCCCTTCGAGCCTGCTCTGCCATTCAACGAGATCATGGCTGATCATCCAAATTCAGTACCCTGTCCCTGCCTTCTCCCCATATCCCTCGATCCCTTTAGCCTCAAGAAATATATCCAACTCTTTCTTGAATATATTTAATGAACTGGCCTCCACCGCCCTGTGTGCTATATGTACTGAATTCCTCATTACTGCTATTCAGGGTTGCAGTAAATTTATATTATTTAAGGGACCTTCAGCTTGAAGATAAAATAATATAAAGTAACCTTTAATTTATCAAAATGTACACATTGATATTCTTGTTATGATCTATTAAATTAACCACATAAATATATTAGACTTTTATCATTTCACAAGTTCTGCAAGAATTTTTCAGGAATTTGAACATTGCACGTGTCTTACGAATAAGGAAAAAATAGAAATGAGGACAATTTGAAAATGTTTTGTATTACACTGGGGAGCATAGCAGTGATATCATTTAAAAATAAAACTCATCAAAAATAACAATTAATCACATTTGTGATCTTTTATGAAACTACTTTGGTGTAAAGTATCTAAATTAGATAATGTGCATTCAGATTAAAAAGCACGAGGAGAAGGAAAAAGAAGAAAAATTACAAGCAATTGAAATTCTTCATGCCAAGATGGAAGCAGATTATATGCATCACGAACAGGAAAGGCAAAAAAAGCTAAAGTCTCTAGGAGAAGGAGAGGGCACCCAATCCTACCTCGTTGAACAAATGGTAAATTTTACTCCTCTATGGAACTTTCTAATTCTGTTTTTCTTCCCTCCTAAAGGTGATGATTCATTCTGGGGTACAGCTGCATCAGATCTAGTAGTCCTCCGATTCTTTATTAAGTGGCCATTCTACACATGAGTCTGGATAGTGAGCAGCAGGATCCCAGTCTAAGATTTTTCTCTTTCCTAATTATAGTGCTTCCACCAGTGTCCTGACTAAGATCAGCTCATAGCAAAATATTAAGTATGAATATGCTTAAAGCATAACTTCCATTTGATAGACGCATGTGAAGCAATGTGGCTTCTCTACTGATAAAATATTGGCCCAGAATTTGCGGTCAGCGGTGAGGCAAAGGCGTTCGCCGCTGGCCCCGAAGTAAGCTTCGCACAAAGATCTTGCGATCTGTGTCGAGAAGTTTGGGTTTTCCAACATGTAATTCAAATTAGCGGAGTTTAGTGGGGATCCCTGTGCGAGCTGCTGTGACATCAACAAGCTGTCTAATCAGCCAATCAAAATGCAGAATTCTCTCAGACAGTGAACAAGGAAGCTCTTAAAATTCTAACTTGTTAAAAATGTTAGAGCAAATGATTGGGACTCTCACATGGGAAAAAGGCAAACCTGAAATAAAGATGAACAAACTTTAAAAATGTTTTTTTTAAAGTTTCTTAAAAATTTTAATTTTTATTAAAGTGGATAAATTTGACACTGCACAAAATTAAAATGGGTTTTTCAGGCCCATAGCCTTTGTTTAGTAGTCCCAGTTACGCCTAATCCCTTTAGGTCTAACTTTCAGTGGGGAATTTAACTGGTATTACTGCGGAAGAGCCGAAGTTTTCATCAGTTTCCCTGATTTGTGTGATTTCACTCTGTGGTGGGGTGGGGGGGTTGGGTGGGGGAGGCGAGCAGTGAATGACAGACTGCAACTTTAGGATTTCTCCATGAGCCTGTGCATGCGCCAAATCCCGAAGTTGTAGTCAGTTTCAAGGCGGAATGACAGCAAACACTGCCAGTTCGCCTTCATCCGGACCACAATTTCTGGGCCATTAATTATAAATATTAATATAAATTACCAGACAGCATGGTAAAGAATAGCTATTATATATATTAGTAATTGGCAGCATAAATGAAAACTTTTATCTATTAGCAGCATAGTGTGGTACACATGTTTGAATGCTATTCCCTACTAACACTTAGGGCTGAATTTTGCCGGCGCTCAGAGTGCGGGTTTGGAGGCGGGGCCACTGTCAAAATCACAAAGATTGAAAGAGGGTCGGTATCCCGCTGTAAACCCACCTCCTTGTCAGTTTCCCAAGTGTCGGGTGTGTCATCCCTGAACAGACCCGACACCAAGTGGCGGGTCAGCCAATTTAGATAGTTAAAAGCTTATTAAAAGGTAGTTAAGAATCATTTTCTCATGTACTTACCATTTTACAAGGTTTTCAATGCGGTTCCTTAGAGCAGCTATCATGCCAGATAAGTATGTCCGGTTCTCAATGACTGTGGATTGCTGTGAATAGGTGAAAGCTGCAAACATAGAAGATAGGAGCAGGAGTAGGCCATTCGGCCCCTCGAGCCTGCTCCGCCATTTAATGAGATCATGGCTGATCATCCAAATTCAGTACCCTGTCCCTGCTTTCTCCCCATATCCCTTGATCCCATTAGCCTTAAGAAATATATCTAACTCCTTCTTGAATATATTTAATGAATTGGCCTCAACTGCCTTCTGTGGTAGAGAATTCCACAGGTTCACCACTCTCTGGGTGAAGAAATTCCTTCTCATCTCAGTCCTAAATGGCTTACCCCTTATCTTTAGACTGTGACCCCTGGTTCTGGACTCCCCCACCATCGGGAACATCCTTCCTGCATCTAGTCTGTCTAGTCCTGTTAGAATTTTATAAGTTTCAATGAGATCCCCTCTCATTCTTCTAAACTCCAGCGAATATAAGCCCAATTGACACAATCTCTCCTCGTACATCATTCCTTCCATCCCAGGTATCAGTCTGGTGAATCTTCGCTGCACTTCCTCCATGGCAAGAACATCCTTCCTCAGATAAGGCGACCAAAACTGCACACAATACTCAAGGTGTGGTCTCACCAAGGCCCTGTACAACTGCAGCAAGACATCCTTGCTCCTGTACTCGAATCCTCTCGCTATGAAGGCCAACATACCATTTGCCTTCTTAACAGCCTGCTGCACCTGCATGCTTACCTTCAGCAACTGGTGCACAAGGACACCCAGGTCTCATTGCACTTCCCCTTCTCCCAATCTCCAAATCATACTGGAGTTTCTCTGCATCCTTCTCACAGCACACACACCCACCCAGCTTTGTGTCATCTGCAAACTTGGAGATATTACATCTAGTTCCCTCGTCTAGATCATTAATATATATTGTGAATAGCTGGGGTCCTAGCACTGATCCCTGCGGTACCCCACTAATCACTGCCTGCCACTCGGAAAAAGACCCGTTTATTCCAACTCTTTGCTTTCTGTCTGCCAACCAGTTCTCTATCCAAGTCAGTACTTTACCCCCAATCCCATGTGCTTTAATTTTACGTGCTAATCTCTTATGCGGGACCTTATCGAAAGCCTTCTGAAAGTCCAAATACACCACATCCACTGGTTCTCCCTTATCTATTCTACCAGTTACATCCTCAAAAAATTCCAGTAGATTAGTCAAGCACAATTTACCTTTTGTAAATCCATGTTGACTTTGTCCGATCCTGTCACAGTTTTCCAAGTGCTCTGCTATTACAATTTTTATAATGGACGCTAGCATTTTCCCCACTACCGATATCCGCCTTACCGGTCTATAATTCCCCGTTTTCTCTCTACCACCTTTTTAAAATAGTGGGGTTACATTAGCTACCCTCCAATCCATGGGAACTGTGCCCGAGTCTATAGATTTTGGAAGATGACCAGCAATGCATCTACTATTTCTAGGGCCACTTCCTTAAGTACCCTAGGATGTAGATTATCAGGCCCTGGGGATTTATCGGCCTTCAATCCGGTCAATTTCCCTAACACCATTTCCCTTCAAATACTGATTTCATTCAGTTCCTCCCTCTCATTAGACCCTATTTTCCCTGACATCTCTCAGAGGTTATTTGTGTCCTCCTTTGTGAAGACAGAACCAAAGTATGTATTTAATTGGTCAGCCATTTCTTTGTTCCCCATTATAAATTCCCCTGATTGTGACTGCAAGGGACCTATGCTTGACTTCACCAATCTTTTTCTCTTCACATAGCTATAGAAGCTTTTACATCCAGTTTTTATGTTCCCTGCAAGCTTACTCCCATACTCTATTTTCCCCCTCTTAATTAATCCCTTTGTCCTCCTTTGCTGAATCCTAAACTGCTCCCAATCCTCAGGTTTGCTGCTTTTTCTGGCCAATTTATATGTCCTCTCCTTGGATCTTATACTATCCCTAATTTCCCTGTTAGCCACGGTTGAGTCACCTTTTTTCTTTTCTTTTTATGCCAAACAGGGATGAACAACTTCTGTAGTTCATCCATGCGATCTTTAAATGTTTGCCATTGCCTATCCACCGCCAACCCTTTAGGTAACGTTCCCCAATGCATCCTAGGCAACTCATGCCTCATACCATCGTAGATTCCTTTATTTAAATTCAGGACCCTAGTCTATGAGTCAACTACTTCACTCTTCATCTTAATGAAGAATTCTATCATATTATGATCGCTCCTCCCCAAGGGGCCTCACACAACAAGATTGCTAATTAATCCTTTCTCATTATATAATACCCAGTCTAAGATGGCCTGATCTCTAGTTGGTTCCTCGACATATTGGTCCAGGAAACCATCCCGTATACACTCTAGGAATTCCTCCTCCACAGTATTGTTACTAATTTGGTTAGCCTAATCTATATGTAAATTAAAGTCACCCATGATAACTGCTGTGCCCTTATTGCACCCGTCTCTAATTTCCGGTTTAATGCCATCCCCAACCTCAACATTGCTGTTTGGGGGTCTGTATACAACCCCCACTAACGTTTTCTGCCCCATGGTATTTCTCAGCTCTACCCATACAGATTCCACATCATCAGAGCTAATATCCTTCCTTACAATTGTGTTAATCTCCTCTTTAACCAGCAATGCTATCCCACCTCCTTGTCCTTTTTGCCTGTCCTTTCTAAATATTGAATACCCCTGGATGTTGAATTCTCAGCCTTGGTCACCCTGGAGCCATGTCTCCGTAATCCCAATTATATCATAGCTGTTTACATCTATTTGCGCAGGTAATTCATCCACCTTATTACAAATGCTCCTCGCATTAAGACACAAAGCCTTCAGGCTTGTTTTTTTGTTTTTTTAACACTCTTAGTCCTTTTAGAATTATTATTTACTGTGGCCCTGTTTGATTTACACCCTTGATTTCTGACTTTTGCTTTTCTCCTTCCTTTCTTTTGCTTCTATCCTTGCTTCCCTTTCCTCTGTCTCCCTGCACAGGTTCCCAACCCCCTGCCATTTTAGTTTAAGCCCTCCCCAACAGCACTAGCAAACACTCCCCCTAGGACATCGGTCCCGGTCCTGCCCAGGTGCAAACCGTCCAGTTTGTACTGCTCCCACCTCCCCCAGAACCAGTTCCAATGTCCCAGGAATTTGAATCCCTCCCCCTTGCACCATTCCTCTAGCCACATATTCATCTGAAATATCCTTCTATTTCTACGCTGACTAGCACGTGGCACGGGTAGCAATCCTGAGATTACTACCTTTGAGGTCCTATTTTTTTAATTTACCTCCTAACTCCCTATACTTTTAGGACCTCATCCCGTTTTTTACCTATATCGTTGGTACCTATATGCACCACGACAACTGGCTGTTCACCCTCCCCCTCCAGAATGCCCTGCAGCCGCTCCGAGATATCCTTGACCCTTGCACCAGGGAGGCAACATACCATCCTGGAGTCTCATTTGCGGCTGCAGAAACGCCTATCTATTCCCCTTACAATAGAATCCCCCATCACTATAGCTATCCTGCTCTTTTTCCTCCCGTCCTGTGCAGCAGAATCACCCATGGTGCCAGGAAGTTGGCTGCTGCTGCCTTCCCATGATAAGCCATCTCCCCCAACAATATCCAAAGTGGTATATCTGTTTGAGAGGGGGATGCCCACAGGGGACTCCTGCACCACCTGCCTGCGCCTACTACTCAGAAATCACAGAAACCTCACAGTGCAGATAGAGGCCATTTCGGCCCATCAAGCCTGCACCGACACATATCCCACCCGATCCCCGTAACCCCTACACCAACACATATCCCACCCTATCCCCGTAACCCCACGTATTTAATCCCCCTAACACTAAGGGTCAATTTTATCATAGCCAATCAACCTAACCCGCACATCTTTGGACTGTGGGAGGAAACCGGAGCACCCGGAGGAAACCCACGCAAACATGGGGAGAATGTGCAAACTCCACACAGACAGTCACCCGAGGCCGGATTCGAACCCGGGTCCCTGGCGCTGTGAGGCAACAGTGCTAACCACTATGCCACCGTGCTGCCTGCCTACTCTGCCTGGTGGTCACCCATTCCCTTCCTGCCTGTGCAGCCTTTACCTGCGGTGTGACCAACTCCCTAAACGTGCTATCCACGACGTCCTCAGCATCGCGAATGCTCCAGTACATATTCATTTGCAGCTCCAGCACCGCAATGCGGTCTGCCAGTAGCTGCAGCTGGATACACTTCCCGCACACATGGTCGTCAGGGACACAGGAAGTGTCCCTGATTTCCCACATAGTGCAGGAGGAGCATGCCACGGGGCCGAGCTGTGCTGCCATGACTTAACCTTTAATTAATTCAAATTAAATTAAATCAAATCAATACCACCAATTACACTACAATTAAATGATATACTCAAGGGCCCTTGTTTACTAGCACTCCCCGCTACACAAAAGAGAGCTTAGAAACTATGAACCACAAAATTAAGTTTGGAAAAAAGCGAGAGAGAGAGAAATACGCACCAACCAATCACTTACCTGCTTTCTGGTGATGTCACACTTCGATTACTTTTTACTTCTTTACACTCACTGGTCCGTTGTAGCCCCGGCTCACCTTTGAAATCTCCCGAGGTTTCTCACTCTCCAGCCGCTCTTGCTCACCGTTGAAATCTCCCGAGGTTTCTCGCTCTCCAGCCGCTCTCGCTCACCTTTGAAATCTCCCGAGGTTTGCCGCTCTCCAGCTGCTCTCGCTCACCTTTGAAATCTCCCGAGGTTTGGCGCTCTCCAGCCGTTCTCGCTCACCTTTGAAATCTCCCGAGGTTTGGCGCTCTCCAGCCGCTCTTGCTCACCATTGAAATCTCCCGAGGTTTGGCGCTCTCCAGCCGCTACCAAAAGTGGTATAAAACCTACCATTTCACAGCTGTTCACTTCCCAATCTTAGAGGCTGGAACATTAATGATTTGGAACCCACTTTTGAGCTTTATGCACTTTTGACGTGTTTGGAGTAATCTCTCTATCCATTGTCACCTCCTTGGAACAACCTATCTCAACACTGACAGATTACTTCTGTCATCTCAACCTGCCATCTATTCCATCAGTAGCGGTGCCCTTGAAAAAATCTCACCTTGGTCCTCAGAATCCCAACACGATCAGCCCACAACACTAGCATTACCGGGCACACCAGCAGGACCAACATGCACATCAACCTTCTCCGTAGTCAACTGATGCCCTGTGTCCAGTGCAGCATCATCACACGTGCACATTGCTGCCCGAGACGCCAGCGATGGCCTCACCATGTCCAGACTTGCTTCACTTAACACTGTACACCCTGGCTACCACATGATGCACTATGCTGGCACCACCCCATACCAGCACCGTAAAGCATCCCTACAATGTCCAAGCCATTCCTTTCACACTCATCACCATTGCGGGGGGGGCGGGGAGGGTGTCGTTATGTCTCACCATTCACTGGAATTCACTAACACGCTTTCAAAGTTGCACACAAATCTGTCCAAGAAAGCAAAGTGGTGACAATAAGGATTTCAATGCTTGACAACACATTAACAGAAAGTTTACATGAACATTAGCTAAAACTCCCAAGTGCCTACCCTTATGTGTTGTCAGTTGGTATGATTGGACTTGGATGAGGGTGTGTGTGAAGGGTGGCTAGTGAGATGGGGAGCTGATAATATAGATAGAGAGGGATGGGTGGAGGTGCAAGGTAAGTTGGTGTGAGTAAGGATGTGCAGGAGTAGGGTAGGGAAGGCAGAGTGATGGGGATGTGGCGAGTGGCACAGCAGGGTGAGGTTGAGTGTGGCTTTGCAGTAACGTTTCATGATCTACTGAGATCATTGAAAGATTTGCGCCACTGCAGCCTGGTCCTCCTGACAACATCCCTGCTTGTGTCCTTCTGTGCAATGTGCAAACAGGCTGCGTCGGTGTCCTGGGGACGTGTCTTCCACCCATTGGTAGGGAAGAGAACCTTCCTGTGTGCTGTGACTCCCTCCATAACCATTTCCTGGGTGCAGCTGTGCACCTTTGTGCAGCGCTTGTCAGTGTTTGCAGCACCTCAATGCTACAGAACATTGACAGCCGAACTGTCAAAATTAATTTGGACATGGTCCCTTTAAGGAAACCGGCTGATTACGCGTCATCAAATGATGTCATCAGACCCGCTTCTTTTTAATTGGCCGGGAACCTCGCAGGGTGGGCTTAACAAGCCCAATCAGGGCAAAATCACTTGGAGGAGGCGCGATGAAGATGGGTGCGGAGTTTGAGGCCGCTGTCTAATCTGGCCGCACCGGACTCGCCACGGCTGGCAAAATTGCGGCCTTAGAATCAGTTATCTAAAATCAAGCTTTGTTAGTTCTCAGCCAGAATGCTAGATTGTGCATCACATGGTAGTGGAATGCTCTATTTTGAAAAGAAAGACATTGGCAGGGAGACCTATCTTACTTGTAGTGATTAATATGGAATGACATTAATAGCAGCAGTAAAGAAAACAGAGTCAGAAAGGCAGCAGGTAAGAGATGTAAAAGACTGGAAATTGATATTTTAAAAAACTCCACTTTCCTGATTGTTTTATTGTCAGGTCGTAGCTGTCTGTGATCTAGTACTCCAAGTAACTTCCTGGCACTTATGACCAACATTGTAATAATCTTATAACTGTAAACAAATAATTATTAATTTTCAGGAAACTGACTGTAGGAAATTAAAAAGTATCAAGTACTGTACTATTATTTTTTGTGATGCAGTCTAATTTTAAATGACAGCCAATTGGATAATTAACACAAAAATGTAAGTAATTATCAATAGAAATGCATAATTCACAACCAGCCAAGCATGTGATAGACTGTAGTAATCATAAGCTATTTTAAAAACACAAATACTGAGAGTTTTAATGAGGTGGATGGTATGGTATTGTAAAAATAAACATCCTGAGGGACAAGGGACACTTTACATTGATCACATAACCTAATACTTCTGCTGTTAAAGGCCGAGAATTTATATTTAAAGGTAGTGGCCCAGATATTCCACATTTTTATAATAAGGGGTGCATCTTCAGCATAGCAGGACTTCTGCCAGTCACAGAGATGCACTGCTGACCACAGTCAATCTTCAGGCCTTAAAGTTGTGTTGGAAGTGCCAAATTTTGCACGAAAAAATTCAATTTTGATGTTGACAGAAAAAACACACTATTTGAAAATGTTTTAAAGGAACTGAAATGACCACGTTAACATGGTTGCTTCGTAGCTGCTTGAAATGGATCAGTATTGCTGCTTAGTTTTTTGTTTTTCCTCTTGTATATGTAATTGACAAGGATATACTCTATTTAACAAACCAAAAAAAATTAAGAGGCACCTGTAAAATCTTAAAAAGATTGATTTTTCTGTACCTGTTTCCAGGCTGAAAAAAAAGCTATGGCTTTACGTAAACGCGCTGCTGAGCTGGAACATGAACAAAAAACCACGGCTCTACTTGAAATCGAAAAGAAGCAATTTGAAAACTATGCACAGCAAGTTATTGACGCAGCTGCAAAAAATGGGCGAAATATCTATCCACTTCTTAAGGCTGCTCACCAAGGCATTGGTGGTGGGCATGGTCCTGTGCTAACTGAAAAAGGTGGAATTAGACCGAGTTACCAGGTCAAGGACACCTCTGCAACTCAACTTCCAAATTATCAAACCAGTGCAACTGAGACCATTAAGAACATACATGATAAATGTGATATCCAGAGATCCAAGAAATCTCTAGGTTTTATATGGTAAAAGCTTTGGAAATTACAAATATGTCAAATTGATTTTCATTTTTACAAGTATTTTACATTAATGAACAGTACAATTAATCTTTCTGAATGATCATCTGCACATCAGCAACCATGTACTGTCTAGATTTAATGTAATTATTCTATTGCATGTATTTGAAACTATCAATGTTTGAGTAGCCATTCCAGTAGTGTGTTTCAGAGATTTACGTAAAATATCAAACAATGAATGAAGTACAATAGCAAGATGGAAGAGATTAATAAACCCAATCTGAAAGAACATTTAACTTTCTGCAACAGTACAAAGAAATTCTAGAATATGATAATAACAAAGTTATTGACAAAGTCCTAGAATTTATGGCAATTGAATAAAATAAGTCAGAAGAGAGATTAAAGTTTGATGCTCTTCATCAGATATCATTCTTACATCTGTACATACAATTATAGGGCTAATAGTGTTATTCATTTTAACATTAGGTTAACAGAATAACAATCCTTCAAAGTGAAAGCAGATTGTAAGAACGCACATACCAAAACAACTGTACTATTTAATTTTTTGAAATCTGTCAGATCCAGGGATCCAGAGAGACCAGTTACACAGCAACATACAAATGAGAATCATTCTCTGGAAAACTACAGTGTACAGCTGATTTTCTACAATTGTTTTGTTTGGATAAATACATTTAAAGTATAAATCAGACAAACTTGCCATTCAATTTGTGTACAGCAATGTCCCACAAACAGCAACTGAGATAGTGTTGGTTGAGAGATGAAATTGGCCAGGATACCAGAAACATTTCAAGTTCTTCAACTAGTGGCACAAGATCATTTACATCTACCTGAATAGGCACAGGGAGACAGGGTCTTGGTTTAATGTCTCATCTGAAAGCTGACATCACCTCAACCTCACTATTGCATTAAAATGTCAGCCCTGAATGGGGTTTGAACCCATGATATTCTGACACAGGGTTGAGGGTGCTACCAGCTGACACTTAAAATAAATTTACTTTATAGATGTTGTCGCAGGATACCTTCAGGACAGTTTTAAAAGGTGGGTGCACCTAATTTTGTTGGTACAAAATCTTGAAACTCTAGAGCAAAGTTATATTTGATTTTTACAGATATTAAGCTTGCTTATATGACACACCCAACTTTAACAATAACTATGACAATAAATTAAATTTTGATTGTCATATTTTAAATTCCAAAAATATAAGTTGTATAAGAGAACAGAAAACTTTACTGTGGGATAAATGAAGCCGCTTTTTTGTTTACTATCCCTCAGTTAGTTTGGATTCCAGGAATCATCCATGAGTCGGTTTCCCTCATTTATACAATTAAATCCAGTTCCTTTGTCCTAATGGCAGAATTGTTAGACCCAGTTTTTTATGGGTCTGCATTCTGCTGTTTTTAAGGAAGCCAAATTTAATAGTGTATATGCAGGAAGCCAGCTCATGGATGCCAGTCTACCAGAATCCAAATTAAACAAGTGGCAGTATAAAAGTGGTTTTAAATTACCTCAGATTTATTCCAAAGCACCTAACGTGTCTAAATTTGCTGATGATACAAAGATAGGTGGGAAAGCAAATTGTGTGAAGGACGCAAAGAATCTCCAAAGGGATATAGATAGGCTAAGTGAGTGGGCAAAAATCTAGTAGATGGAGTTTAATGTGGGAAAATGCGAGGTTATCCACTTTGGTAGGAAAAATAAAAAAGCAAATTATTTAAATGGGGAAAGATTACAAAATGCTGAGGTACAGAGGGATTTGGAAGTCCTTGTACATGAATCACAAAAGGTCAGCATGCAGGTACAGCAAGTAATTAGGAAGGCAAATGGAATGTTGGCCTTTATTGCAAAGGGAATGGAGTATATAAGTAGGGAAGTCCTTTACAACTGTACAAGGCGTTGGTAAGACCACACCTGGAGTACTGCGTACAGTTTTGGTCTCCTTTTTTAAGGAAAGCTATACTTGCATTGGAGGCAGTTCAGAGAAGGTTCACGAGGTTGATTCCGGAGATGGAGAGGTTGTCTTATGAAGAAAGGTTGAGCCTATACTCATTGGAGTTTGGAAAAATGAGAGGGGATCTTATTGAAACATATAAGATTCTGAAGGGGCTTGACAGGGTAGATGCAGAGAGGATGTTTCCTCTCGGGGAATCTAGAACTAGGGCATAATTTCAGAATAAGGGGGCACCCATTTAAATAGGAAATGAGGAGGAATTTCTTCCCTCAGAGGGTCGTGAATCTTTGGAATTCTCTTCCCCAGAGAGCTGTGGAGGCTGGGTCATTGAATATATTTAAGGTGAAGATAGACAGATTTTTGAAAGGTAAGGGAGTCAAGGGTTATGGGGAGCGGGCAGGGAAGTGGAGTTGAGGCCAAGATCAGATCAGCCATGATCTTATTGAATGGCGGAGCAGGCTCGAGGGGCCAAATGACCTACTCCTACGTCTTATGTAGTATATTGGCTTGGAGTTTGTGGTCAGCGGTGAAACAAAGGCATTCGCCGCTGGCCCTGAAGAAAGCTGTCCACAGAGATTGCGAGATCTCTGGGGCGAGAAGTTTGCCTTTTTCAACGCATAAGTGATTACAACACTGTATAGTGGGGATTCCCCAGTGCGATCTGCTGTGACGTCAACAAACTGTCTAAGCAGCCAATCAGATTGCAGAATTCTCACGGACAGGGAACCAGGAAAAGAGAAGCTGCTTTTATCCTGACTTTTTAAAAATGTTACAGAGAGCAAAACAAAGATTCGGCTCTCACATGGGGATATGGTAGAACCTGCAATATCACAAACAAACTAAAAAACATTTTTTTTAAGTTTCATTAAAAAATGTCATTATCATAATGAAGGCATTTGACAAGTCACAACATTAAAATTAATTTTTTAAGAGCCATAACATTTGTTTAGCAGTCAATACACTGTTAAAACCCCAGTTACACCTAATCCAATAAGGTCCAACATTTAATGGGATATTTAACAGCGATATTACCGCAGAAATGCCAAAGTTTTCACCAGTTTCACTGATTACACTTATTGATGGCTATGGAGGGGAGGGGAGGGGGTGGCACAGCGCAGCCAATTTTGGAGCAGTGATTGACTGCAACTTCAGGATTTCCACATTTAGATGCGTATGCGCTATGAAGTTGCGGTCAGCTTCAAAGGGGTAATAACGGCGAACGCTGTTTGCCGTTATTACCCACTGCAAATTCCGGTCCATTTTTGTATTCCATGTTGAGCTCTCAATTTTGTGTAAATACTGATCCAGCTTTGTAACTTTTATGTTGCTGTGCAGTGTCATACAGCCAACATTTTTATGCACCAAGTGGGAATTTCAGCAGTGCCTCACTTCCAACACTTTGAAATACCTCATAAGCTAGTACCAGCATTTTTAGCTCTTGGCTCTGACTTCTTTCCTCAGATGTCAACATTCTACACCTGAAATCCTAGCAAAACAAAATGGGGGTGAATTTCCTCACCGTTCCAGCGCGCTTATTGTGCTGGAACGGTGTAGGAAAACTTTTCTGCGAGGAAAATCAGGTGGAAGCCTTTTCTACCTGATTTCCACACTTAAACAAATTCCCCATTATTTCCTCGTACTTCTGCAGCTTTGAGTGAGAGCCAAGAGCAAAGGACTTCTAATTCTCCGATAGGTGGATTGCTGCTGTGCTCAAGGTAAGTTGGACACAATTTAGTGAGGCGCAACAGCTGTCAGGATCAACTGTTCAAGGCAAAAGTGGGCAGTTAATGAAACAGAAGAAGAGGATGGAGATCTTTAAATTCAGATTTCAGCAGGTAGGAAATGATTCTGCCCACAGAGACCTACACTTGCTCTGGACTGCTCCGCAAAGGGTAGATTTGTAGACCCCCAACTCACCATTAGGGCTTCTCAGGAGCAGGTATGGCATTCCCTGCGGGCAACTATTTCATCTTGTGATTAAGGAGAGAGAGAAGGTGGTGATAGGTTGGGCTCTGTGGTGCTTCACAGGGATGCTAGGGCTGCTTTGTGGGTTTGCAGGCAGTAACCTGGGGTAAGGGGTTTAAAAATGGGATTGTTAGATCAATCAAATAGATTAATTAAAATTATATAGGTTTGGAGGCCAGAGATATATCAACTTGTTGGTTTTATTAATAACAACAGAAAGTGCAAGCAGGTCTATACAGTTATATACTTACAAGTAGGATAGCCAAAGAGGACTTCAAATGACTAATAAATCCAGGTGAGTTCTCAGTGCAAAATATCAACGAACTACTGACAGTCATCTTATATATATCAGCTCCGAAGGACGGGACACATTGTCCACATGCCCGATACGAGACTCCCAAAACAAGCACTCTACTCAGAGCTCCGGCACGGCAAGAGAGCCCCAGGTGGGCAGAGGAAATGCTTCAAGGACACCCTCGAAGCCCCCTTGAAAAAGTGCAACATCCCCATCAACACCCGAGATCCCTAGCCCAAGACTGCACAAAGTGGAGGAGAAGCATCCGGGAAGGCGCCGAACACCTTGAGTCTCTTTGCCGGGAGCAAGCGGAAGCCAAGCGCAGGCAGCGCAAGGAGCGCATGTCAACCCAAGCACCCCACCCACCCGCCCCTTCAACCACTGTCTGCCCCACTTGTGACAGAGACTGTAGGTCCCACATTGGACTCATCAGTCACCTGAGAACTCATTTTTAATGTGGAAGTAAGTCATCCTCGGTTCCGAGGGACTGCCTAAGAGAAGAAGACACCCTGAGGAACAGTTTCTCAGCAATGTCAAAAGACTTGCTCTGAACTTATCAATTCTGAGATTGTCATGTGATCCTTATGTGTCAATGCTACTATGCCAGTAGATGGCAATGTTACATCACATGTACTTCATTTTCACTGGAATCCAAGTGGCATTTCAGCTGGAATGCAAATAGTCTTATAAAGATAATAATGCTATAGACAGAGCTAAGCGATCCCACAACCAACAGATCAGATCAAAGCTCTGCAGTCCTGCCACATCCAGTCGTGAATGGTGGTGGACAATTAAACAACTAATGGGAAGAGGCGGCTCCATGAATATCCCCATCTTCAATGAATGCAGAGCCCAGCATGCAAGTGTAAAAGACAAGGCTGAAGCATTTGCAACCATCTTCAGCCGGAAGTGCCAGTGGATGATCCATCTCAGCCTCCTCCAGGGGAACCACCATCACAGAAGCCAGTCTTTAGCCAATTTGATTCACTCCACGTGATATCAAGAAATGGCTGAGCGCACTGGATACAGCAAAGGCTATGGGCCCCGACAACATCCCGGCTGTCGTGTTGAAGACTTGTGCTCCAGAGTTGGCCATGCCTCTAGCCAAGCTGTTCCAGTACAGCTACAACATTGGCATCTACAGCTACAACCTGACAATGTGGAAAATTGCCCAAGTATGTCCTGTCCGCAAAAAGCAGGACAAATCCAATCCAGCCAATTACCGCCCCATCAGTCCACTCTCAAACATCAGCAAAGCGATGAAAGGCGTCGTCGTCAGTGCTATCAAGCGGCACTTATTCACTAATAACCTTCTCACCGATGCTCAGTTTGGGTTCGCCAGGACCACTCGGCTCCAGACCTCATTACAGCCTTGCTCCAAACATGGACAAAAGAGCTGAATTCCAGAGGAGAGGTGAGGTGAGTGACTGCCCTTGACATCAAGGCAGCATTTGACCAAGTGTGGCATCAAGGAGCCCTAGTAAAATTGAAGTCAATGGAAATCAAAGAGAAAACTCTACACTGGCTGGAGCCATACCTAGCACAAAGGAAAGTGGTTGTTGCAGGTCAATCATCTCAGCCCCAGGACATCACTGCAGGAGTTCCTCAGGCCAGTGTCCTAGGCCCAACCATCTTCAGCTGCTTCATCAATGATCTTCCCTCCATCAGAAGGTCAGAAGTGGGGATGTTCACTGATGATTGCAGTGTTCAGTTCAATTCGCAACTCCTCAGATAATGAAGCAGTCCGTGCCCACATGCAGCAAGACCTGGACGACATCCAGGCTTGGGTTGATAAGTGGCAAGTAACATTTGCGCCATACAAGTGCCAGGCAATGACTATCTCCAACAAGCGAGAGTCTAACCACCACCCTTTGACATTCAATGGTATTACCATTGCCGAATCCCCCACCATCAACATTCTGGGGGTCACCATTGACCAGAAACTTTACTGGACCAGCCACATAAATACTGTGGCTACAAGAGCAGGTGAGAGGCTAGGTATTCTGTGGCAAGTGACTCAGCTCCTGACTCCCCAGAGCCTTTCCACCATCTACAAAGCACAAGTCAGGAGTGTGATGGAATACTCTCCACTTACCTGGATGAGTGCAGCTCCAACAACACTCAAGAGGATCGACACCATCCAGGACAAAGCAGCCCACTTGATCGGCACCTCATCCACCACCTTAAACATTCACTCCATCCACCACCAGTGCATCGTGGCTGCAGTGTGTACCATCTACAAGATGCACTGCAGCAACTCGCCAAGGCTTCTTCGACAGCACCTCCCAAACCCGCGACCTCTGCCACCTAGAAGGACAAGGGCAGCAGGTGCATGGGAACACTACCACCTCCAAGTTTGCCTCCAAGTCACACACCATCCTGACTTGGAAATATATCACCGTTACTTCATCATTGCTGGTTCAAAAACCTGGAACTCCCTCCCTAACAGCACTGTGGGAGTACCTTCACCACACGGACTGTTGTGGTTCAAGAAGGCGGCTCACCACCACCTTCTCAAGAGCAATTAGGGATGGGCAATAAGTGCTGGCCTTGCCAGTGATACCCACATCCCAGGAACGAAAAAACAAAACAAATTTTGCATCTAAACTTTCATACACTTTCCAGGATAATAGCAACTTAATTCAGGCACGTTGTCGCCCAACTTGGCCATAATTCTTTACACAGATCCTTCGATGCTTCTTAAATTGCTGTTAACTGAAAACACATCCTGCTTGCTTAGCTTTGGTCTGCAGAATCCTAACAACCTAATCTAAACCATGTGTTAGCCTATATCAGACAGAATACATTCCCACAATACAAAAATATTAACACTGATTTCTGTATTGTTGTTATATTTCATTATTTCTCACCAGATGTTCTAAGCTTTCAACCCAATCACGACCAATGTATGTCTGCAGTTTCCACACTTCGTCCTTTAATATAGCCCTCTATGGTACCTATCTGATGATTCCCATTACCTACACTAAGCTGTTAACCTATTATACACTATCCTACAAGGATGCCACTCCAGTGGCAGGCATTGTGTGCCAATCTATCCTGGACGAAGATAGAGTAAGGCTAGCAGTTGAGGAGTTTGTGCCAAGTGGCATGGAAGAGATGAAATAAGAGTTGTGATGTTGTTGAAGTGGGGGAAGCAGTTTTAGGGTGTTAGTAATCGCTGTGAGGGGAGCTGGCTTGACATAGTGCAAGATGCCAAGTTCCTCCCATTAACTAAAGAGAATTGTGAAGGGTTAGTTATGGAACTGTTGCTTTAAGAGGGTGAAGAGTGTGCTGGTGTCCAGGGTGGAAAAGAGAGAACAGCTTCCAGATGATATCGATAGCATTATTCAAGCTTTCAAATTACTAAGGGAAGAAAAGGTCTGGGCTGAATGGCTCATACCCTCACTTAGCTGTAAAGCACCACAACTTTTTCTCATGTAAATCCAATGGACAGTATGAACTTGAAGTACTAAAACATGCCAATATCAGTGCCTGTAACTTAATGCCTGAAGGATTCAAGCAAAAGTATAGAAGTAGGGGGAAACTTCACATAGTACTGTACGAATAGAGAATTAGTCATTGAACTGGAAAATATTTGGAAATTCTGGCTGGAAAGTGAAAATATAAAAGATGATAATAGGCTTTGTTGAGGGACAGATTTCTTGGAAACAGTTTCAGATGACCTCAGGAGAAAGGGGATGAATTTCCGTGGGGGTTTTCCTACTCATAGGAGCAGACTAAGAAAGACTATGAAAAATTCAAAAATGGGTTTAGAATGCATGTACGTAAATGCACAAAGTGTGGTGAATAAGGTTGGTGAGCTACAAGCACAATTAGATGTGTGGCAATATGATGTTGTGGCAATAACAGAAATGTGGCTTAAAAATGGTGAGGACTGGGCACTTAATATTCAGGGGTACAAGGTGTTCAGAAATGATAGGGAAGAAAAAAAGGGAGGTGGGGTGGCAGTGCTGATTAAGGAAGACATTGTAGTGTTGGCAAGGGAGGATGTTCTTGAGGGGACAAGGACAGAATCCATTTGGTTAGAGTTGAGGAGCAAAAAGGGTATGATCACACTATTGGGGGTATTCTATAGGCCTCCAAATTGTGAGAGGGAGGTAGAGGAGAAAATCTGCAGGGAAATCGCAGAGATATGCAAGAGCTATAGAGTGGTGATATTGGGGGACTTTATTTACCTAAATATCGATTGAGATAATGCTAGGGTAAAGGGAAACAAGGGGGAGGAATTTCTGAAATGTGTTCAGGAGAATTTCCTTGAGCAATATGTTCTTGGCCCAACTAGGAAGGAGTCATTGCTGGATCTGGTGCTGGGGAATGAGGTGGGCCAGGTCGACCAAGTGTCTGTGGGAGAACACTTGGGTATGAGTGATCATCGTATCATAAGATTTAGATTAGCAATGGAGAGGAGCAAGGAACAATCTAGAGTGGAACTTCTAAACTGGGATAGGGCTAATTTCAATGGGATGCGAAAGGATCTAGCCAGGGTAAAATGGAACCAAAGACTGACGGGAAAAACTGTAACGGAACATTGGGTGATCTTTAAGGAGGAGATGTTCCAAGTACAGGCTAGGTACATTCCAACAAGAGGGAAGGGTAAGGGAACCAAAGCAAGGGCTCCTTGGATGACGAGGGAGATAGAGAAGATGATGAAACAAAAAAAAGAGGGTGTATGATGCATGTCAGGTGAATTCTTCAAGGGAGAAGCAGACCAAATACAATAAGTTGAGAGGGGATGTGAAGATGAAAATAAGATTGGCAAAGGAAGAATATGAGAGTAGAATGGCGGTTAACATAAAAGGGAACCCAAAAATCTTCTACCGGCATGTAAACAGTAAGCGGGTAGTAAGAGGCAGGGTGTATTCATCCTTGGAATTGTCCCTACCCAAATGTATCACGCTGCACTTGTCTATATTGAAAGACATGTGTCATGCATTGGCCCGGTCCTCCATTTTGTTGAGATCCAACTGCAAACTATTTTATTCATCTAAGGTCCTAACTCCTGCACATATCTTCATGGCATCGTCAGAATAGATGCAACGGAGACAGAGAAACTGGGAGATTGGAATAGAGTCCTTACAGGAAGCAGGGTGGGAGGAAGTGTAATCAAGGTAGCTGTGGGAATCAGCAGGCTTATAGAAGATATTGGTTGACAGCCTATCCCCAGAAATGGAGAAGTCGAGGAAGGGAAGGAAAGAATCAGAAATGGACCATATGAAGGTGAGGGAGGGGTGGAAATTGAAAGCAAAGTTGATGAAATTCTCCAGTTCAGGGCGAGAGCAGGAAGCAGCACAGATACAGTCATCAATATACCAGAAAAAGAGGTGAGAGAGGGGACCTGAATAGGACGAACAAAGAATGTTCCATGTACCCCACAAAAAGGCAGGCATGGCTAGGACGCATACAGGTTCCCATAGCAACCCCTTTTATTTAGAGGAAGTGTGTGGAGTCAAAGGAGAAGTTGTTCAATGTAAGAACAAGTTCAGCCAGGCGGAGGAGGGTGGTGGTGGATAGGGACTGGTTGGGCTGATTTGCACATTAATAACGATGTGAGTCATTCACAATGTGTTATTTTTTTCAGCAAATTCTGGCCCATTATAGATTCTAGCTCCTGTTTTTCAGTGACAGTGTATTCACTAAAACTTTTTAGCTATCAGTCATTATTGCAACACTGTTCGATATTAAATAATATCCTGTATCTCCATGTTGTCCAATAGAAATAGTTGACTAGCCACAGGCTACATCTGACACACAATACAGGTAAATATACTTCACGTGTATATTGCATAGAACCATAGAATCTTACAGCACAGTAGGATGGCATTTGGTCCGCCATGCCTGTCAGCTCTTGGAAAGAGCTGTCCAATTTAGTTTTACACATCAGCCTTTTCCCCCCATAACCCTACAAATTAGTCTTCAAGTATATGGTCAATTGCCTTTTGAAAGTCCTTATGAAATCTGATTTCACCACCCTTTCGGGTAGTGTGTTCCAGATATTAACAACCCACTATGTGAAAAAAATTCTAATTTCCCCTCTAGTTCTTTTGCCAATTATTTGAAATCTATGACCTCTGGTTACCAAACCACTTGCCACAGGAAATAGTTTCTCCCTACTCGCTCTATCAAAACCCCTCCTAATTTTGAATACCTCTATTAGGTCTCCCCTTAACCTTTTCCACTCTAAGGAGAACAATCCCAGCTTCTCCAATCTCTCCACATAACTGAAGTCCTTCATCCTTGGTCTCATATGGTAAACCTCCTCTGTACCCTCTCCAAGGGCTTGACATCCTTCCTAAAGTGTGGTGCTCAGAATTGTACACAATACTCCAGGTGAGGCCTAACCAGTGATTCGTAATGGTTTAGCATGCCCCTATTTATAAAAGGTAAGTATCCCATATGCTTTCTTAAATGCCATATCAACTTGCCCCACCTTTAAAGAATTGGGAATATGCACCCCCAGGTCCCTCTGTTTTTGCAACTCCTCAAAATAGTGCCATTTGTATTCCCTATACCCAAGTCCTATATATAAATATAAAAAAAGAAACGCAATGGTCCTAATACCGATCAAAAAACACTCATACTCTGCTTTTTGCCGTACCATTTTACCAATGAACACATAAAAAGTTAAAGTACACATGCATACACCATACAAATATGGATATTGACATCCTATGCTGAACAACGGTGTCTATTACTCCTTTTTATTTACTCGTCAAAAATGTAATGAATCAATTCAATTCAATTCAAATCGCTTTATTGGCATGACAAGTTACATCTTATGTTGCCAAAGCATCGGAAAACATTCATGTTTGTTCACAAAAATACACATCTTGATTCCCAATTAGTCATATGTGGCAAGAGGCTATTGGCTAATATATTGGTCAACATTGCTGCAAATTAGTAAAAGACTTGCATTTATATAGCGCATTTCACGACCACCAGATGTCTCAAAGCGCTTTACAGCCAATGAAGTACTTTTGAAGTGGAGTCACTGTTGTAATGTGGGAAACGTGGCAGCCAATTTGTGCACAGCAAGCTCCCACAGACAGCAATGTGACAATGACCAGGTCACCAGGGATAACTCCCCTGCTCTTCTTCGAAATAGTGCCATGGGATCTTTTACTTCCACCCAAGAGCGCAGACGGGGTTTCAGTTTAAAGTCTCAGCCGAAAGACGGCACCTCCGACAGTACAGCACTCCCTCAGCATTGCACTGGAGTGTCAGCCTAGCTTTATGTGCTCAAGTCTCTGGTGGGCCCTAGTCCTTTTGAATAGAATTAAAATACTTCAATCCTCTAAAAATTGGAGTTTCTAACAATGCTGCCATATTGAACATGGTTTTTAGAAAGATCAAGAATGAACATGGTTTACAATCAGCACAGTGAGCTCAATGGCAAGTGTAATGCATGTTGTGGCTTTGAATCATGTAGAGCAGAAAGATCCCTGGTCTGTTCCAAGTTAGCACAACATTTCATCTCACTGGCTTCAGGCTTGGGAATGATCCCTGCAGATGCTGGGTAGGGACAGTTAGGCTCAACGTTCATGACCCCCATGCCAAATAACAAACATTCACTCTTGAGGCTCACACATGAAGAACTGGAGGAGGTACTAAAGGATTGCCAGCATTTCTGGAATTGTATCCTACTATGAATTACCACCTTTTGCATTTGCTGCGTATTCAACAAATCTGCAGTGTGGGAGATGCCCGATGTCCCCACAGCTGTGAGGCACGCTGACCAAAAAGCAATCCATCAAGGAAGAGTTAAGCATCCATAACTCTTAAAAAAAAATTTTAAAAAAAAAATCACATTCACACTAAAAGGACCCAATTATACACTAACAAAATAAACGTTATGGGCACCATGGCAGCTTTCAATTCACCTATTTAATTCACTCATTCCACCTCATTTTAAGAACACCTGCCATGGTTGCTTCCATGTCCCCAAACCATTCTCCTTGCTATGTATTTCTGGAGGCCTCACTGATCCTCCTATTACCCTCCCCATCTGCAAGGTCTCCCACCCGAACAGTCTCAATGTTGTATTTCACTATCCTTTCTGATGCTCCTGATGTTCCTTTAAGCCTCCTTCCACCATTGTTTTGGAGCACAATGTATGCACAATCTATCTTTGCTCTACATATGTGCTTTGTTCCAAACCATAACATAACCACTCAGTGCCCATTGTTGCCCCTCAGTGATGGGATAGGCATTCAAGGATGCAGTAAAGAAGAATTATGTTGGAGCAAAAATTAACAGAACCAGGATTCAGGAAAGAGCAAAAGAAAGTAATGAACAGAAGTGAATTCAGAAAAAAAAAGTCCAGGATTTAAAAATTAAAGGAAAAAGAAGTGACGGGAAAGAAAAGGAAAAGATATAGTAGAGACAGAACCAAAAAAGTAGCGAAGTAGTGAAACGAGCAGTACACTGAATAGAAGTCTGCATTTGCACTGTGTCAAAACAAAGTGGCTTTGGATGCACAAAAGTGGCAGTATAACTTTGAATAATAATACAAAAGCAAAATACTGCAGGTGCTGGAAATCTGAAATATAAACAGAAAATGCCAGAAATATTCAGGTCAGGCAGCATCTGTGGAGAGAGAAATGGTCATCAATGAAAGGTCATCGACCTGAAACGTTAACTCTGTTTCTCTCTCCACAGATGCTGCCTAACCTGCTGTGTATTTCCAGCATTTTCTGTTTTTATTTCAGTATAACTTTGAAGTTTGGAGTCAGACTCAGCAACACGCTAAGAACAGTGGGAGACCCCTTCCAGGATTCTGCCTCTCAACTTGGATTGGGCACCAATTGGACTATAACTCTAGTCCGTAACTGCAGTATCTGTTATGCAGTCTGTTTCTTTTCTTCACTAGTTAACTAACACTTTATTAGTCTGGGATCTGGACTTCTGGTGAACAATGTCATGGATGTACCAGTTGATCAATAGCATGCGCCAATGATGCTTGCGCTCCATGAAATAACACTTCAGTTTAGAGTTAGGATGGAGTATTGCTGCTTTAAATAATCACTAAATATGCTAACAAATGATTCTCATCTATAAAATGCTGTTTGAAGCTTTTAATAATTTTATTGCAAGGTAGAATTTGTTATACGTTTTACAAATAAAATATGTTTGCAATATGATTTTATTGCATGATAGAACTTCGTAAAAAATCACAAGGGCCATACACTAATAACCATACATTTGTTGAAGAAACAAATTCTTCCATAAATTTACTACAGAATTTAATCACGAGGAGAAACAAACCTGCTTCCATGAGTTCAGAAAATAAAAAAAGATTTTAATCTTTCTTTTCATATGGAATAAATTTAAATCAGAAATATTCAGATGATGCTTCAAGACAGTATCTGAGAAATAGGCAATTTTCAGACAAATTCAAGGAAAAAATATGAAATAAAATGCTAAACTTTGCCTGCCCCAAACATTAAGACTTCTGAAAATATTTTTATGGTATTATCAAAGCCTGGTTGCACAATTGGTGTATACAACTAGAAATACCTGTTAAGTTTTAGACAAAATATTCAGCGAAGCTCTATTAAGAAATTCAATTTTGCCAAAAAGCTTAGAATTATGAAGGAGACTGGAGCATCTGTTTCTCCAGATTAAGAGCTTTATCAGGGTAAGAAATGTTTGTCCAAATGTACAAGTTTAGGAGTCACATGTCATTGCAGGGCGTTTCACTTTACGAAGCATGTTTGTTCTGTGCTGTGGTTGCAATGCAGAGTATAAAACAATCAGAGAGGAATAAATTCCATAGCAGTCTTCAGAAATGCTGTTTATACTCTGGAACATATTGTATTTTGGTGGAGCCCACTTGGCTAAAGACCGAGATCCATTACTACTCTGCATTACGTCACACAAATCCATAAGAATGTGTCGTGCTCAGTCCAGGAGAAGTACATTTTAAAGAATTTATAATATTTTGTAGTGCTTGAGTTTATGCAAATTGAACGTGTAAGTAAATGGAAAACATGAAATCAAACCTTTGAATAAGACCCTACATTAACTGAAAATTTTAAGGACTGTATTAGAATCCATATTTGAAACCATGTCTGTCTTGTGCACTACCTGTTATTTACGACATCATAGCTAAACTAAAATAAGCTATTTTAACAGATTCTGCAACACCTTAACCTGATACATGAAAGTCAAATTTATACTGTACAGTTAAGCTGAAAATAAAAATACATATACAGTAAGTGTGAATTTCTGTGCTCCTCAAGGTGAGGAAAAGTCTTAACTGTGTTATCAATCAGTTCCAGGTCATGTGCAGTATGGGCTGAATGCATTCAGCCAGCTTCAATGCACCTCAACACTGAACCCCCACCTCCCATACCAATCATCCTTGAGGTCTCTCCGAGCAAAACTGCCAATTTAGTGCCAACTATGTTGCGTTGTGGCCAGTTTTATGTGAGTTCAATGCACAAGGAACTAGGTCAAATCTGCTCAAACTCATTTCACACAGGAACTGCGCTATCCAGTTCCCTCAGAGTACTTTTTAAGAAAAAAAGAATTAGGATGCCAATAACCAGAAAGCTTTCAGTCCATGCAGATATACTATTCCCGTCCAAACATAAAGATGTTGTTAATGAAAATTATCACTATGGAAAACACTAAAATCAAACTGCAATAAAAAGTTATTTATTGGTCTGTTTTAGAAACTTCAAAAAATAAAAAGCTAAAAACCATAATGCTCCAAAAATTAAAACATTAGATGAAACCATCTTTTGCACCACTTTACAAATTTATTAAAAGTCCAGTAGTACAAATAATCCAGGCTGCAGATTGTCAAAAAAACAAACTCAACTGAAATCCAGGTTTAAAAGACACGTCCCAAACATGTCTCTGAAAAAAAATAAATCACAGAAACATTTATTGGCAATTGATTGTTTGTCCATAAAGCACATTTATTCACTTTTATCTTCATCTGAACTAGGGGTTGAATCACAGTTTGAGTGCTTCTCTTTGTTATGGTTCCGATCTTTTACTCTGCTGTTTGACTTCTTAATTTTGTCATCATGTTCACACACTCTGCTTCTAGATGCAGATTTTTCTTCAGACTTTTTGCTTTTACTACTCCCCCTTTTTCGCTTTAAACTAGGACTACTACTTTGTTCCTTTTCCTTATTCCTGCCCTCATCCTCTTTCAGACTCTCGGAGCTGCTGCTATGATCCCTACCCTGGCTTCGAGTATGGCTTTTCAGTTTTTCATTCTCCCTGTTGTGTACTTTTTTCCCATTTGAACTTTGATTTTCAGCAACCTTTAACTCTTTCTCCTTATTTTGATTATCTTCTGAACTTTTTGATTTTTCTTCCCTCTTTGAATCGTCATACCTATATTTTTCAGGGGTTCTTCTGTCTCTGCTCCTTGACCGTCCTCTTTTTTTCTGTTCTTTATCTCGGTTCCTTTGACCTTCTTTGCTCTCACTTCTATCCCTTTCCTTGCTTTTGGATTTTGCTCTTTTTTCTTGATCTTTATTCTTGCCCTGTTCCTCGTCATTACGAATGGATTTAGTCCAGTTTTCTCTGCGTTTTTGTTCCCTGTCTCTGCTTCTTGAGTTTGCATGTTTTTCTCTTTCTTTACTTTTCTCTTTTTCTCTATCTTTACTGCTAGATTTTGCTTGCCTTCCTCTTTCTTTACTTCTACTCTGTTGCCGATCTTTGCTTCTAGATTTGTCCCTTTTCCCTCTATCTTTGTTTTTACTCTGTTCTCGATCTCGGCTTCTAGATTTTGATTTGGCCCTTTTTTCTTGCTCTCTACTTTTACTTCGTTCTCGACTTTTAGATTTAGATTTGGCCCTTTTGTCTCGCTCTCTACTTTTACTCTGTTCTCGATCTCGACTTTTAGATTTTGATTTGGCCCTTTTTTCTGGCTCTCTACTTTTACTTCGTTCTCGACTTTTAGATTTAGATTTGGCCCGTTTGTCTTGCTCTCTACTTTTACTCTGTTCTCGATCCCTACTTCTTGATTTGGCCCGTTTGCCTCTCTCCTTACTGTTACTCTGTTCTCGATCATGAGTTCTGGATTTTGACTTGGTTTGTTTCGCTCTTTCCTTACTGTTGCTCTTTTCTCGATCACGAGTTCTAGATTCTGACTTGGCTCGTTTCTCTCTCTCCTTACTGTTACTCTTTTCTTGATCACGAGTTCCAGATTTTGACTTGGCCCGTTTTCCTCTCTCTTTACTTCTACTCTGTTCTCGACTTCTGGATTTTTCATGATTTCCCCGCTCTTTACTTTTGTTTTGTTCTCTCTCTCTACTTGATTTTGCATGTTTATCCCTCTCTTTGCCTTTTGCATGCTCCCTATCCTTGCTTCTTGATTTTGCCCTCTTTTCTTTGCTTGCTTTCTGCTCTCTGTCCTTACTTCTGGTTTTGGCGCGTTTTTCCTTATCTTTGCTTCTGCTTTGATTTCTTTCTTTACTTCTCGATTTATTTCTCTTTTTAGATTTGTTTTTATCAGGCTTGTCATCTTTCTCTGTTTTCTTCTGTTCTCTTTCTTTACTTCTAGATCGATGACTTCTTCCAGTCTCTCGGTCTGTTTTCTTATCCCTCTCTCTGCTCCTTTTTGGACTATCCAATATGACCGGTTTGTAGTCTGCAGCCATTCTCTCTCTCCCTCTGCCTGGGCTTCTATTGTTCTGGTTTTCTTTCTTTTCATTCACTTCACCCCTTTAAACAGCAGTTGGGGAAAAAAAACAGGAATTAGCAACCACCAAACTAAAAATATTTTTGAATTTTCAGTTTATACCCTAATATTTACTGCATATGCAAGAACATTTACTTCATTTTATTACCTGCTGAATTGGCAATTAAAAAAAAAACACAACACATGGATGCCACTGTTACATATCCCTACAAAATGTATTTTTGAAGAGAGACCAGTAAGATTTGCTATTCCTTACAGCTGGGTGCCATCGACTGCTTAGATTGTCTCAATGGGTTTGAAGATTTAACAAATGCAAGCAATTCCTGAGAGTTATAGTTATGGAAAATAAATAGAAAAGACAGCGTGGAATAAGTTACATCATATATTCAGTAAATTTGTATAAACAAAAATTCTCAAAGGAAACCAATGCATGTCAAAGGGGGAAAAAACCGACAATCACATTTGTTGATAAACTGAAAATGTCTTCCATTCCTTTTGATGCGCATCTTTTTGTTAACTTCTCCAGAACTCTTTGCCATACCACAAGATAAGGTTTGAGTATTTCTTTTTACAAATTCAGAAATATACTTCCATGTTCACCATCAGATACTGCAATTTATTTAGCATCTTCGACAGCATCTCCCAAACCCACCTCTACCATCTAGAAGGACAAGGGCAGTAGGCGCATGGGAACACCATCACCTGCAAGTTCCCCATCAAGTCACACACCCTCCTGACTTGGAAATATATCGCCGTTCCTTCATTGTCGCTGGTTCAAAATCCTGGAACTCCCTCCCTAACAGCACTGTGGGAGTACCTTCACCTCGCGGATTGCAGTGGTTTAAGAAGGCGGCTCACCTCCACCTTCTCAAGGGAAATTAGGAACAGGCAATAAATGCCGGCCTTGCCAGCGACACCCACATCCCAGGAATGAATTAAAAAAATCATTTGGATGTTTTCAAATATTACTGTACAAAAATTAAGGGACTTAAAAATACACCAATACATATGTGAAAGCTAAATCTAATAATTTGCCATCAGCCTTACAGCACATTCTTGTTTAATAGAATAATGGTTCTACTAGACAACTTCAAAATATTTGTAATTAGTGCTCTTACAAGCACATCATAATGAAAATATAAAGCTACACTTGATTATCAGGAGTAAACTTAATTATCTATACAACAACTTGTATTTATATAGCGCTTTTAACATAGTAAAACGTCCCAAGGCGCTTCACAGGAGTGTCATAAAATTTGACACCGAGCCACATAAGGAGAAATCAGGGCAGATGACCAAAAGTTTGGTCAAAAAGGTAGGTTTTAAGGAGCACCTTAAAAAGGAGGAAAGAGAGGTAGAGAGGTTTAGGGAGGCAATTCCAGAGCTTAGGGCACAACAGCTGAAAGCATGGCAACCAATGGTTGAGCGATTAAAATCAGGGATGCTCAAGAGGCCAGAAGTAGAGGAGCAGATATCTCCCAGGGGGGCTGGAGGAGATGACAGAGATAGGGAGGGGCGGGGCCATGGAGGGATTTGAGAACAAGGATGAGAATTTAAAAATCGAGGCCATTGTAGGTCAGCAAGCACAGGGGTGATGGTGCGAGTTAGGACACGGGCAGCTGAGTTTTGGATGACTTCAAGTTTACGTAGGGTAGAATGCGGGAGGCCAGCCAGGAGTGCGTTGGAATAGTCAAGTCTAGAGGTAACAAAGGCATGGATGAGGGTTTCAGCAGTGGATGAGCTGAGGCAGGGGCAGAGACAGGCGATGTTACGGAGGTGGAAATAGGTGGTCTTAGGTCGGAAGCTCATTTCAGGGTCAAATATGACACCAAGGTTGCGAACAATCTGGTTCAGCCTCACAGATGCCAGGGAGAGGGATGGAATCAGTGATTAGGGAACAGAGTTTGTGGCGGGGAGTGAAGTCAATGGCTTTGGTCATCCCAATATTTAATTGGAGGAAATTTCTGCTCATCCAGTACTGGATGTCAGATAAGCAGTCTGACAATTTAGAGAAGTGGAGGGGTCGAGAGAAGGTGTAATGAGGTAGAGCTGGGTGTCATCGGTGTACATGTGGAAACTGACGCTGTGTTTTTGGATGATGTTGCCAAGAGGCAGCATGTAGATGAGAGATAGGAGGGGGCCAAGGATAGATCCTTTGGGGGGGGGGGGGGGGGGGGGCGGGGAAGACACCAGAGGTAACGATGCAGGAGCAGGCAGAGAAGCCGTTGCAGGTTATTCTCTGGCTACGATTAGACAGGTAAGAATGGAACCAGGCGACTGCAGTCCCACCCGGCTAGACAACAGTGGAGAGGCGTTGGAGGAGGACGGAGTGGTCAACCATGTCAAAGGCTGCAGACAGGTCGAGAAGGCATAGTTTACCTTTGTCACAGTCACAAAGGATGTCATTTGTGACTTTGATAAGAGCCAAAAATAATCTAGTAAACTAAAGCTAACATGGCTTTAGAAGGGAAAGATCATGCCTGACAGACCTCCTGGACTTCTTTGTGTAGAAGTGACAACCCAAGTGGGCTGTGGGAAACACAACATTGTGTAACCAGACTTCCAAAAGGCAGATGACAAAGTTCCACACGAATGACTATTAAGATCAAAGCTGTAGGGATAAATGTTAAATCCTCAGAATAAATAAGAAACCGTCTGAAAGGGAGAAAACAACAGATGCTTGTTAGAAGTGTTATATTGAGGTGGGATGATATCAAACTAGGAGGGGCAGTGAAATTGAAAAGGTGATAACTCAGAAATTACAGAATGAGTTGGAGGTGATTGCATAGTCGAGGCAAAAACCCTGGAATCATTTAAGAAACAAGTAGGTGCTGAAAAAGGGGGCATGGTCTTTCGGGATGAAATATAATGGAATGAATTGATTACCTCATCTGTAATGATCTTGTGTAATGTTAAACATTTCACATAACAGTGAAGGATTTAATTTGTTTCTTACTTAAAGCACTCAAAATCATAGTTAACCAAGGAAGAATGTTAATGGAAGACAAAGATATGCTGGGAAAATGATCGAGTTCTTTTTATTAAAAAAAGTATTAGTATTCTTATTTCTCTCCTTTTGCTTTGAACTAGTTTTTTGTTCCATCACTTATCACTACCTTCCAGGTCCCCTGTTAGAGCTACTTAATTTTGTTTTGATAATATGATTGCATCTCTTCAACAGGTCACTCGTAATCAACTGGGAGAAACCCCTAGCTTCACAAGACATTACAGTACTACAGATGCTAATAGCCTGTGATTCCTTGATTAAAATATAGGTAATTCAAAAGTACTCTTTGCAGCAACAACTAGCATCATGTCTTGGATCTTAAGATGGTTCAATTGCACTAAAGTCACTGATCAAAGTTATACCACCATGGGCAAGTGTTTTTCCCCACTAAGAGGGGAAGTTGCTATGGGCTACTCTTGCACATCTTCTAGTGGCTGATTATTAAGTTGAATTAGCAGAGACCTACTTCATTTCAGCCTGATATGGTGCATGTGATAAGGAGAGCGAGAGAGGGGAAAAGCAGAGTACTATCAAAAGATAAAGTGAGATGAAAAAAACCCAGAAACACACAAAAGTAATAATCGACAACTGGAAAATTCAACTGAGATCCAAATTTGCAGGTGGGTAGAAATTTAAAAAAAAATCATTAATCATTTTCATAATTTTTTGGAGGCAGGCAAGAGCACTATTACTCATTTTCAGATCTAGTTATTACAAGAAAAGGCTAACCGATGTTCTTGCCTGTCAGTCAGTCATTCAGGTGGCCAAAAACTATGGGATTCCAGTACAGAAAAATGAACCACCAATAGAGCTCATCAACTTTAATATAACTATAAGGTGCTCAATAGTGACTCTACTGATAGGCTCTTGAATACAGAACAGGGAGGCTCTTGAATACAGAACAGGGTATTTTAAAAATATCAGCTTCACTGAAATTTTCAGAATCACAAATGTGCTTAAAGCAAATCAATTCTATAGAACAATGAATGTCTGAATTAATGTGAAATTAAATTTTTGGTTTGCAGATAATCTGCTACAATAAGAGCACTCCCCACTAAGCTCTTTAATTTGCCTTGACAATAAAATACAGTTTCCATATGCAGGCCTGTATCTCCTATAATGTAAAACTTACAATCTTTCACATATCATGAATGGGATAGTGTGCCACCCAGTTACCACAGACACATACGGGTTGCCCATCGTGTACTTCCTGTCAACACTGAATGGCAGAAAACACAACACGACCAGACTGTAGTGCCCAGCTAAAACTAATAAATCAAATTTATTTACAAGGAAAATAATTACACAGAAGCAAAGGAAGACAATAGGTGACCAATACTTGAATGGTTCCAAAACAAATGAATGAATCCAGAATCTCATCAGTTCAGTGGAGAATGGTATAACTGAGTCCCTGATCATTGCACTTGACCCCACGGAGCCCCTCTCCCTGCTGTAATTTGGAAACACAAATCTGGGGAATAGGGAATGCCAGCAGCACTTATACTATTCCAAAGCGGACGTCAACATACCAGAACAAAGAAGTCCTTTCCCATTTCGGCAAGCAATCATACTATAACCAATTCCACCATTCAAGTATATTGGAGTATGGAAGCATACCTCCAGCCATTTGCTGGATTTCAGTTGCTTTTAAAACCTGCCTTACATATCAAAGTTTGCCCTTCCCAAAGAGCCAACTGGGTTCTGATAATCTCCATGTATAAACAACTGAAAAACAAAGGGAATTTTTGATGCAATTAACTTGTGAACATATGCAGGGAATTCTCGCTGGGAAACTAGCGATCCCATCCAATCCCAGAGAATTGTAAATATTCCTATATTTGTGTATTGTCTCTTTCCCCACAAAGTTAAAGGAATGCTTACGAGTATACCTAACTTGTCATCGTTTTAAATTCACAAAACTTTGGTGTATCTGAAGTTTCATATAAAAAGATATAATACGGATTTTACAGTTTGAAGTACAGTAAGTGTCCATCACACAGCTAATACATCAGTATATGAACAATTTTCGTGAGATACTATGAGGCTGTAAACCAATTGAGACATTTAAAATCTGCAGACAGTATGAACACTTTTAGTAGCTTTGTAACACTTACTTGTCTCCTTTGATCCACCGCTCTCCACTTGAAACCCTCATTCTTTGTGCTCGTTGCATCTCCTGTCTCCAGTGTGGTGGCGTTTCACTGCGCCTAAATCGATCTCTTGACCGAGACCTTGATCTTGAAGGTGTTCGATAGCGCTACACGAGATAATTTTTAGAATATATAAAAACGTGCATATGATACCTTACCAATTAAATCTCATAATAGAGAAAGAAAGCATTTATATTCACAATCGTGGAACGTCGCAAAGCGCTTTATAACCAATGAAGTACTTTTGAAGTGTAGTCACTGTTGTAATGTAGGGAAATGCAGCAGCCAATTTGTGCACAGCAAGCTCCCACAAACAGCAACATGATAATGACCAGATAGTCTGTTTTAGTGATGTTGGCTGAGGGATAAAAATTAGCCAGGGCACCAGGGAGAACTCCCCAGCTCCTCTTTGAAATAGTGCCACAGGATACATTCACCCGAGAGGGCAGATGGGACAACCTTGGAGAGTGCAGTGCTCCCTCTGTACTGCACTGGAGTGTCAGCCTAGATTTTGTGCTCAAGGCTCTGGAGTGGGACTTGAACGCACAACTTTCCGACTCAGTGGCAAGAGTGCTACCACTGAGCCATGGCTGGCACCTAAATATAGAAAGAAGAGGAAGAACTTGCAATTGCATACCATTTTCACAACTTCAGGAGGACGTCTCACACTGACTAATAGAAGGAAATGTGGCAGCTAATTGGCGCACAGCAAGGCCCCGCAATTAAATAAATGACTGGTTAATTTGTTTTAGCAATGGTGGTGGTTAAATGTTGACCAGGACACCAGGAGAACTCTCCTCTCTTCTTTGAACATTACCATGGGATCAACAGACAAAGGCTTGGTTTAACGGTTGGTCCCAAAGACGTTGCTCCCTTTGTACTGGACTGAAGTATCAGCCTAGATCATGTGCTCCAGTATCTTGTGGGACTTGACTCAGAGGTGAGAATGCTATCACCGAGTCAAGCCTGACATGTATACTGAATTAAATTTCTTTCCACAACAGTTTTAGGGGAAAAAGGTTCCGCAAAACAGTTACTTACCCGGGGTCCTCTTCCTTTAATTTTTCGACCTGACCTGGTTACTAAGAGTCGTCTTTGATATGTAGATATTTGGGAATTTGAAGCATTGCTGTTCAAAATAAAGGCAATTATTCTACAACAATATTTACTCATGGATGAAAAAAAAAGAACGAACAAAAGTTAATTCCCTAATTTAATTTAACCTCACAGGTTCAAAATGATCACTTGCAAGTCACGATATCACAAAGAATTAAACTAAATTCTAAATTCCAAAACTCAAGTTTCCTGAAAAACAGAATGAGATTCACCCACGCCTTCCCCCCTCATCCCCACCACGATACAGGAGTTATTTTGGCAAATTTTAATCAGAACAAAAATGTTATCCCATTACAGGAAACCTTGGTCCACCGGCAAAATTCAAGAGTCGGTTCAGTAAGTTTTTTTCTTTTCGTTGCTTTTTTTCCCCCCACCAGTCAGGCTCTGCAAGGTCTAGCTAAAGCTGTTGCTTAGCTACAGAGACGCTTGCAAGCTACGGCCGACTGTTTAGAAGCTGTAGGGTTTGTTGCTAGATACGGAGCTCAAAAGCTCCGTATGTTTTAACATTAGCGCTGGTTTGTCCGGCAGTTTTGATGGGACGGCAACAGCTCGGTCCCGTCGGTGCCAGATATCACAAAGTTTCCTGTATCATGTGATACAAAGTATAGCATATAGCCCAATATCATGACGACAGACTAAATTTCTTTCGCCCTAATGATGGTCATAATTTACTGCATTCAAATGTTTCACAGCAGTAGTGGGTTACTGACTGCAGCTGAAGTAATGGAAGGCGTTTTTTCCTAAAAATCTGTGAAAGCAGACTCTTAATTTATTAATGCTGTATGTAGTCGGGGAGATAAATATTCACAGCAGCTCCATAACTCACTTTTGATATCCCTGCAAATACAATTTCAAGAGGAATAAAGTTGTGCTTTGAAAGAAAAGTTGAAGATATTACTGCAGGAGAATAGAATAAATTTTCTATTTTGGGCATCCAGGGTCAACATCAACTATTTCCAGGTGAGGCATAGCACAGACTAAATGTAGAACAAAGTTTTAACTCTGCCCCAATAGTGTATCTTAATCTCAACTTAAGAGCAACTACAGCTGCACAAGTATGATGTTTTTCCCATTTCTTACACAAGCTATCTTTTTAGGCTCCGAGTGAAATTTTAAATTTGTAGGCAATTATTTTTAGGCACATGCCCACTAGAAACTTGGCTGACTGCCCAAACTCATTTCATGAGAAAGTGGGGACTCTTAAGTCCATCATTTGGTTCCCTCTCCTCAGGCATGACCCCCTAACTTTCAAAACCACTGTCATCACCCCATCTCAAAAATCTCACCCTTTACTACTGTGTCCTCACTAACTACTGTCTCATGTCCAACCCCCATTCCTCTCCAAGTTCTTTGAATGTGTTGTTGTCTTCCATGCCCATCTTTTCTGTGACTCCTTGCTTAAATTCCTCCCAATCATATCTCCACCCTTCTCACAGCACCAAAACAATCCTAACCAAAGTAACAATTACACCCTCTATGACTGTGACCATGGTGCATTATTTTTCCTCAAACATTCTGCATAGTTTGACATAGTTCATCACAACATCTTCCTCCAATGCTTCTCATGCACTGTCCAGCTTGGTGGGACTGTCCTTGCTGGTTCCATTCTTACCTATCTGATCGTAGCCAGAGCACTTCTAGCAGTGGGTTCCCACCTGGAGGTTTAGGGAGGGAATTCCATCATTGGTGCCACTGGTGTGATGATGTTGAGGGGGGGGGGGGGGGCAGTTTGATGTACAAGGGGTCAGAGTCAGAGGAATGAAGAGTTGGGGGTGGGGTTGTAGTGCTGGAGGAAATTACCGAGATAGGGAGAAGTGAAGCCATGGAGCCATAGAAGTATTTAAACACAAAGATGAGAATTTTAAGTTTGAGTTTTTGAGGGATTCGAAGCCAATTTAGGTCAGTGGGGATAGGGGTGATGGACAAGTGGAACTTGTGCCAGAATGAATATCACAGCAGAGTTTGGGATGAGCTGAAGTTTACAGAGGGTAGAGAATGGGCAGTCAACCAGGAGAGCATTACAATTATTAACTGCTTGAAAATATTTAAATTCCTACTGTGCTTTCTTACAGTACACATTTCAGATGACATTATTCACTCCTTGAAAAAAAAATTCTTCTTCCTTAACCAAATATTGTGTTTCTCCTTTTTGTAAAATAGCTCCACAGACCTCTACTACAGAAGAACGCAGAACTGAGTAGGTCATGCTCTTCTATATAGTCATGGTTATTTTTACTTCAGGGCTCACTAAATGGGAGACACTCTTTAAAGTTCTGCTTAATACAAGGTACTTCCAGTGATCTGGCCGATGACAAATAACTTAAAAAAAAAAAAAAATTGTTCTTGGGATATGACCAACATCGACATGGTGGCATTTATTGTCCATTCCTAGTTGTCCTGAGAACATCAAGAGTCACCCACATAGTGTGGAACTGGAGTCACATGCAGGCCAGTCCAGGCAGGGGTGGAAGGTCACTTCCCTGAAGGACATTCGTGAATCAGTTGGATCTTAATGAAATCCAGCAGCTTTCATGGTCATTTTATCTGGTGCCAGATTTATTAAATTGAATTTCACAACTTGCCATGGTGGGATCTGAATGCACAACCTCTTGGGTTTCTGGTCCAGTAGCTTCTCCACTAGGCTACAGTACCCTCTAAACTACATTAATCAGCCTGCTGTGGAATAAAAAGAGTGTTTCTGGAATCTGCATGATGAATATGTACCCATGAGAACAGATGCTGTGTAGTGTCACACAGACCTAAATATGGACAGGAATTAATTCTACTTACATAAAATATATTGAAAATTGATCCAAAGCGTATATAGTTATACTAACCTCTCTTTTTTCTTCTCTTGCTCATCTTTGTCAGGGCTGTTTCGCATTAAGAATTTATTTTCTGGTACAGGGGGAATTTCCTCAGGACGGACAGTGGCAACTGTCTGCAGTGGTGTACTTTCTGCACTTTCATCTGATGAGCTTCAAAACAAAGTTAAACAAATGAAACACTAATTACTAATTATATACATATTACTTACACACATAAATAGCCAATCTCCCATGGCATTGCATACAGGTAGTCAAGACCAAAGGTTAGAGAGAGTGTGGGATAATGGAACCAAGGTAGGGAAACGAGGAGGGGGGGGTGAGGAAGGACAGCCAGAAAATGGGGGAAAGGAGGGGAGATAAAAAAAAGACTTGCATTTATATAGCACATTTTATGACCACCAGACGTCCCAAAGTGCTTTACAGCCAATTAGGTACTTTCTGAAGTGTAGTCACTGTTGTAATGTAGGAAACGCGGCAGCCAATTTGTGCACAGCAAGCTCCCACAAATAGCAATGTGATAATGACCAAATAATCTGTTTTTTTTTATGGTGATGGTAGAGAAGGGGAGAAGAGGAGTGGGGAGGGATAAATGGAAGGGCAATTCAGATCAGTAGGGTTAGGGAGACTGAGCTATTGAGGGTGAAGAAATACAGTCAATGGAAGTTGGTGTGTGTGTGTGTGTGTGTGTGTGTGTGTGTGTGTGTGTGTGAGAAAAGTGGAATTGAGGCAGGGTAGGGGTAGCCTGTTGGGGGGCAACTGCAGCAAGTGGGGAGGGGAGGGGCAGGCAAGGGATTGGTGGAGTGGGGCTGAAAGATGTCTATGGCTGCAGACTTGCTTAGTGTGGTCGGGGAGTGGGGGGAGAAAGAGTTTCTCTTGATTCCGTTTCCTTAATCCCAAGTGAAATACATATATACATTAAAAAAATTATAAAGTGGTAATTAAACACCATCATGTGTAAATGGCTATTTCACACCCAAACCCTCCCCCCCGCCATGACACCATAATCACCTGCCAACATGTTGCTGATGGTCCAGCTGAGACCATTAGTTCAGCATGTGAGTATATTTTAATTTCCTCAAGTAAAACTGACTTAAAAATTGAAAGTATTAATAAGTAAAAACCAGTTTAAAGTTGAAACTAAGATCAAATTCCACAACCAGACACAATAATGCTGCATTTTAAGGGGATTTCGAGATCCACATGCCTACTTTATACCCTCACAATGAAACCTTATTAGCATGTTGTAGACATATTTGCAAAAGCAATCATATCCAAAATGAGTCTCCACAAACACTGATGGTTTGACCAGCTACAACAACATTTTCTGTAACCGAAATCTTCGAGAAACATTCTGGAAGCCATGAATTACACCAGATTCCTTTTCTCTTCTGCTAGGCGCCTCCTCAGACCGTAATATCTTGTGACCTCCATCTTCATCTTTGATGTTAAATGCGAAGAGCTCATAAGAGAGTTCCATGTTATCTGCTACTGCATTTATGCCTGCAACTCTCGCTAACCGAGCCCCACTCCATCCTCATCTCAAAATTTCTCACCATCTCCCTATCCATCCTCATCAAACTCATTTCCCACATTAAGTCAATTAGCTGCTCACTTGACTCCTTTTAGCCCAGCTTCTGACTAACCATCTCCCTCTTCTTGCTCCATGCTTATGGATATCGGTCAACTTCTCTCATCCTCTGGTACTACTCCCACCGCTTTCAAAACTAGTCATCACCCTACCTTCTAAAAAGCCTACCTTTAACTCATCCATTTTCTCAAACTACTGCCCTATAACTTACTCTCAATCTCCAAGATCCTCAAATGCATTGCCAGCAGTTAAATCTGTACCCAGCTGTCGCAACAGGCCCATTTCAAGTCCCTCTATTATTATGACCACGGCATGTTGTCAAACGCAGCAGAGAAGTTGAGACCACTCCATTCTCCTCCATGGCCCACTTTTGTGGTACTACTCGGTCCTGATTTCATTCCTATTTGTCTAATTGACGTGCGGTGAAGATCATGTCCATTGTGCCCCTTCGTGGGCGGAATCCGCATTGCGACTCTGGGAGGAGCTCTTCGGCCACTGGGAGAAGGCGATTGAGGAGGATTCATGCGATGACTTTCCCTGTGGCAGACAGCAGGGAAACTCCTCTGTAATTACCGCAATCGGACTTGTCACCTTTCTTGAAGATGGTCACAATTACGGCGTCGCTGAGATCCCCTGGCATGCTCTCCTCCTTCCAGATAAGAGAAATTAGTTCATGAATTCGCGCCAGTAGTGCTTCTCCGCCATGCTTTAGTGCCTCGGCGGGGATTCCATCTGCTCCTGCGGCCTTGTTGTTCTTCAGTTGTTGGATGGCCTTTTCAACCTCATACCGGGCTGGGGTTGTGCCGAGATGGTGGCGGGTATCATGCTGTGGGATGAAGTTGAAGACACTCACGTTGAAGACAGAGTCGCAGTTAAGGAGATCTTCGAAGTGCTCCTTCCAGCGGGCACTGACTGCCTCTCTGTCCTTGATGAGTACCTCTCCGTTCTTGGCCCGCAGTGGGGTAGGGCCTTAGGTGCTTAGGCCGCAGATGGTCTTGACTGCGCTAAAGAATCCACGCACTTCGTGGTTGTCGGCTAGCTGCTGGATCACCTGCGCGTTCTCCACCCACCATCTGTTCTTTCGGTTGCGAGTTTTTTGTTGGACCTCGACCTTCAGGCTTCTGTAGAGCTGCTTCCTTGCTCTCGAGTTTTGTTGCTGATTCCAGATCAGGAATGCCTTGCGCTTGCAGCTTATTAGCTCCTGGATCTCCTAGTCGTTCTCGTCGAACCAGTCTTGGTGCTGCATGCCCGATACGAGACTCCCAAAACAAACGCTCTACTCGGAGCTCCGGCACAGCAAGAGAGCCCCAGGTGGGCAGAGGAAACGCTTCAAGTACACCCTCAAAGCCTCCTTGAAAAAGTGTAACATCCCCATCGACACCTGGGAATCCCTGGCCCAAGACTGCACAAAGTGGAGGAGAAGCATCCGGGAAAGCGCCGAACACCTCGAGTCTCTTCGCCGGGAGCAAGCGGAAGTCAAGCGCAGGCAGCGCAAGGAGCGCACGTCAACCCAAGCACCCCACCCACCCGCCGCTTCAACCACCGTCTGCCCCACCTGTGACAGAGACTGTAGGTCCCGCATTGGACTCATCAGTCACCTGCGAACTCATTTTTAATGTGGAAGCAAGTCATCCTCGGTTCCGAGGGACTGCCTAAGGAGAACTTGTCTAACTGCATCTACTCAATGGCTTCTTTCCATGCCCGCAGTTATCCACTGTGCACCCAATGCCTCCATCCTTGGCCCTCTTTTCTCATCATTTACACGAAACAACTAGAAAATGTCATCACAAAGGCAAAGTTAATACCAAAATCTACCTCTCTGCAACCATTACTGTCTTATCTAACTGCTTGTTCAACATCAAGTCCTGGATGAGCTGAAATTTCCTTTAGTTCAACATTGGTATTGGCAAAACCAAAGCCATCACTGTTGGTTCACACCAGCAACTGTGTCCCTCTAACTTCAGCTCCATTAATGTTCTGGACTGAATGAAATGCTGTGAAACCATGACTTTCTCCTCGATCCCAAGCTGTCCTTCTCTTCCAATACCTAGTTAGACATCCTGCCTTCAGTTCCCCCACCCCATTCTTCCCATCTCGTGCTCAGCATCTTCACTTCTTCCTTGTAGAGTGCTGCCAGACATTTCACTATGTGAAGGACACAACATAAATAAGCAAACTATTCATTCTGAAGGCTTAATTATCATACAGTGCCTTCTATATGAAAAAGTAGACTTTTGAACCACTTAAAGATTGTAAGAGGACACTTGTTCCTCTGCCATTTTGGAATGACCGATTCAATTGGTGCCATTATTGTTAGCAACTCTGGCTGCTCCAAGGTGTTAAAAAGAGAAACTCCAAGGGGGAGAAATTCGGTATCCCCTCAACCTGTCGTTGTTAGCGGCAGGCGGTAAGGCAGGGGGCGCCACTCAATATCCGGTCCGGGGCGTTGCACGCTCGACTGGCGTCACGATCTGCAGGCGTAGGAGATCGCGGCGGTAGTGTTTAGCGCTGCCGCAAAATGTCTGGTCAATTTCGCGAGCGGTGCAAACATCGCTGCACCCGGGCGCTAATTGTTTTGCGTCCCATTAGCGCCCTCTTAAGGCGCTAACAGGGGACGCAAACCAACCGAATTTCTCCCCCCAATAATTTTGTTATCTGATTGACTGTCACTAACCAACAAATATTAATCTGTTACAGTAGATCTGAAGTGAATCTAAGAAATGAAAAATAGTAACTACTATGTGCTGTACGTGTTTATTGGGCAATCTTTTTAGTGAGGAAGAAAGAGGAAACAGGGGAAGATAGACAAACCTGTTTCAGCCCTCAATTGATGTCATTAACAAATTCAATGGCTAGTTACTCACAAGATGATAGCAAGCAATGTCAAAAAGATTGATTTTCTATTTAAAACATTGTGGAACTTTTATTTTTACATGGTCTGCCATGGATTTTTGTTACGTTTTACAATAAATCGGATTTTATCCAACACCAGGAAATAAGGTTTCAAAGAGCATCTGGATACTACATACAACTCAAAGACAAACAATTGGCTCTGCCAAGTTCAATAGAACATATTGATCGGGACTTTGCTAATGACACAAAATAAGAGGCAGATGGAACAGAATATCCAAGAGTAATAAAGAAACATTGAATGAAAGTAATAAAACACTTGGCTTTACAAAAAAAGTGTTAAAGAATAAATGAGCATACAGATAAAACACACAGATCTTCAAATATCTGAAACACTATTGAAAAAGGAACAGTAAAAGTAGAAGCTTGAAATAGGTGGACCGTTTCAATAGGTTGACTAATGCTAGCTATCAGAGAACACGGACAGCAAGCAGTGGTTAAAGGCAAGATGAATTTCTACGGTCTGGTAGTGCTCTCCAACTTGCCTCGTGGAGCAGAAATAATTGTTCAAGTGCCTGGGGAAAAGTTTGAAACTCAAAAATCCATTGCTCCCCATGTAAGAAATTTATGGTGAAACTGAATGAATTTGTATCTAAGGAGACACAAGACAGAAGGAACTTGTGAAATAATTACAAAAAACAGATTAGAGTGCAATGCAAGGCGTTCAAAAAGGAACCTAAACAGTGCTGCTCTTCACCCATTGCAAGCAGATAAACATGTCCTTGACATGCCAGTTACATAAACAAATCTGCTCATATAATGTCCTTTGGTTGAATAAACAATTCTTTGATCACCTCAGATAAAGTGAAAAGTTTATACTTAACTTTGCATAAAAATTAGTTGCCTTTACAGTCCTATTACTGGCTTCTGGCCTTTTAGTGCCACTAGTCCTTGTCACAAGAAGAATGGCCAGCCTTAAATATAGCAAATGCTGGTATGTTATCTGAATGGCCAGTCTTGCAGTCAATCATTTAAAAAATCCTGGCATACATTGCATTCCCCCCAGCTCCAAAACATGGTGATGTTCATAAAAATTAGAAGAAAGGCCGTCTTAATTTACATTCAGGGAGTTGTGCACAGGTTGCTTGCAGAGTGGCAATGATACATTCTGGGAGCTGTAATCTTTACAATTTTTTTCCATTCAGTTGATAAAATGATTGCTCGGGGAATTTTCATGAATTTAAGCCACAGGCTTCGCGGAGAAAGATATACTTCTGACAGAAAATGTAACTGTACAGGTATGTTTAATCATTTTCTTGTGAATTCTGTAGTTATTTTAGATCTTTCCCATCTTAGAAACCTTACTTCCAGTACTAAGTCGCCAGCTTTGGTAAAGTTAGATAGTGGCTGAAATAATTTGAGAGTAACTTTATTGGTTCTGCTTCACTTTTGTTAAAAATTGATAGCTAACCGTTAATGGACTATTCTTGGTCAGTTTTCATTTCTGCTTCTTACATGTTGATTGGTACGCATGATATGTTGGGTTTTATTAGAATAATATTTGAGTCAATTTGGTTCAAGTATGCATACACTTTCAAGTATGGCACTTTGAGGTGTGATGGACATGCACTAGACATAAGATTTTACAATATAAAAATATACTCACACACACTAATCAATTGCCTATGGTGTTGCACACAGGCAGTCAAGACTAGATGCAGTCTTCAGATGAAATGGGGTTAGAGAGCAGATTATTCGACCAAGGCGTGCAGGTGGAATTAAAATCGCATTTTAAAGTCATTTATTTTGCTATTTTTATAATTCCATTATAAACCTCTACGTTCACATGTATTCGAGACATTGCCTATGTAAACTAATCTTGTCCAAATTACAGCCTCCCACCAGCTGTGGCACTGCAGTGCCTTCACTAGAGGGAGTGTGTAATTACAGCATGACAAGTTTACATAGGCAATTTCCATTACAAGTGAGGACACAGGAATTTATAATGGAAAAACTTGACAGGAAGTGTTTGCAGATACAAACACATTTAAAAAGCCCACTAAACATTAGACTTCAAAAGCAATTAGTTGGCTGTCAAGTGCACTGGGATGTCCTGAGAACACGAAAGATGCTATATAAATGCAAGCTCTTTCTTTATAATTATTTACGCAGTCTACTTGCTATTAAGTAAACATGGGTGAAGTCAGCATTTAATTGCTTTTTGGCTACACATAAATCCGTGTGTAACACTAAGTATGATGGACAAGAAAGATATGCTAGATGTATTATTTTTATTATATGACTAGTGAATTTCCCGTGCTACTGCTTACAGTAAGTCAGAGGGATTACTGTTTTAGAAGGACAAAACCATTATATCATGTAAAACACAATGTTAAATGGTCCCTTTAAAGCTACAAAGTCTAACTGACATTAAGTAAACACTGAGTGAGTTCAGAGACAGGTCAGTTAAGAAGCTGGAGATATTCTATCCCTGTTGCTGGAAAGTTTTCATATTCCAAAGTGTGGCTTTGTACTTTGTTCCCCAGTGTGACAGACCATTTGAGGCATCTGAAGGAAGAAGCCAAACTCTGCAATCTGGCCTTCAAAGGCCAGGCAACACAAGGTTGATCTGTGTTTATATTTCTTATTTGCCAGCTTATCCTGCTTTAGTGCTGTTGCCTCCTTGGTGCATGAATCCTAAATCATGTGTTGGTATTCACAGCTTGAGCTAATAAATGGGATAATGAATTTAAACTTTGTACGTGACCCCAAAGACTATCTATAGTATGCACTATGCAGACAACAAAGACAAAAAACTACGCCTTCCCTGATATAGATGTACATTTTCCTCAGTTGAGCAGTAACAAAAAATTACTTCAAATTCTATGTACCAAATGTACCTTCAAACCACAGGTAACAATGAATTATGAAGTAACTGCCAAATACATGCCAGAGCAGCAATATAAGGGTTTCCAAGGAAGTGCCAAGTAGAGTAGTAGTTGGATGCGGGATTACACTTCCCACTTGGATACAATGAATTACTAATCTTAGCTGTGCAGACATGAGGAGGCATTGAGCAGAGGATACTCACTTCTCCAGAAATAGACAGTGGGATTGGAGGTGTCAGGGCTAACCCTGAGAATCAGTTGCCATGGACAAATATAACTCCCAGCAGCCAGTTATAGAATATCAATGGGAACAGGTTTCCAGCATATCCCCTTAGTTTGGGAAGATGTATGACATGAGACAACATCAAGTGAGAAAGGGGAGAAAATGATGGGGAAACTGGTCAGGTAATAAATTAAAATGCATGACTGGCAAACTAACTTGCTATCACACCAGTTTCTGCACAAAAAAAAGTTAGTTTAAAATCACTAAAATGATTCACGAGCTAATACTGAAATTTAGTGTTACAGTAGTATAATTCTATGAGGCTAGGGCAACATAAAGGACAAATAATACATATAAAAGTTACCACCAACCTTTTCTTTTCTAATTTCTTTCTGCGTTTCTTATCCTTCTTTCGTTTTTTGGACTCCTTCTTACGTTGTTTCCTTTTTCTTTTCTTAGAATCTTCATCTGTTTCACTTTCTGACTCCGAGGAAGAGCTTGAGTCAGTAGAGCTCGCAGAATCACTTGAAGAGGATGAAGATTTCTTTCTTTTCTTCTCTTCCTTTTTGGCTTGTTGAGTAAAAGTAAAATACACCCATTTGTTAAAATGTATGCCATTGCTGAAAAATCATCTGCACCTATGATTTATCTACAAATGAACAGAAAGTGAATTAAATGCACTTTCCAGTGAAACCTAAGTTTTGAACAAATAAGAATGCAAAGACAAAATGAAAATTGTGAAAATAGCGTGAATGAGATGTGTGAACATAATGACTGTAATATCTGGTATACTGCAAGACATCAGAAGCACTAGTATTGCAATACTAGTTTATACATTTTCCTAAAAATTAAATGCTGCTGTCAAGATATTATAATCAGAAAATGTTATACATGTATAAATTAAAGGGACTTGATACAGTTTAGAAAGTACTCTTCCTAAATAGCAATGATAACATGAGGAAGAGTGGAAAGATACATATAAAGCAGATTTTCAGCATACACTAAATGTGATAAAAGTTTACAGTAATTAGTGTAAAACCAGTATGTTTTGTGACAGGTATATCTTGTGGCTCCTGAAATCCTTGACTTCTATGTACAAATAAATTTTCATGCTACTGCAACATAATTATTTACACAATGACCGTCACTGAGTAAAAGAAAGACTTGCATTTATATAGCACCTTCAGGACGTCCCAAAGTGCTTTACAGCCAATGAAGTACTTTTGAAGTGCAGTCACTGTTGTATTGTAGGAAATGCGGCAGCCAATTTGTGCACATCAAGCTCGCACAAACAGCAATGTAATAATGACCAGATGATCTGTTTTTTTATGACGTTGATTGAGGGATAGATATAGGCCAGGACACCGGGGATAACTCCCCTGCTCTTCTTTGAAATAGTGCCATGGGATCTTTTACGTCCACCTTAGAGAGCAGACGGGGCCTCGGTTTAACATCTCATCCAAAAGACATCACCTCCGACAGTGCAGCACTCCATCAGTGTCAGCCTAGATTTTTGTGCTCAAGTCTCTGGAATGGGACTTGAACCCACAACCTTTAGACTCCGAGGCAAGAGTTGTACCAACTGAGCCACGGCTGATACAAAAAATGTTGGGCAAATTCACACATATATTTTCCATAATGGCAACTATCAATTAACCAGTTACCTAATTTATTTCACAAATCCCAAGACTGTGATGATCACAAAAGCTCTGCTATAATAATTACCAGCAAAATCAGTCTGCAAAATCAGCAGAAATAAAACAAAATAAGCTGGCAAAAATGAGAGAAAACAGGAAGCCTTTAAATAAAATAAACAAAAGCAACATATTGCCCACTTCCACAGTGCTCTGACAGCACCCAATCCAAATTGGTCTCGAAGCTAAGCACTGTTAGGCTTGGTTAGCATTTGGATAGGAGGCGGACTGCAAAAATGAGCTCATCTTCCTGCTGGCTGTATTGAGCCACTTTTATTTTAAACAACAACAACAACTTGTATTTATATAGCGCCTTTAACATAGTAAAATGTCCCAAGGCACTTCACAGGAGCGTTATCAAACAAAATTTGACACTGAGCCACATAAGGAGATATTAGGACCAAAAGATTAGTCAAAGAGGTAGGTTTTAAGGTGCATCTTAAAGGAGCGAAGAGAAGTAGAGAGGCATATTATAATAAAAAGTCCCCTATTTAAAATAATCACAATAAATATTTTGTGGATAACACAAAACAGCTATTACAAATAACAATTTTACAGTATCAATAAGAACGGTCACATAGCAATTAAAAATGAATATGCTCTTAATCAAGAAAACACGAGCTTCTCCCCTTTCTGCCTACCTACCCACACACACGTACCTTTGCCTTTTGGAATTAATTCTCCACAGTTTAAGATTCGGACTTCTGCATAAGGTTTACTATTTGCATCTGTTTTCTGGTTTTCCACATCTCTTATTAATTCCTGTCCTGAAATAACTTGACCAAAGACCACGTGTACACTAAAAGAATGAAGAGTGATTTTTATTTATAATTTTTGTGGTGTTATATGCAACATTTAGATAATGACAGCATTACTTATTTAGGAAATATACTCACCTATCTAAATGAGGTGCAGGCTTAGTAGTTCTTCATGTTTTAATATTCACAAAAATGGATGTTCATTGCATGAAATCAGAAAAACAAAATTAGACAAGCTACAGTAAAAACACTGGCTTTCAAACAAAAACAGCAGCAAAATATATTCTTTATAAAGTCATGAAAGCAAACATCACAATTACAAGACACTGTCAACTACACAGATAGATCTTGGGACAGCAAAAAAAATTGTTTTACTAGTTAGGTGTTTTTGATGCCAACCTCAAATACGTTTCGGTACATGTGTGGGGGAGGGGGTGGTGGGCGAAAGCTGTGCAATAAGTACAGTGCAGAGAAAATATTACTGTCAAAGTCTAAATTAGTGTTTATTATTGCTTTTATACAGAAAATACTATAATAAAATAAGGCTCATTAGTCTCAATTTTTGTAAGAGCAGTATTCAGCATTTTATGATCCCAGTAATACCACCTTATTTCAATGAAGGATACTGAGGAGCTACCTACACGAAACACTGTTCACTGGTAGACACTAGGATGTTGTGAGCAAATTGCCCTGGACAAGACCTTGCTGTTGTTGTCTGTGAGACATTCTACATGTTCAGTACAGAGTCAAGTATGTACATTGATTTAAAAAAAAATTACATTATTGTTAATTTTTATGTAGCAATTTAGATGGGGTTTTTAAATTTGTGCAGGAATAACCTTGTTAGGTTTTGCTGGAGAGATAGAGAATGCACGAGAGCGAGAACACAAAAGATACAGAAACAGTGAGAGAGGAAAAAAAGAGACAGGGAGAGCAAGTCTGGCAGTGCGAGCTAGAGAGGCACAGGCAGACACAGAGAGCTCATGTGAAGAGAGAGACAGACAGATCAAGCACATGTGAAGGGGGAGAGAGAGAATCCCCATTGGTTACTGATAGATTCTTGCCCGCCCACTTGAGACGGAATGAGACCACGACATAACAGGCATACAAAACTAACTGAAAATATAAACCTATTCTGTTGAGTCCAAATCAGATATTTTCTACAGGAAAGTAAAAAAACTTACATGAAGAACTGTGAACCATTTGTATCCTTTCCTCTGTTAGCCATAGACAACAGGAACTCCTTGTTGTGTTTGACTGCAAAACTTTCATCTATTTTTAAAAAGGAAATGTGTGATCATTTTACAGAATTGGAGTTAATATCTTAATAAAAAGAACATTTATTCACAATTCCCATGACAATTCTATGGGTAGATTTTACAGATAAAGCATAGTGTAATCATGAGAAAATACTGTCATTTCACAAAACCCTTTTGCTTTGTTATATAGGAACATAGGAAAATACAGGAACAAAAAAAGACCATTGTGGCCCATCTGGCCAATCCCAGTGAAAAGATCCACCCTCTGAGACTCAGTGCTCAAGCGTCAAATTGCACCCTACGCAGAAAGACAAGATAGCTGTGCTGTGGCAATTTCCACACCCTCCCCTCCACCCACCACAAAAAAACCACTCCTGCTCTATCGGGCTGGAATTCATAGAACGATACAGCACAGAAGGCAGCCATTCAAAAGAGCTATCCAATTAGTCCCATTTCCCTACTTTTTTCCCCCATAGCCGGCAAATTTTTCCTTTTCAAGTATATATCCAATTCCCTTTGAAAGTTACTACTGAATCTGCTTCCACCGCCCCTTCAGGCAGTGAGACCAGATCATAACAATCACTGCATAAAAAATTCTCACTTCTCCTCTGGTTCTTTTGGCAATTATCTTAAATCTGTTTCTTCTGGTTACCGACCCACCTGCCAATGGAAACAATTTCTCCTTATTTACTCTATCAAGACCCCGCATAAATTTTGAGCACCTTAAACTTTACGCTAAGGAAAACAATCCCAGCTTCTCTAGTGACTTAAGAATGAATTTGTGTGTTCATTACAGACCTCCACTCTACCAGCTAGGCTATCAAAAATGCATTCATCTACAGAAGTTGCACATAAATCCATTCTTAGTCTTAGGAAAACCGCTAGTGAGCAGAATTTTGCAATGCTCCTCCCACAAACATAACCCTCATCAGCCATATAAATTGTATTTTTATGTTTATCAGAGTTTTTTTGTTAAATTGGAAATGGTACCCAAAATATTAAAACAAGTATTGTAATATTTTGGGTGCCATACATAATTTAACAAAATTAAATCTACCCAAGTTGTCGGGTTTCAGGTTATCAGTAGTCGTCGTGTAAATGCAAAAGTTAGATATACAGCTAACTAGCACGATACAACGCCTAAATGGTACTCGAATCTTGTGGATTCCCTTACAGCATTTGCTGCAGATGTGGATGCAAGTACTGATAGGTCAGTAAAATGCTCCATTCCTCAGTTGTATAACATAAATTATGAATATGAGGAACAAACTGCACAATAAAGAAATTACCTTCAAAAAACCCTCCATAGATAGATTCACCTCCTCGGCCATTTCCTAAAAGCACAGAAAAGTGTTCATGAAATTCAGTAAAACGACCGTTAGCATATACATTACTTTAGTTAAAGGAAAGGCATTACAATATTATGAAAAACACAAAAACTAACCACATAAGAATGACAGCAGGAAAATGTACATCTTGATTATGACTTTTTCCATTATTTCAACAGAAGAAAGGACTGATGCACGCCACTGTAGGGACATGATCATTTCACCAAAAAACAATTCCCCACAAAGGTATATTTCAGAAGCAAGCAGAGCGCACTATAAAACTCATCAACAGAGATTTTGTTTTCAGATGTGGGGCATGGAAAGCATGTAATGGGCGAAGATAGAGGCCATATTTTTGAATACCTCCCAGTTCTAACAACTGCCTGTGGTTAAAATAAACAGGTTTTTTTTTCATAGATGTCGTGCACAAAGGTGTCAGATTTGAAAATAAATTGGGCACTTTTATTACTAAATAGGAGACAAGAGTGCTAATTGATGATTTATTTCCATTATTACCACCTTCATCCCTTCCCCCACCCATTGGACTAAGACTGAGACTGCTGTGTAGTGAAGCAACATACTGTGCTACTCATTTACCAAACCACAAATCCTGGTAAGTCAAGCAGTTAAGCTCTTACTTAAGTGGAAGATTGCAAATTTAGATCTTATGGCTCATTAACACCAGCTTGCTCCCTCACTTGCATCAGTTTTTAGATTAGCAACTAAGGAGGAAAAGGAACAATTTATTTGACTTAACTCACAGGTTAATAGCAGAGAAATAGGCCATTCGGCCCAACTGGTCTATGCCGGTGTTTATGCTCCACATGAGCCTCCTCTCACCCTACTAACCAATCGTGAAATAACCATATATACAACTGTACCGAATCAGTTAGGCTTTAAATAATACAGGCTGAGTAGCGCAGTAAGGTAAGCAGTAGTAAGGAAGGGGAGGCTTTGGAAGGGACGGTAAGATCAAATTTTAGGATGCACACTGCCAAAAAAAACTACTGATTTCATACCTTCACTGAAGTCACCTCCTTGAATCATAAAATCCTTTACAACTCTGTGAAATAGGCAACCTTTATAATGTAAAGGTTTTTGAGTACTCTTCCCTGCTCCCTTTTCACCTGTAATGAGATCAACAGGGTACCATCACTGATAAAACACATGTACAGATTAACAATAATATTTGCAATGCATCAATCAGCAGTGCAATCTCTTAAAACTATTTCTGTTCAAATTAAAACAGATGTCCTGCCATTATTGATAAATGGACTGTTTAAGAATCATGCAAAAAAGCACATGGCGACAGAAAATAATTTAAACATTAGTCCATCTCCCGTGGCGTGACACACGGAGAGTCAAGAAAGAAATAAAGAACTTGTAATTATATAGCGGCTTTCACGACCTCAGGACGTCCCAAAATGTTTTACAACCAATTAAGTACTTTAGAAGTGTAGTCACTCACTGCTGTAATGTAGGAAACGCAACAGCCAATTTACACACAGCAAGGTCCCACAAACAACAATATGATAATGATTAGATAATCTGTTTTACCACCCCCATCTCCAACCTCCCGTTCCTCTCCAAAGTCCTTGAATGTTTTGGCGCCTCCCAAATCCGTGACCACTTTTCCCGCAGCTCTACGTTTGAACCCCTCCAATCAGGTTTCCACCCATGCTATAGCACCAAAACGCCCCATATCAAAGTCACAAATGGCATCCTATGTGACTGTGACCGTGGTAAACTATCCCTCCTCATATCCTTGTCAACCTGTCTGCAGCCTTTGTCACGGTTGACTATACCATTCTCCTCCAACGCCCCTCCTCCATTGTCCAGCTGGGTGGGACTGCCCTCGCCTGGTTCCATTCTTATCTATCCAGTCGAAGCCAGAGAATCAGCTGCAATAGCTTCTCTTCCCATACCGATACCTCTGGGGTCCCCCAAGAATCTATTCTTGGCCCCCTCCTATTTCTCATCCACATGTAGCCCCTCAGCGACATTATCTGAAGACGCGTCAAGTTCCACAAGTATGCTGACGACACCCAGCTCTATCTTACCAACACCTCTCTCGACTATGCCACTGCCTCCGATATGTTATGCTGTTTGTCTGACATGCAGTATTGGATGAGCAGAAAGTTCCTCTAATTAAGCATTGGGAAGACTGAAGCCATTGTCTTCGGTCCCCGCCACAAACTCCGTTCCCTAGCCACAGTCTCCATCCCTCTCCACAGTGAGGCAGAACCAGACCATTTGCAACCTTGGTAATCTATTTGACCGGAGCAGAGCTTCCAACCCCATATCCTCTCCATCACCAAGACTGCCTACTTCCACCTCTAACACTGCCCGTCTCAGCCCCTGCCTCAACTCATTTGCTGTTGAAATTCTCATCGATGCATTTGTTGCCTTTAGATTCAACTTCTCCAATGCTCCCCTGGCTGGCCTCCCATCAACTTGAGGCCATCCAAAACTCTGCTGCCCATATCCTAACTCTTACCAAGTCCCGTTCAGTCATCACCACTGTGATCGCTGGCAACATCTCGATTTAAAGATTGTCATCCTCGTTTTCAAATCCCTTCATGGCTTCACCCATTCACTATCTTTGTAACCTCCACCAGCCCCACAACCCTCAGAGATCTCTGTGCTCCTCCAATCTGGCCTCTTGTGCATCCCTGATTTTCATCACTCAACCATTGGCAGCCGTGCAATTAGGGACCAAAAATGTTTCTATATCAAGGGATATGGGGAGAAGGCAGGGACAGGGTACTGAATGTGGATGATCAGCCATGATCTCATTGAATGGCGGAGCAGGCTCGAAGGGCCGAATGGCCTACTCCTGCTCCTATCTTCTATGTTTCTATGTATGTTTCCTACGCATGGAGGCAGAGTGTATGGCTGAGGTACTAAATCAGTACTTTGCAACTGTTTTCACCAGGGAAGAAGATGCTGCCAAAGTCAGTGAAAGAGGAGGTAGTTGAGATACTGGATGGGATAAAAATTGATGAAGAGGAGGTACTAGAAAGGCAGGCTGTACTTAAAGTAGATAAGTCACCAGGACCGGATGGGATGCATCCTAGGGTGCTGAGGGTGTTCTGGACTTATTACATGCAGATAGCACCCTCTGGTGGTAGTTATCATATAGCAGTGTTAGTATGCAGCAGAGGTCATTTGATCTTTCTTCCTGTTTGGCCCCTGAAGTAGTTTCCCAGAAAGCTTACTGAGTAATGGAGAATTCCATGTGAGAATCTCAATCTTATGCCATCTCATCTCATATGCTAGGCCAGACGCAATATCTGCGAGTATCCTTGTTTGTTAACATGATAGCAACTTTGTCAGTGTAGTATTTGACAATACTATGTTTGTGGTAAACCAGTTATTGTTGTTGTTGTTGCACACTGTTGTATCTATGCAGGCCTCAGCTGGCTCCGCCCCTGGCTCCACCCACATGCCCAGGTATAAAGGTGACTGCTCTGCAGCCCCCTGCCTTCTTGGAAACCAGTCAACCACGAGAGGCATGCTCTGTTCTTTGTTAATAAAAGCCTTTTAGTTACTCTCCTAACTCTCCGTCTTTTATGAGTAATTGATAGCGCATCAATTTTATTAACAAAAACAAAATGTCGGCACCAAACGCCGAGCAGCAGGCGCTGCAGCAAAGGACGGCACCAAACGCTGAGCAGCAGGCGCTGCTGCATGCCTTCAGACCAACATGCCTGGACCTAGACCCTCAAGAGGTGGGTTCGTCTACCAAGTTCGCACAATGGCTGCGTTGCTTCGAAGCTTACCTGGAAGCCTCAGCCGTGACACTAGATGGAAACAAACTAAAAATCCTGGCCTCCAAGGTGGGCCACCAAGTCTACACGCTCATCCAGGACGCGACTACCTACGCGGCGGCTATCGATCTGCTAAAAGGACAATACACACGCCCGGTAAATACGGTTTATGCCAGACACCTCCTGAGATCCCGCAAACAGCAGTCCGGGGAATCGGTGGAGGCATTCCTACGGGCACTACAGATACTCGGCCGAGCCTGCGATTGTAAAGAGGTATCGGCCGCGACACACACGGAGGGACTTATCCGAGATGCTTTCGTTGCGGGCCTCAAGTCCGACTACTCCCGGCAGAGACTGCTGGAGAAGGGCGAAATCGACCTGAAGAAGGCAGTGTTCCTCGCGCTCTCGCTAGACGCGGCCCACCGGAATACGGACGCATTCTCCCCTAACCGCTCCGCACCGTGGACGCCGCAACCTTGGGTCATGGGACCGCCACCCCCGGCACCAACTGCTGCAGCGATGTCCAAGGGCCCGAAATGTTACTTTTGTGGCCAGGTAAAACACCCCAGAGCACGCTGCCCGGCGAAAAACGCTACCTGCTCTGGCTGCGGGAAGGAAGGACACTACGTCAGCACCTGCAAAGGTAAAACCGCTAACGCCAGCAGTGCCGCGTGTGAACCGTAGGGGCAGCCATCTTGTCCGCCATCTTGGACACCTCCAGCCGCGTGGGGATCGGGATCATGGGCGCAGCCATTTTGTCCGCCATCTTAGACGCCTCCAACTCCAATCGCGGGTGACCCGGACTCAACCACCGCCTCGTCTGACGACCACAGCGACTCGCTCGACCATACGCTGGCCTCCGTGACGCTGGACCAATCTCTCCCTCACCAACTGTCCAGGTCCATGATGGACATTACGGTAAACGGCCGCGCCACTACCTGCCTTTTCGACAGCGGGAGCACGGAGAGCTTTATCCACCCCGACACAGTGCGCAGTTACTCTCTCCCGGTCCTGCCAACGCGCCATCGGATCTCTATGGCTTCCAAATCCCATTCAGAAGACGTCGGTGGCTACTGTGTAGTGACCCTTTCAGTAAGGGGCACAGAATACAAAAATTTAAAACTTCTTGTCCTGCCCCATCTCTGCGCTGCCGTTCTACTGGGGTTGGATTTTCAGCGCCACCTTAAAAGTGTCACATTAGCGTACGGCGGACCCCTCCCCCCACTCACAGTCCGCAGCCAGCAGCTTTTAAATCGCCCGCCGCGCACCATTTGCAGCCTCTCCACGCTTAAAGTCTCCTCCCCCCCCCTTGTTCGCTAACCTCACCCGCGACTGTAAGCACATCGCTACCAAAAGCAGGCGGTACAGTGCCGGGGATAGGAGCTTCATTAAATCCGAAGTAGCAAGACTCCTGAAGGAAGGGATTATTGAGGGTAGCACTAGCCCATGGCGAGCACAAGTGGTGGTAGTGAAGACTGGCGAAAAACAGCGCCTAGTTATTGACTACAGCCAGACGATCAATCGCTACACCCAGTTAGGCGCATACCCACTCCCCCGCATATCTGACATGGTCAATCAGATAGCACAATACCGGGTGTTCTCGACGATTGATCTGAAGTCGGCATACCACCAGCTCCCCATCAGGGCTGAGGACCGCCAGTACACAGCTTTTGAAGCGGACGGTCGTCTCTACCACTTCCTCCGAGTCCCCTTCGGCGTCACCAATGGGGTTTCGGTCTTCCAAAGGGAGATGGTCCAAATGGTTGACCAGAACGCGCTGCAGGCCACCTTCCCCTATCTAGACAACGTCACCATCTGCGGCCACGACCAGCAGGACCATGATGTTAACCTAGAGAAATTCCTCCATACGGCCCAGCGGCTGAATCTAACATACAACAAGGACAATTGTATGTTTCGCACCGCGCGCCTCGCCATTCTTGGCTGCGTAGTGGAGGACGGAGTCATCGGCCCCGACCCCGACAGAATGCGCCCCCTTATGGAGCTCCCCCTCCCCCACTGCCAAAAAGCACTGAAGAGATGCCTAGGGTTTTTCTCTTACTATGCTCAGTGGGTGCCCAACTATGCGGACAAAGCCAGACCCCTCATCAAATCCACCTCCTTCCCCCTGACAGCAGAGGCATGTGCAGCCTTCACTCTCATAAAAAGAGATATTGCGAAGGCCACAATGCACGCAGTGGATGAGTCCATCCCTTTCCAAGTGGAGAGCGACGCATCCGACTTCGCCCTAGCTGCAACCCTTAACCAGGAGGGGAGACCCGTGGCCTTTTTCTCAAGGGCCCTCCAGGGCCCCGAGATTCGACACTCCTCTGTCGAAAAGGAGACCCAGGCCATTGTAGAAGCGGTGCGACATTGGAGGCATTACCTGGCTGGAAAACGATTTACCCTGCTCACTGACCAGCGTTCAGTAGCTTTTATGTTTAATAATAATCAGAGGGGCAAAATCAAGAACGACAAGATCTTGAGGTGGAGAATTGAACTCTCCACCTACAATTACGATATCTTGTACCGGCCCGGGAAACTCAATGAGCCCCCAGATGCCCTATCACGTGGTACATGCGCCAACGCGCAGGTTGATAGACTGCAGACCCTCCACAATGACCTCTGCCACCCGGGGGTCACCAGGTTCTTCCATTTCATCAAATCCCGTAACCTGCCCTACTCCATCGAGGAGGTCAGGACCATGACCAGGAACTGCCAAATCTGTGCCGAGTGCAAACCGCATTTTTATAGGCCAGACAGAGCAAGCCTGATCAAGGCCACTCGCCCCTTTGAGCGCCTGAGCGTCGATTTTAAAGGGCCCCTCCCCTCCTCTGACCGCAACGTGTACTTCCTCAACATAATTGATGAGTACTCCCGTTTCCCGTTTGCCATCCCTTGCCCAGACATGACCAGTACCACGGTCATTAAAGGTCTGAATGACCTTTTCGCCTTCCCTAGCTATATCCATAGCGACCGGGGCTCATCCTTTATGAGCGACGAACTCCGTCAGTACCTGCTCACGAGAGGTATTGCTACAAGCAGAACCACCAGCTACAACCCCCGGGGGAACGGCCAGATGGAAAGAGAGAACGCGACGGTTTGGAAGGCCGTCCTCTTAAACTTAAAATCTAAGGGCCTTCCGACCTCTCGCTGGCAGGAGGTCCTCCCTGCGGCGCTCCACTCGGTCACTGCTTTGTACGGCCAGCAATGCCACCCCCCATGAAAAAATGTTCACTTTCCCCAGGAAGTCCACATCGGGGACCTCGCTACCGACATGGCTGACGTCTCCAGGACCCATCCTACTGCGGAAGCACGTGAGGTCCCATAAAACGGACCCCCTGGTCGAGAGGGTGAGCCTCCTCCACGCCAACCCCCAGTATGCTTACGTGGCGTACCCGGACGGGCGGGAGGACACAGTCTCCATACGAGACCTCGCACCTTCGGGTGCCCCTGAAACACTACCATTGCCATCCACCACTACCCACAACCCAACCCCTGTAGACGGCATGCCGCAGCCCCAGGACCCGTCATTGACCACCCAACCACTCAATGAGACGCCAGATTCAACGTTGGATGCTGCACCATCACCGCCGCCACCACGACGATCAGGACGGCATACAAGGCCACCTGATAGACTTACTTACACGAACCTTTAGTACACTTCACCCCGCGAATGTGGTAAACCAGTTATTGTTGTTCACCGTTGTTGTTGCACACTGTTGTATCTATGCATGCCTCAGCTGGCTCCGCCCCTGGCTCCACCCACATGCCCAGGTATAAAGGTGACTGCTCTGCAGCCCCCTGCCTTCTTGGAAACCAGTCAACCACGAGAGGCATGCTCTGTTCTTTGTTAATAAAAGCCTTTTAGTTACTCGCCTAACTCTCCGTCTTTTATGAGTAATTGATAGCGCATCAATGTTTATAAGTAATAGTTGGTATTTACAGAAGTCTAGCTCAAATGTTAGTATACAATTAGTCTATTCTTATTGTTATAAATATGTTTATATCTTATTTAACATCTAATGTACAGTACTCAGTTCTATGTACAAAACATACTTTGTCTTTGTTTACAGTTTCCCAAATTTGTTCAAGTAAAGCTTCAAAACAGCAAACCAGCTTCTCGAGGAATTATTTGAATAAGTGTTTAACTTGCTGGATAACTAAATAGGAGCACGTCTAGCGAGACCAGTACAGTGAAAAGATAGCAATACGGCTAGCTGTGAAGAGCGGAGCAGCAGGAACTCAGAGTAGGCCATCACAACAGAGCCAGCTTAAGTCATCACCTTGTACACCACACTTACCTCACATCAATATGTCAGAAGATAATACCGAAAACGCTACTCAGCGAGTAGAAGACCTTAAACAGTTAGACAAAACTGTAGAATGTGATAATCGGTCTATGGGCTCTGGTTACTACATGTCGCAAACTGGTTCACGGTCATCGGCTGGTTCACGGTCATCGGCTGGTTCTAGATCGCAAGCTGGTTCACGGTCATCAGCTGGTTCTAGGGTAAGCATGGCCATCGCCAAAGCACGGGCTAAGCTAGAAGCAGCGCAAGCCAGAGTGCTGTGGCATTGAGAGCTGCGAGAGTTTGGTAAGTGGGAGAAAAGTCATTTAAGTGTATTTTGTGAATTTTAGTGTGTTAAAAAGTTAATTATTTGAAGTGAGTTAAATTTTTTAAGTGTATATTAAACTGCTGGGGAGTTTAAACCGGAAGTAGAATCTGGGTATAAAAGGGGCGGGACTGGTGCTGCTGCACAGAGTGCTGTGGCATTGAGTGCTGCGAGAGTTTGGTAAGTGGGAGAGTTCGGGCAAGTGGGAGGTGAGGGTGTGTTTTTTGCTCTGTTTTGTTCCCCACTCCCAGGCTTAGACAGCACTGCGGAAGCGGAGCAGCGAGACGAGTCAACCAAACGGGCCCCACAGACAGTATTCAAGGAGGAGGTTGGTGATCAGCTGGTTGGTTGGTTTTCTTCCTTCTCTTTTATACCTTTATAAGTTGGTAAGTCCTATTGAATAGTGGTGTAATATTATCATCTATATCGGGGTAGAGGGTCTTCATAACTAATAATAAGAAATTTAATTAATTACATAGATATGGGTGAACAGGTGATGTGTCACTGTTGCGAAATGTGGGAGCTGGTGGACCCCATTGAGGCTCACGGTGATTACATTTGCGATAAGTGTTTGTTGCTAGAGGAACTCAAGCTCCATGTTATGGAGCTTGAGACCGAGCTTCAGACACTGCGACACATCAGGGAGGGGGAGAAGTTCCTGGACTCTCTGTTTCAGGAGATGGTCACACCTATGAAATTAATTAATGCAGATGTAGTCCGTGGTCAGGGACAGGATGGTGTGACGACGAGTGAGGCAGGTACAGGGATCCAGGAGGTAGTGTTGAAGGAGCCGCAGCCCTTGCTCTTGTCAAGCAGGATCGAGGTTCTTACTCCCCGTGAGGGCGGGAGCGGGGACTGCAGGGAGGATGAGCAACCTGGCCACAGCACCGTGGTACAGGGGGCCATTCAAGTGGAGGGAGTAAAAAGAAATGTTGTAGGGGATAGTATCATTAGGGGGATAGATAGGGTTCTCTGCAGTCAAGAGCGGGAGTCCCGAAGGCTGTGTTGCCTGCCCGGTGCCAGGGTTAAGGACATCTCTTCTGGGCTGGAAAGAAACTTGGAGTGGGAGGGGGAGGATCCAGTTGTCGTGGTCCATGTTGGTACAAATGACGTAGATAGGACAAGGAAGACGGTTCTGTTAAAGGAGTATGAGCAGCTAGGGGTCAAATTAAAAAACAGAACCTCAAGGGTAATAATCTCTGGGTTATTACCTGAGCCACGAGCGAATTTGGCTAGGATAAATAAAATTAAAAAGAGTTAAATGCGTGGCTCAAAGACTGGTGTGGGAGAAATGGGTTTTGCTTCTTGGGACACTGGCACCAGTACTGGGACAGGAGGGAGCTGTTCCGTTGGGACGGACTCCACTTGGCTAGTGCTGAGACTAGAGTCCTGGCGAATCATATAACTAGGGCTGTAGAGAGGGCTTTAAACTAATTAGTGGGGGGGGAGGTTTCTAGAGAGCAAATAATAGAAATGACAACGGAGAAGGTCATAGACTTAGGTAGCAGTGGGGGAATTAAAAAACAGAACGTGTCAGGAAGGGACAGAAGGTATGGAGTAAAAGGTAAAGTACTAAAAGGGGAAAAAACAGGAACTAAGCGTCACAAAACATATTTGAAAGTTCTTTATCTGAATGCACGTAGCATTCGTTACAAAATGAATGAGTTAACAGCACAAATAACTACATATGGGTATGATCTTGTGGCCATTACAGAAACATGGCTGCAGGGTGACCATGACTGGGAATTAAACATACCAGGTTATTTAACAATCAGGAAGGACAGGCAGGAAGGGAGGGGAGGTGGGGTGGCTATGTTAATGAAGGAAGGAATCACTATAATACAGAGAAATGATATTGGGTCAAAGGAGCAGGATAGTGAAACAGTTTCGGTGGAGATAAGGAATAATAAGGGGAAAAAAACACTAGTGGGCGTAGTCTATTGGCCTCCGAACAGTTGCAACTCTGTTGGACGGAGTATTAATCAGGAAATAGTGGAGGCTTGTAATAAGGGAACAGCTATAATTATGGGGGATTTTAATTATCATATTAACTGGACAAATCAAATTGGGCAGAGCAGCCTTGAGGATGAGTTCATTGAGTGTATTAGGGATGGGTTTCTTGAGCAGTATGTAACTGAACCGACCAGGGGGCAAGCAACCTTAGATTTGGTCCTGTGTAATGAGACAGGATTAATTAAAAATGTCCTAGTAAAGGATCCCCTTGGAATGAGTGACCATAACATGGTTGAATTCCATATTCAATTAGAGGGTGAGAAGGTTGGATCTCAAACAAGCATGCTGAGCTTGAATAAAGGAGACTATGAAGGTATGGGAGCAGAATTGATTAGAGTGGACTGGGAAAATAGATTAAAGGGTAAGACGGTACATGATCAGTGGTGTACATTTAAGGAGTTATTTTACAACTTCCAAAAAATATATATTCCACTGAGGAAAAAAGGGTGTAAAAGAAAAGATAGCCATCCACGGCTAAGTAAAGTAATTAAGGATAGTATCCGACTAAAAACAAGGGCATATAAGGTAGCCAAATCTAGTGGGAGGATAGAAGATTGGGAAGTCTTTAAAAGACAGCAAAAAATAGCTAAAAGATTGATTAAGAAAGGGAAGATAGATTATGAAAGTAAATTAGCAAAAAATATAAAAACAGATAGCAAAAGTTTCTATAGTTATATACAAAGAAAAAGGGTGGCTAAAGTAAATGTTGGTCCCTTAGAGGATGAGACCGGGAAATTAATGGTGGGAAACATGGAGATGGCAAAAACGCTGAACAAATATTTTGTTTCAGTCTTTACGGTAGAGGACACTAAGAATATCCCAACACTGGACAAACAGGGGGCTCTAGGGGGGGGGGGGGGAGGAGCTAAATACGATTAACATCACTAAGGAAGTGGTACTCGGTAAAATAATGGGACTCAAGGCGGATAAATCCCCTGGACCTGATGGCTTACATCCCAGGGTCTTGAGGGAAGTGGTGTTAGGGATTGTGGATGCATTGGTAATAATTTTCCAAAACTCCCTGAACTCAGCAAAGGTCCCGGCAGATTGGAAAACTGCTAATGTAACACCCTTATTTAAAAAGGGTAGTAGGCAGAAGGCTGGAAACTATAGACCTGTTAGCCTAACATCTGTGGTTGGTAAAATGTTAGAGTCCATTATTAAGGAGACAGTAAATGGGACATTTGGATAAACATAATTTAATAGGACAAACTCAGCATGGTTTCATGAAGGGGAAGTAATGTTTGACAAATTTGCTTGAGTTCTTTGAGGAAGTAACATATAGGGTGGATAAAGGGGAACCAGTGGATGTAGTGTATTTAGACTTCCAAAAGGCATTTGACAAGGTGCCACACAAAAGATTATTGCTCAAGATAAAAAAATCACGGGATTGGGGGTAATATTCTGGCGTGGGTGGAGGATTGGCTCTCTAACAGAAAGCAGAGAGTTGGGATAAATGGTTCATTCTCAGACTGGCAATCAGTAACTAGTGGTGTTCCGCAGGGGTCAGTGCTGGGTCCCCAACTCTTTACAATCTATATTAACGATTTGGAGGAGGGGACCGAGTGTAACATATCAAAGTTTGCAGATGATACAAAGATGGGATGGAAAGTAGTGAGTGAGGAGGACATAAAAAACCTGCAAAGGGACATAGACAGGCTAAGTAAGTGGGCAGAGATTTGACAGATGGAATACAATACTGGAAAGTGTGAGGTTATGCACTTTGGCAGGAAAAATCATAGAGCAAGTTATTATCTTAATGGCAAGAAAATGGAAAGTACTGTAGTACAAAGGGATCTGGGGGTCCTGGTGCACAAAACTCAAAAAGTTAGTATGCAGGTGCAGCAAGTGATCAAGGCCAATGGAATGTTGGCTTTTATTGCTCGGGGGATGGAATATAAAAACAGGGAGGTATTGCTGCAGTTGTACAAGGTATTGGTGAGACCGCACCTGGAATACTGCATACAGTTTTGGTGTCCATACTTAAGAAAAGACATACTTGCTCTCGAGTCAGTACAAAGAAGGTTCACTCGGTTAATCCCGGGGATGAGGGGGTGGTCATATGAGGAGAGGTTGAGTAGATTGGGGCTCTACTCATTGGAGTTCAGAAGAATGAGAGGCGATCTTATTGAAACATATAAGATTGTGAAGGGGCTTGATCGGGTGGATGCGGTGAGGATGTTCCCAATGATGGGTGAAACTAGAACTAGGGGGCATAATCTTAGAATAAGGGGCTGCTCTTTCAAAACTGAGATGAGGAGAAACTTCTTCACTCAGAGGGTGGTAGGTTTGTGGAATTTGCTGCCCCAGAAAGCTGTGGAAGCTACATCATTAAATAAATTTAAAACAGAAATAGATAGTTTCCTAGAAGTAAAAGGGAATTAAGGGTTGCGGGCAGGAAATTGGACATGAGTCTAGGTTCGGAATGGTCATGGCCCTGTGGGTAGTGGAGCGGGTCCAGGGGCCGTGTAGCCTGGTTCTGCTCCTACTTCTTGTGTTCTAATTCTGTGTTAGATTTCAGGAGATAGTTTTATTCCTGTTCCTGGCTGGGGTGGGGATCGTCTTTACAGAAGCTAAGTACTGTAGAAAATATAGGGACAGAGTGATCTCCTGGACGAGTTTCGATCGCCTAGATGGGTCGGAGAGGAATTTCCCAGATTTTTTCTCCCAAATTGGCCATTGGGTTTTTTAATCTGGTTTTGCGCCTCTCCCGGGAGATCACATGGGTTCGGGTGGATGGAGAGTGGAAGTAGATTTGAGGTTAGGATCAGATCAGCCATGATCTTATTGAATGGTGGAGCAGGCTCGAGGGGCCGATTGGCCTACTCCTGCTCCTGTTTCTTATGTTCTTATGCCGACAGAGAAATAGAAATAAAAGCTGAACAGGCCCGTCTCCAAGCCACATTAGACGCTCTGCAGCAAAGAAGAGATAGATGCTGCATTAGCCGAGGCACAAGTATTCGAGGCACTTTTAGTGGAATCTGATCCTGAGACAGCTAGCAAACCTTTAATTTCCGTTCCGCGGCAGAGTCGACGACAGCGCACCAGAGATTACGTGAGCGACCATGCCATGCCAACATACAGTTTACGAGAGAGAGGGATGAAGACCCGCACATCTCTACAGACGCAATCACTTCATATGACATGCCCCAAGCCGCCAACCAAGGTCAACATAGACAGCGTGCCTCAAGTCGCGGGATCCTCCCCTGCAAAACAGAGGACACGGTACAGAGGAATAGAACGCTGAAGAGAGAAAGTCAGCAGCAAACCCCCTTTCGTTTCCTTGAGACCCCCATCAGAGCCCCTACTCAAGGCAACCCTGGCACAGGTCCCAGCACCTACAACCTTGCCAAATACCTTGCACGCAGCCAGCTGGTGACTACGGGGTTAACCAAGTTTGATGACAGGCCAGAGAATTATCGGGCTTGGAAATCTTCCTTCCACGATACCATATCGGGCTTAGACCTGTCGGCAGGAGAAGAGCTCGGCCTCCTTATCAAATGGCTCGGCCCAGAGTCTGCCGGACAGGCACGCAGGAGAAAAGCGGGGTTGAAGATGGCTTGGGCGAGGCTAGAAGAAAGCTACGGCTCACCTGAAGCCAATGAAAGGGCTCTCTTTGACAGGTTGGAGAACTTTCCGAAGTTGACAAATAAGGAACCCCAGAAGCTCCGCGACCTTGGAGATCTGCTGTCAGAACTCGAAGCCGCAAAGCAGGACGGCTACCTACCTGGCCTATCGTACTTAGACACTTCCAGAGGGGTAAGTCCCATCATTGAGAAGCTTCCATTTAAGCTGCAGGAGAAGTGGATATCGTTTGGGTCAAAGTTCAAGCTAAAGCACACCGTTACCTTCCCACCATTCTCTGCGTTTGCCGAATTCATCCGTAAAGAAGACAAAGCCAGGAACGACCCCAGCTTCAACCTCTTCTCCTCCCACACAGCACTTGCCAGAAGAGACAAGTTTGACAGACATGGAAAGACACCAATATCTGTCCATAAAATGCAAGTGTCTTCAACTGAGAACACAAGGGATCAGAAGAAATCTGAGGATATGAGCAAACAATGCCCCATCCACAACAAGCCCCATCCATTAAGGAAGTGCAGAGGCTTCAGGGAGATGTCCCTGGAAGATCGCAAACAGTATCTTAAAGACAACTCTATATGTTTCAAGTGCTGCTCTTCCACGAACCATCTCGCCAAGAACTGCAAGGTAGATGCAAAATGCACGGAATGTGAAAGTGATCGGCACATTTCAGCACTCCACCCAGGTCCAGCCCCTTGGAAGTCAGAGTCGCCTCCTCCCGCCTCAGAGCACGGCAGGGAGAGGGAGCGGCTGGTCCGGAGATTACATCCAAGTGCACCAAGGTGTGTGGAGAAGGAGTGAGCGCAAGGGCATGCTCCAAGATATGCCTCGTTAATGTGTACCCTGTAGGATGTCGCCAGGAATCTGAAAAGATGCATGCCATACTAGACGAACAAAGCAATCGTTCTCTAGCAAGATCCGAGCTCTTCGACATCTTCAAGGTCAAAGGAAGTCCGTCGCCTTACACGTTGAAGACGTGTGCTGGACTTTCAGAGACAGCTGGCAGGAGGGCCTGTGGTTATGTTGTTGAGTCAGCAGACAGGAAGATTAGTCTCCCCCTTCCTACACTGATCGAATGTAATCAAGTCCCCGACAACCGTTCTGAGATTCCCACTCCGAATGCAGCTCATCACCACCGTCATCTGAGACGCATTGCAGACGAGATCCCACCTCTTGATCCAGATGCAGGCATACTTCTGTTGTTGGGAAGAGACATCCTGAGGGTACATAAGATAAGGAAACGGATCAACGGTCCACATGACGCCCCTTTCGCCCAAAGGCTAGACCTCGGCTGGGTCGTTGTTGGAGACGTGTGCCTCAAGGGCACTCACAAGCCATCTCAGGTGAGCACACTCAAGACTTCCATCTTGGAGAATGGTGGTCCAAGCTACCTTACCCCATGCAGTAGTCAAATCCAAGTGACAGAGAAGTTCAGTCATACGGCCCAGCCTCAGAACCCCCCCAGTGCTGATCTCCACAGACAGCACACACATGATGCTCACTGGAGAGAACCCGGGTCAGTCAGTCTTCTGTCGCACCGCCAATGATCACAAAATTGCTCCATCGATCAACGACATGAGATTCCTCCAGATTATGGACAATGAGGTCTCTCGTGACAGCTTGAACAGCTGGGTTGCACCCTTACCCTTCCAGAACCCCAGACGACGGCTGTCGAACAACAGGGAGTATGCCTATAATCGTCTTAACTCACTCCGTCGCACACTAGAGAAGAAGCCAAAGATGAAAGCACACTTCCTAGAATTTGTCAAGAAAATGCTCGTCAATGATCATGCAGAGCTAGCCCCTCCACTCAAGGAAGGCCAAGAGTGTTGGTACCTCCCTTCCTTCGGAGTTTATCACCCCAAAAAGCCGGAACAGATCCGCGTGGTGTTCGACTCCAGTGCACCGTATCAGGGAGTCTCTCTCAACGACGTACTCCTCACAGGGCCCGGTCTCAACAACAGCCTCTTGGGGGTACTCATGAGATTCAGGAAAGAGCCCATCACCATCACTGCCGACATCCAGCACATGTTTCACTGCTTTGTGGTGAGAGAAGACCACAGAGACTTCCTCCGCTTCCTGTGGTATCACAACAACGACCCCAACAGAGACATTGTGGACCACAGAATGCGTGTCCATGTCTTCGGGAATAGCCCGTCCCCTGCTGTCGCCATATACGGACTAAGGAGGGCTGCCAAGGAAGAAGACGACGACTTTGGCAGTGATGTGAGAGGGTTCATCGAACGAGAGTTCTATGTCGACAACGCACTGAAGTCATTCTCGACCGAAGCAAAGGCCATCAGTACCCTTGGACGAGCTCAGGAACTACTTGCACTATCCAACCTCAGGCTACACAAGATAGCCTCTAACAGACCAGCAGTGATGGAGGCATTCCCCCCTGAAGATCGTGCTAAAGAAGTCAAGGATCTAGACCTCCTCACTGATGACCTCCCCCTACAGCGTAGCCTAGGAGTGTCTTGGAACATTGCAACAGACACGTTCACGTTCCAAGTCTTAGACGACAAGAAACCCTTCACACGGAGAGGAGTGCTCTCTGCAGTCAACAGCCTGTACGACCCTCTCGACTTCTTAGCCCGTCACCATACAAGGCAGGCTGCTCCTCAGGGAACTCTCCACACGCGCTGAAGAGTGGGATTCATCCCTCCCTGAAGAGATGGAAGCAGAGTGGGACAGATGGAGAGATCACTCCAAGACTTACAGGAGATCCGAATACCTCGCTCCTATACGTCCTTCTCTCCCTCAAATGCCCAATTCAAAGAGCTTTGTGTCTTTGCAGACGCATCCACTAAGGCCATTGCAGGTGTGGCTTATCTGAAGGTCACCGCTCAAGATGGACAAAGCAAAATCGGCTTCGTCTTTGGCAAGGCCAAGTTGGCACCCCAGCCAGACCTCACCATACCCAGATTGGAACTGTGCGCAGCAGTATTAGCAGTTGAGATTGCAGAGTTCATAGTAGAGGAGATTGATCTGAAGTTTGACAGCATCACGTATTATACAGACAGCAAAGTGGTGCTAGGATACATTCATAACCAAAGTAGACGGTTCTACGTATACGTGAACAACAGGGTCCAACGTATTCGACAGTCCACATCCCCCGACCAGTGGAGGTACGTCCCCACAGACCTGAACCCAGCTGACCATGGGTCTAGATCTGTAACAGCGTCCCTTCTCAGCAGCACGACTTGGCTGTCAGGACCTGCTTTTCTTCAGGATCCGTCCCCGCACTCCTCCGAACTCAATGAGTCATTCGACCTCCTCAACCCTGTTTCTGACTCCGAGATACGCCCACAAGTCACAGCGAACGTTACTCAAATCTCTAAGGACCTGATGAGCACCAAACGCTTCGAGCGTTTCTCCAAATGGAACACTCTCAAAGACGGTAGCACGCCTAACCCACATAGCTCGTACCTTCTCCCAGTCTACACAAGAGAGTAGCTGCCATGGGTGGCACATCTGTCGTAAGAGTCCCTCTGAAGAGGAGCTCAAGAGAGCCAAAATCCTTGTGATGAAGAGTGTCCAACACGAGTGTTACTCAGAAGAGTTGAAGTGCATAGCAGAACGCAACCTACTCCCTCACAACAGTCTACGGAAGCTGCATCCTATCGTCGACATCGACAGACTGTCTCTGAGGTGGTTCTTCTTTTGTCGCCAGAGGACTCCAGTGACAAGTAAAGTTAGGACTATGTGGAGTCGTTAACGACCCCAGACGGGGAGTGTTCTGGACTTATTACATGCAGATAGCACCCTCTGGTGGTAGTTATCATATAGCAGTGTTAGTATGCAGCAGAGGTCATTTGACCTTTCTTCTTGTTTGACCCCGGAAGTAGTTTTCCAGAAAGAAGCTTACTGAGTAATGGATAATTCCATGTGAGAATCTCAATCTTATGCCATCTCATCTCATATGCTAGGCCAGACGCAATATCTGTGAGTATCCTTATTTGTTAACATGATAGCAACTTTGTCAGTGTAGTATTTGACAATACTATGTTTATAAGTAATAGTTGGTATTTACAGAAGTCCAGCTCAAATGTTAGTATACAATTAGTCTATTCTATTGTTACAAATATGTTTATATCTTATGTAACATCTAATGTACAGTACTCAGTTCTATGTACAAAACATACTTTGTCTTTGTTTACAGTTTCACAAATTTGTTCAAGTAAAGCTTCAAAACAGCAAACCGGCTTCGAGGAATTATTTGAATAAGTGTTTAACTTGCTGGATAACTAGATAGGAGCACGTCTAGCGAGACCAGTACAGAGAGAAGTAAAGTTGGAAATTGTGGAGGTACTGGCCATAATCTTCCAATTCTCCTCAGATACAGGGGGTGGTGCCAGAAGACTGGAGAATTGCAAATGTTACACCCTTGTTAAAAAAAGGGTGCAAGGATAAACCCAGCAACTACAGGCCAGTCAGTTTAACCTCGGTAGTGGGAACAATAATCCAGGACAAAATTAACAGTCATTTGGACAAGTCTGGATTAATTAAGGAAAGTCAGCATGGATTTGTTAAAGGCAAATCGTGTTTAACTAACGTGATTTGACTTTTTTGATGAGGTAACAGAGAGGGTTGAGGTGGTGTACATGGACTTCCAAAAGGCGTTTGATAAAGTGCCACATATAGGCTTGCCAGCAAAGTTGAAGCCCATGGAATAAAAGCGACAGTGGCAGCATGAATATGAAATTGGCTATGTGACAGGAAACAGAGTAGTGGTGAACGGTTGTTTTTCGGACTTGAGGAAGGTATACAGTGGTGTTCCCCAGGGGTCGGTACTAGGACCACTGCTTTTCTTGATATATATTAATGACTTAGACTTGGGTGTACAGGGCACAATTTCAAAATTTGCAGATGACACAAAACTTGGAAGTATAGTGAACAGTGACGAGGATAGTGATAGACTTTAAGAAAGAATGAGGATAGGACATACAAACTAAATGGCACAATCATGAAGGGGGTACATGAACAAAGAGACCTGGGGGTAATGTGTGCACAAATCATTGAAGGTGGCAGGGCAGGTTGAGAAAGCAGTTAAAAGGCTTACGGGTTCCTGGGCTTCATAAATAGAGATAGAGTACACAAAAGTGTGGAAATTATGATGAACCTGTATAAAACACTGGTTCGGCCCCAACTGGTGTATTGTGTCCAATTCTGGGCACCACACTTTAGGAAGGATGTGAAGGCCTTAGAGAGGGTGCAGAAAAGATTTACGAGAATGATTCCAGGAATGAGGGACTTCAGTTACGTTGATAGACTGGAGAAGCTGAGGTTGTTCTCCTTGGAGCAGAGAAGATTGAGAGGAGATTTGATAGAGGTGTTCAAAATCATGAGGGGTCTGGACAGAGTAGAGAGGGGGAAACTGTTCCCATTGGCAGAAGGGTCGAGAACCAGAGGACACAGATTTAAGGTGATGAGCAAAAGAACCAAAGGCGACGTAAGAAAAAACTTTTTTACGCAGCGAGTGGTTAAGATCTGGAATGCACTGCCTGAAAGGGTGGTGGAGGCAGATTCAATCACGGCTTTCAAAGGGAGTTGGCTAAGTATCTGAAGGAAAGAAATTTGCAGGGCTACGAAGAAAGGGTGCGGGAGTGGGACTAGCTGAAGTGCTCTTGCAGAGAATGGCCTCCTTTTGTGCTGTAACCATTCTATGATGCTTCTATTCTATGATTCTAGTGTTTAATTAATTAATCAATCAGATCTAGGGGGTTAAAATTAAAATGAATTAAATAAACGATATTAACACTGGAGTGTTCCGAATTTTCATTAAATTAAAATCTGACATATATAAATAATGGTTAAGTAAATAATAAAATAAGAGAGTTAATAAACAAATAGCAGAACAGAACAAAAGAGCAGGAGCTGGAGCAGTTTTAAAAGGAGCCTCTAATTTTAATTCAATTAAATAAATGAAACAAGGTCATATAGGGATGGCAGGGCAGGCGGTGCGCCTGAACTGCAGCATGTGGGAGTTTGTGGAGAGCAGTGTGATCCTGGACAACCACGTCGGCACTAAGTGTTTGCAGCTCGAGGAACTTCAGCTCAGAGTTGTTGAACTGGAGTCCGAGGTGCAGAAATTGCAGGGCATCAGGGAGGGGGAAGAGTTACCTGGACACTTTGATCCAGAGGGCAGTGACACGCCTTAGGTTAGGAAGTGGTGCAGGTCTGGTTAGTGGTCCTGGACAAGATGGTGTGACTGCGAGTCAGGCAGGTAAGGGGTCCCCAGGTGCAGTGCTGGATGAGTCTCAGCCTTTGCCCTTATCCAACAGATACAAGGTTCTTTCTGCCTGTGTGGATGAGGGCAAAGTCTGTAGGGTGGATGAGCAAACTGACCACCTCACCGTGGTACAGGAGGCCATTCAAGTGGGGGGAGTGAAAAGGAATATGGTAGTGGTAGGGGACAGTATCGTCAAGGGGATAGATACTGTTCTCTGCAGCCACGACCGGGAGTTCCAAAAGTTGAGTTGTCTGCCCCGGTGCCAGGGTTAAGGATATCTCCTTGCGGCTAGAAGAACTTGGAGTGGGAAGGGGAGGATCCAGTTGTTGTGCTCCACATAGGAAGAACTAGGAATGAGGTTCTACTGAGAAAGTTTGAGGAGCTACGGTCGAAATTAAAATGCAGAACCTCACAGGTAATAATCTCTGGATTGTTACCTGAGCCACGTGCAAATTGGCATAGGGACAAACAGATTAGAACATTAAATGTGTAGCTGAAAGAGTGGTGTGGGAGACAGGCATTTCACTTCATGGGGATCTGGCAGCAGTACTGGGGAAAGAGGGAGCTGTTCTGTTGGGTCGGTCTCCAAACCGGGTTGGGTCCAGTGTCCCGGTGAATCAAATAACTAGGGCGGTAGATAGGGCTTTAAACTAATGAAGGAGATGAGAGGATTCAGGAAAGGGTAAATTCAAAAGCAGTACGAGAAATGTCAAGGCTGTAAAGCAGATTAGCGATTTGGGTAAGAATAAGTAGATTGGGTCAGGAAGGGACAGAGAGCTCAACAATAGAGCATGAGAGAGTAAAGTGACATCAGGGAAATTTAGAAAAAAGTTAAAGCTAAAGGCACTATATCTGAATGCGCAAAGCATTCGCAACAAAACAGATGAATTAATAGCACAGAGAGAAATAAATGGGTTTGATCTAATAACCATTACGGAGATGTGGTTGCAGAGTGACCAAGGTTGGGAACCAAATATTCCAGAATACTTGACTTTTAGAAGGAATAGGCAAAATGGAAAAGAAAGGGTGGGGTAGCCCTGATAATAAAGGGTGGGATAAAGACAGTAGACAGAAAGGATCTTAGCTTGGAAAATCAAGATGTAGAATCAGTTTGGTGGAGCTAAGAAACAAGGGGCAGAAAACACTGGTGGGGTTACTTTATAGGCCCCCTAACAGTAGTTGAAGTGTCGAGCACAGTATAGTAATCATGGGGGACTTCAATTTTCGTATAGACTGGGCAAACCAAATTTGTAATAATAGTGCAGAGGACAAGTTCCTGGAATGTATTTAAGATAGTTTTCTAGATCAGTACGTTGAGGAACCAATCAGGGAACAGGCTATTTTAGATCTAGTATTGCGCAATGAGAAAAGGTTACTTAAAAATCTTGTAGTAAAAGGAGCCTCTGGGGAAGAGTGATGATATATTAAGTTAGAGAGTGATTTAATTAGATTCAGTTAAATCCAAAACTAGGGTCTTAAATCTGAACAAAGCAAACTACATAGGTATGAGGGGCAAGTTGGCCAAGGTAGATTGAGAAACTAGATTAAAAAGATATGACGGTAGATAAGCAATGGCAAACATTTAAAGTATTAATTTATAATTCGCAACAAATACACATTCCCCTAAGGAATAAAAATCCCACGTGATCAGTAGTCCAACTGTGGCTAACAAGAGAAGTTGTAGTAAGCCTGCGGGTTGGGAAGACTTTAGAATTCAGCAAAGGATGACAAAAAAATTAAGAGAGAGACACAAAAGAGAATGAGAATAAACTAGCAAGAGACATAAAAACAAATTGTAAAAGCTTCTAGTTATGTAAAAAGGAAGCGATTAGCAAAAGTAAATGTGGGTCCCTTAGAGACAGAGACAGGAGAAATTATAATAGGGAATAAGGAAATGGCAGAGACTTGAACAAATAATTTGTATCTGTCTTCATGGCAGAAGACACAAATAACATTCCGGAAATAGTGGGGAATGAGGAACTTTAAAGAAATTAGTATTAGCAAAGAAATTGTACTGGAGAAGTTAATGGGACTAAAATTCGACAAATCCCCTGGGCCTGATGGCCTACATCCTAGGGTTTTAAAAGGTAGGTACAGAGATAGTGGATGCATTTGTTTTGATCTTCCAGAATTCCCTGGATTCTAGAACAGTCCCCATGGATTGGAAGGCAGCAAATGTATCCCCGCTATTCAAGAGAGTGAAATCAGGGAACTATAGTTCAGTTAGCTTGATATCAGTAGTAGGGGAAATGCTAGAATCTATTATTAGGGACTTGGTAACAGGACACTTAGAAAATGGGCAAAGTCAACGTGGATTTATGAAAGGGAATTCTGTTATATTTGTGGTTGTAACTAGCAGGGTAGATAAGGGGGAATCAGTGGATGTAGTGTATTTGGATTTTCAAAAAGCTTTCGATAAGGTGCCACACAAGAGGTTATTACACAAAATTAGGTCTCATTGGATTGGGGAAAATATGTATTGACAATCATTGAAGGTTGGAAATCTGACAGAAAACAGAGAGTAGGAATAAACGAGTAATTTTCAGGTTGGCAGGCTGTAACTAGTGGGGCACCACAAGGATCAGTGTTTGGGCCTCAGCTATTTACAATCTATATCAATGACTTAGATGAGGGGACCGAGTGTAATGTATCCAAGTTTGCTGACGATACATTATGAAAGTAAGCTGCAAGGAGGACGCAAAGAGGCTGCAAAGGGATATAGACAGATTAAGTGAATGGGCAAGAACATGGCAGGTGGAATATAATGTGGAGAAGTGTGAAGTTATTCACTTTGGTAGGAAAGGTAGAAAAGCAGTTGTACAGGGCCTTGGTGAGACCGCACCTTGAGTATTGTGTGCAGTTTTGGTCGCCTTAACTGAGGAAGGACGTACTTGCCATGGAAGGAATGCAGCGAAGATTCACCAGGCTGATACCTGGGATGGCAGGAATGACGTACGAGGAGAGATTGTGTTGATTGGGCTTATACTCACTGGAGTTTAGAAGATTGAGAGGGGATCTCATCGAAACCTATAAAATTCTGTCAGGCCTGGATAGACTAGATGCTGGAAGGATGTTCCCGATGGTCGGGGAGTCCAGAACCAGGGGTCATAGTCTCAGGATAAGGGGTAGGCCATTTAGGACTGAAATGAGGAGGAATTTCTTCACCCAGAGAGTGGTGAACCTGTGGAATTCTCTGCCACAGAGGGCGGTGGAGGCCAGTTCATTAAATATATTCAAGAAAGAGTTGGATATATTTCTTAAGGCTAAAGGGATCAAGGGATATGGGGAGAAAGCAGGGACAGGGTACTGAATTTGGATGATCAGCCATGATCTCATTGAATGGCAGAGCAGGCTCGAAGGGCCGAATGGCCTACTCCTGCTCCTATCTTCTATGTTTCTATTTTGTAAATGGAGAGACTGGGAAATGTTGATATTCAGAGGGACCTGGGTGTTCTTGTACACGAATCGCAGAAAGTTAACATGCAGGTACAGCAAGCAATTTGGAAAGCAAATGGTATATTAGCTTTTATTACAAAGGGATTGGAGTACAAGAGTAAATAAGTCTTACTACAATTATACAGGGCATTGGTGATATACTTGCCTTAGAGGGGGTGCAACTAAGGTTCACTAGATTGATTCCTGGGATGAGGGGATTGCCCTGTGAGGAGGGATTGTGTAGACTAGGCCTAGAGTTTAGAAGAATGAGAGGTGATCTCTTTGAAATGTATAAAATTCTTAAAGGGTTTGACAGGGTAGATGGTGGGAGGTGGTTTCCTCTGGCTGGGGACTCCAGAACCAGGAGTTCACAGTCTCAGAATAAGGGGTCGGCCATTTAGGACTGAGATGAGGAGAAATGTCTTCACTCAGTGGGTTGTGAATCTTTGGAATTCTCTACCCCAGAAAGCCGTGGCTGCTCAGTCATTGAGTATATTCAAGACAGAGATCGATAGGTTTTTGGATACTAAGGGAACCGAGGGATATGGGGATAATGCAGGAAGCTGGAGCGGAGGTAGAAGATCAGCTATGATCTCACTGAATGGCACTATATAAATGCAAGTTGCTGTTGTTGTAAGTTTAGGGATAAATATTGGCCAGGACACCAGGGAGAACTCCCCTGCTCTTCTCAGAAAGTGTAATGGGTTCTTTAATGTCCCATCCAAAAGACGGCACCTCCGACAGTGGAGAACCCCTCAGTAGTGCACTGGAGTGTTAGCCTAGATTTTGTGCTAAGTCTCTGTAGTGGGACGTGAACGAACTCACGACCTTCTGACTCAGAGGTGAGAGCGCTACCAACTGAGCCATGGCTAAAAGAGCAACTGTAGTCTTCAAATGAAGTGGAGTTTCTCTGCAGTACAGCTAGGAGACACAAAACAGGAGGTGATACCATACCATCACTGCTGTGATGGTGTAATTACAGCATAACAAGTTTACATTGGCAGTTTCCATTATAAATGTGAACTGGGAACTTATAATGGAAAAAAGTTGACAAAAATGTGACAACAGAATATAAGCTTCTGTAGACAGAAAATGTGTACAGATATATTATATATAGGTAGACTTTATTTGTAGTTACTTAACCCTCAAGGAGAAATACCATGCTTTATTTATCAACCTTCAATGGAACTGGAATGTCAGCCACTCCAATAAAATGTAACAATCTTAAATTGTGGTTTTTCAAAAGCAAGAGCATGCCACTCAATGGTATTTGAGAAAATTTTAATGTAATCAAAACCAATCACATAAAAACAATAATGTCTAACAAAACCAAAGATCTTTCTTGGTTCTGCAACAAAGCACCATCAGTACTATGCTGTAACTAACCTGTACAGAGGCAACGAAAGTTCTCGCAAGTCTTTGGACACACGTCTGAAAACAATTCAAAGACAACTCTGCCCACTGCAAAGAAAACATATGCATCAGTTACATCTGAAAGTCCCAAAAAGGATAAAATAAAACCACTATTGTTACTTTAACGTCATACTGCATTCATTTAGTTACTAATTTTATCGGCAATACACAAAACTATAGCAAGATACAAGCAAGCCATAAAGTGACAATTTCATTCAAGAAAGGCCATTTGTCAGAAGTGGAAAATTCACACTGAAGCTCTTCTGGAGCTGGAGTTAATGCACATTACTGAGAACAAGTAAATGGAGCTTTCCTCTGCATCTGACCTGTACTGTACCTAACCTGAGAATGCTTGATGCTGACACAAAACAATCCATTTCCCAGCACCAATATCTGTCATCATGATGAAAGTGCATATTGTTACAAAATGTTTATACTTTGGGGGTAAGAGTATAAGATATTGGAATTCACCTATTTTTTCCTGTATTTCAAGGAGGATGGTAGCTCCATCCTTGCACATTATGATTTTTAATCAATGTTTATAAGGTTCTAAAAATGCCAAAATATGCTATTCACATTTCCAGCAAATGTACGCATTCCTTTAAACCACACAACTTGAACTTGCAACAAAGTTCCAACCTAACAGCGGATTTTTAAAAACGTCAGTAAAATGCTGTGATTACAATACTGTACAACAAAATAAACTCAAAAAGTTTAACTTGGACCCATGGTCATTTCAGGACATCAAAAGTCTGCGTGTTCACATAAGTAACATAATTGCTGTAATACTTATCCCTTACCAAGCAGATTATTGACAGTTATGTCAAAAAAACATCGAGGACGCTGTGTTTTCACCCCCATGCTTTCCACAAGCTGTAGTTACTGCAGAAGAAACAGATGCCATAAATCATTAAAATGTTCAGTACAAAGGATTTGTTCATATAGCAAACTTATCAACAAGGTCATTCCTTTTTAACCTTCTACTGTACATCTCATTTAATGAGATCTAATTATTTAATAATTTGAGCCAACAGTCACACAAAATTTGTACAACTGATGGAACATTATAATACCAAATTTGGTCAGGGGTCATAAATGCCACTAGTTCAGAAGTTACATTTTTCATTTATAGGCCAGCAGAAAATATTCCTGTAGCCAACGACAGCAGCTTTATGAAGCAGAGGAAATCATATGTGCAATTTGAATAACTAACTGAGAACTCCCATGCTGACAACAAATTTCCACTCTAGAATCCTTACATGGTGTAAAATTAATTTTTGTGGGTAAAACAATCTCTTAAACCTCATCTTTATATTAAATGATAAAACTGGAAATCAGTATGACAATATCAGCGAGGCACACCCTAATTTTCGGACATGACCCAACATAACATTTTAGGTGCGTATTCTTTGAAACCTAAAATGTCGACTGCCTGTTCTCCCCACTGATGCTGGCCTGCTGTTTCGAGCTTTTGTTTCAGACTTCTAGCATCTGCAGCATTTTGCTTTTTAATAAATGTTTTGATATTACATTTTAGACACCGTACAGTACCAATAAAAAAAGCTGAAAACTGAACTAGTTTGTAAAAGATTCTTTTGGACAAGAATGTTTAAGAGAAAGGTGTAATCTGGACAAGGGTTCAACCAAAATTTGCTGCACAGTACTGCTCAAAGGAAATACACCAGTAAACAGGGAGTTGAAGACTGTCCCAGAGAAGCTTAAATAAGGCTGGAAGTTATTAGCCCTGCCTCTCGTCTTCCCCTTTTAAATTAGTTGGTGAATTGTTGTAAGAAAAAAGATACTTGTCAGATAGAAACACATTAAAATATCACTTTGCATTTGTCTTTCCAGATAGTCAAGCATTAAATGGTAGTTCAATTTTCAATTGAATAAAATGAGTGAAGATTATTTAAAAAGGCAATCCACGGTGCAATGGACTAGGCACTAGACATGCACCTCTTTAGTCTATACCTAGCCTGATTAAATTAAAGTCATTGCTGTCTGCAAGGGTACTCCATGAAATAAATTTTGGTAGTCCCAATATAGTTTCTAGTGGGTTCCTACAGCATAAGTCAAAAGCACAAAATGTCCTCATATCTAGCGACAATTGGCAAGCTCCCTCAAAAAAGGATGGTGGTATAGGAAATGGATCAAAACGCCATGCTGTTAAATATGATGTTGGGTCATGTACAAAAATTATGGTGTTCCTTGCTGATATTGTCCATGTATATTGCTCTTCTAAGTTTGGAGCTGCTACCTATTGTTTGGACAGCAGCTTAACTATGTGTCTATGCTTTGTGCTTCTTTAGTCTTATTTACTTTCAGGTTATTTGTATTTGAATTGAATGGTTTGGTTCCCTTCCTTGGACATCAGGTACCGACAAACCAATTCAAATCTGTAATTGTATCAAGTTAAGCCAGTTTATGATTTCTGAGTGAAGCTGATTTTTAACTCATGTACCATAACAGAATTAAAGACGACAATACCAATGCTAAATCGTCAACAAAAAATGCTCCCTTCTTGATGAACACAAAATTAAGTTAAAAACAATTATTTTAACTCTGAACTGAAAACATAGCACGGTGCATGAACTACACAATATGAAGACTATATTTTTGTTTACATGGAATTAATATGCAGAGAAAAGGGCTGTACACGGACTCAAGATTTTACCTACACGACAGGATTTGCTCGGTCATCTTTATCTTGCAGCAATGCTATGTTTCTTTGTCAGAAAATGAGCAAATGTACTTCAAGCATTGACACTAGCCTATGAATTAGGTTTGCAACAGGTACAGAGAAAAGTACACTTTGTATTTTTCTTCTGAGAAAACTATGCCTTCATCTTTATAGCCATTCAATAAAAACCGCTACATCACAACTTACATTTCTATAGCCAGCGCTCCCCCCCCTCCCACCCCCCGTCCCCTTTCAACATGAAGGGAACATCTCAGAACACTGAACATGTTGGAAAAAGTTGATCACTGAATTATTCTGACTTGAGTGGAGTTTGTCTGTTGTGTGGAATGGATTAATGTATACAGGAAACTTTGGTTTATCCGGAAGTTGTATGTCCGGAAACCTCGATCTAACGGCAGAAATCAGCAGCCGTTTTGTTAGGTTTTTTTTCTTCTCCTAGCATTCTTCTCCTAGCATTTTTTTAAACAGTCAATCTCTGGAAAGCCTCTCTGAAGCTGTTGCTAAGCTACAGAGACGCTTCCACGGTATGGGCCGACTGTTTACAAGCTGTTGCTAAGCAACAGTGTTTGTTGTCAGATACGGAGATGAAAACCTCTGTATCCTTCAACATTAGCGCTGGTCTGTCCGGAAGTTTTCATAGATCGGCATCACGCCAGTGCCAGATATCGCGAAGTTTCCTGTACTGAGAACTGCGCTAGAACTACAAAAACTTACTTCACAATCATTAGACCCAATACGTTAGCCACTAGCCACATGTGGCTAATTGGGAATTCAGATGTGGCTACTTGCAACTCTGCTCAGTAAATGAAAAGTGACTAATAAGACACCGTTGTTGGGACATATGATCTCACTACTTGTACGGTATATGCATTTATACTTTAACTTTTTTTTGTTGCATTTGTTGGTAAGATGAAAAGCAGAGTGTGTGTGTTGTTTTGTGATCATTGTGAATGCTTACTGAAGGTGGTAGACGTTTGTTTAAATATACACGTGAAGTGCATTTACCTATATTGTAATGCAAGGCGTTTTCTATTAAAATTAGTGCACGTAACTAAAACCGTAGCCACACCTGTGGTTAGTCAGCAATTTCTATTGGACAACATTACTTTAGCCCATTCACCAGCATGAAACTCTACAATTCCTTTCTGACAACATAAATATATATTGGCCCAGAAATTCGGGTCTCCACGGGTGAGTACGCATGGGGTAGTCACCCGTAAGCCCAATGGAAATGCCGGTTTCGTGCATGCACTGCGCATGCGCGGGAAACCGGCACTTCCGCTCCCCTGAAAGAAGGGGTTAAGAGGTGGAACGCATGCGCAGGAGAGGCAGCGCATGCGCATCGAACTTATGTTTTTTTTGCAGGTTTTCCCAGGAAGGTAAGTCTCCAGAAGTTAGACATGTAAAAAGCAATCGCAAGGCCTGCTTTTTACAAAGTGGTGAATTAATTCAAATTTTAAAAATTTCCACAGATTTATTATTTTTATAAATACTTTAAAGAAAGGTAAGTTTATTTTTAGCCCCATTAGAAAATAAAATTATTTTTTCAAAAATTTAAATTATTGTTTATTTCGTTATTTCATGTAATTTACAGTTTATTTTAAAAATGTGATTTAAAAAAAAATTTATTTTAAGATTTAGTGATGTTTTGGGGCTTATAGTATTAATAGGTTTGACAGGTCCTGTCAAACTTATGAATGAAGCATTCCCTGCTACCATTGGCTCTCCATGGCCCACATGATCCCAGGGGACGCATCGAACTAACTGCGCCCGTGGGATACGCAAGCACTGCGCGCCGGCAGTTGGAGGAGGCCCAGGATTGCAATTCCACGGGGGCCCACAGCTCAACGGCCGGCACGGTAGGCAACTGCAGGTCAGGGGCTTGCACCCGCGGGAAGCCCCCGACCCGAATTTCTGGGCCATTTAGTTTTACTCTAATATTTTCTTCAGTAAGCAATTTTTGTGAATAAATTACTTGGGCACATGAAACTCAATAAAGAATGTAAAAAAAAATACACTCATAACAGACAAACCTTTTCGTAAGCACATTGGCCCAGCAATTACAGTGAACTATTGGAGAGAAAATACTTTCATATGATACCAGCTTGAATCAAGAGAGTAAATAATATGAATAATGAAGCATTAATAGGTATGGTTTTTGGCATAATGCTTCAGAAACAAACCCATTGGGGGGATAGGTGGAAAAATGTTTGAACATACTTCACACCAAAACTATAGCTGCCTGTGAATTTGGTGCCAAAAAGAAAGGAAAATAAGGCCAGATATGCAATGCACGCCAAACCACTGCCAACGATTGGTTATAACCCTAATATAGCTATAATGTATATAAGCTCTAATACACACACTCCAAAGGGTTATCAGATTAGGTAAAAGGAGCAAGGATGCAGTGATAATGATCCTAACTTTTACAATGTACTTTTAAAAACTTTCCTAAAAGAGGAGCAACAAGAACAAGTATTATTCTGTACATTTTTTTAAAATCTTGCTAATAGTGAAACTAGCAACTGTTAGGAGAAATTAGTTTCAACACCAATGGACATCTGAAGTTTGTTCCACATGCAGGGTGAAGTGATGAGACTGAGGAGTTAAGAAAGTGTAGACAACAGTGCCCGAGGCAAGGTTTCCAGGGTCAACAGTCAGTCAGTCGGCAGTTCTCCTGTTTGATGTACATGCCTTGGACAAAATCTTTTTCCTGTTCGTACAACACAAAACTACAAAATAGCCTAACAAGAGCAGTATATTTATTCCCAAAAGTTCCCACTAAAAATTTGAGATTTAAATTTTCAAACTACACATATCAGTACCTGTATAAGTAAAGTTCTCAACATATTCACAATTGCAACACGTTAATCAGCTTGAACTTATTACTTTAGATGCGTAATCAATTTCACTTGGTTTTCTCCAATGGTCTGCCTAAAACAACTCAGGTGCTGAACAAGTGCTTAAAATACCAGATGCCTGTAGCTGCTTTGAAACTTTTCTATAATCAATGAAAATCAATTATTTCTACACTTGCTGTGTAACTGTCAAATTGCAGTACAAGAAACTCTCGTTTAAATGGCACCTAAATATCCGGAATTCTCTACTTACCAGCAAAATTCATACTCCAAAAACAACACCTCAATAACCGGAAATGTTGCCGAGTCCGAGTCTCCCGCGGTGACCGAGTTAGTCAGTGGGGGTAGTTCTCCAAACTGCCACTACTCGGCTTCTTGTCGCTGTCGGAAGTCCGAACACCTCAACAACAGGAGTCTGACTCTCCCGCGCTGCCGGGAGTACCCAATTACTGGATACTGCACATTTCTTGATTTTTTTATTTTTGTTTGTTAAAAATAACCTCAGTAGATAACCCTCTCCATCATCTGGAATTTTTAATCAAGCGGCACCATCTCGGTCCCATCGGTGCCGGGTACCAAAGAGTTTCCTGTATATCCCATCAATCGTACTAATGATTAGGCAAGCAAATTACTTGCATATTTACAAACATACAAAAATAATGGACTGGAAAAGACCAATTGTTCCACCCAACCTATCACAAAAATTCACCAACCTCTTAAGGCAATCAAAACTAATCAAGAGGAAAAAATTGACCCCGATTTATTAAAAGGTTCCTACCTCTTGTACGAGGTGATCTCCAACTCAGCCAGAAACAGGAATACAGTGAATCAGCATTCACTGCTTGAGCTCGCATCCTGTTCCACCACTATTCTCTGGAAAAAGAACTGCCCAACGTCCAACCTAGTTCTTAAGTGTGACCCTGGTTCTCCCTAACCTATTCAGTTGAAATAATTGGTCCACAAAAACATTCTAGTTTCTTCCTTATTTTATTAACCTTGATCAAATTGCCCCAAAGTCTATGTTTTTCTAAAGTATACATACCCAGTTCTTTACGCCTATGTTTGGGGTAACCAAGATGTTTTAAACTGGGAATTAATCTTGTGGCCCTCCTGTGCATCCTTTGTAGAGCCTCAATATCCTTCACCATATGAGAAAATCAAAACTGGACACAGTATCCTAACTATTTTTTGGACACGAAGGGAATCAAGGGATATGGGGATAGGGCGGGGAAGTGGAGATGAGGTAAATGATGAGCGGGCAGCACGGTGGCATAGTGGTTAGCACTGCTGCCTCACAGCGCCAGGGACCCGGGTTCGAATCCAGCCTCGGGTAACTGTCTGTGTGGAGTTTGCACATTCTCCCCGTGTTTGCGTGGGTTTCCTCCGGGTGCTCCGGTTTCCTCCCACAGTCCAAAGATGTGCGGGTTAGGTTGATTGGCTATGATAAATTGACCCTTAGTGTTAGGGGGATTAAATACGTGGGGTTACGGGGATAGGGTGGGATATGTGTTGGTGTAGGGGTTACGGGGATCGGGTGGGATATGTGTTGGTGCAGGCTTGATGGGCCGAAATGGCCTCTATCTGCACTGTGGGGTTTCTGTTTCTGTGAGCCGTGATCTTACTGAATGGCGGAGCAGGCTCAAGGAGCCGCATGGCCTACTCCTGCTCCCATTTCTTATGCTCTTAACCGAGGCCTAACCAAGGTCTTGTACAAGGACAAAATTGTGCTGTTTTGTAGTGAATTGTCCTGTGAATACAACCTAGAACACTATTTGCTTTAGCTATAGCTTAACAGCATTGGTTATGAACCTTTAGAGTGGTGCACTATAACACCCAGATCCTTTTCTTTTACAAAATAACAGAAAATGCTGGAAAAACTCAGCAGGCCAGGCAACATCCGTGGAGAGAGAAATAGAGTCAACGTTTCAGGTCGAAACCCTTCGACCTGAAACGTTGACTCTATTTCTCTCTCCACGGGTGTTGCCTGACCTGCTGAGTTTTTCCAGCATTTTCTGTTGTTAATTCGGATTTCCAGCATCCGCAGTATTTTGCTATCCTTTTCTTTTACCACTGGCTTCAATTCTGCTCCCTGCAGGGTATACATATATTTAGCATTAGACCTGTGAAAATACTGTGGCATTATTCATGAGGTTATGCTGAGAAAGAATCAAGTGAAAGAATCAAGAAAGAAATTTGCAAGAGATCTCCTCAGATATAGTGAAATGCATTTTTATTGGGTACTGGACAATTAGTGTTTTCTTTACCCAGTGCATGTAGATAAATAATGTTATTTAATAAACATCTGCATGTAATATGGGAAAAGCAACTCTTTACTGTCCATCTGTTAGGGTGTGTTTTTTGTAGTGAGGACCAAGAAATATATAAACATTTTAGTCTATTATTTGCATTTTCCCTCTTTACCAAATATCTCTGCAACAGTACTTAGTGCACGGAGGCAGATTTTATTTGTAAAACCATTTTAAATTCAAGACTTTTATTGAGAACCTCTCACCAACCAAACTTCAATAGATACTCTTTAGTCTTTCCAGAAGTTGCATCCCATTTATAATGAGTTCTGAGCGTAAAATATGAAATGAAATGTAGGAAGTTGTTGTAACCATTTAGAATGCATTACAACATATAAAGATTCTAGCTTGAAATTTAGCATTGTTTAAAGTGTGTCACAAAGGTAATGTGCTGTAAACAATTTCTTGATTACAATAACCTGATAAAAAAAAATCAGTAAAATTACTCCAGAGCACTTGAAGAGTTTACACATTAGCTGGGCTTTATTGTCTCATACAAAAAATTCCAGTTACTTTCATCATCCTAAAAATGATTTCCTGGGGGAGGGGTACTCATTCCTAATAATTTTCCATCAGAAGGGGTGGAGCTTACAAACTGAAAATCCTGGAATGCACTGTGAATGTCAATCTTGCTGCTGATCATAACATTTTCTAGGAGTTACAAAACACCGTGCATGCAGAGAGCTGCACCTTCTATCATGGCCATTCTCTTTAGCTGAAGGCGAAATCTAGGAACCAGCAGGAACTCTCAGCTCAGACTTCTTACACGGGTGCAGGATTCCATCAGAAAACATTACTACATACATTTCTAGCACAGAAAATGCTATTGTGTAGATAGGGATAAATCATTTTCATGTTAATTTACTTTTATTAGTTCAACCTTACTTCTAGCAGGGTCTGCAGCGGAGTGGAGAAGCCAAGATGGCTGAAAGGATTTTCAAAAATTTAGAGCAACTTGACAGGTTTGCTTTTTGAACAAAAATATACAGGCAGCTTTTGCTAACTGCCCATCCTTGAACTTCATGTTTAATGTTTCCATTCCTGTTTGTTCCTATCTGTTCAGTTGTGATTTTATGAATATTGAAATTTTGAGCCAATCAGAAGCTAATGTGGTAGACATGACATATACAGGCATAACATAATACAATGATGTCCAAAATGTCACTTAACACGCCAAAATGGAAAAATTACAACGTTTGTATGTTTTCCATATAAGCATATAAAACATTGTGAAATCATCACGGGAAAGGGCATTTTATATATCACTATAGTGACTGCACGTGAAAATTAGAATTTCCAGCAAGTTACTTGTAATCAACTCTGACTATAAATTTTCCACGGTTATGTGGGAAGAAATTGTGCCAGAGGACTTGAGAGTGGCAAATATGACACCTATAAAACATAACTAAGAAATTGTAGGCTGGTCTTCAGTTGTTGGTAAACTACCGGAGTCCATAATATGGGGTGAAATGACTAAATACTTGGGAGAAAGAGTAATGAATTAGGGCACTAATTTCTGAAGGATAAGCAGAGTTGACCAACCTGGAATTCTTTGAAGAAATAACAGATTATGCAGTGGCTATTACTCAAGAAGCACTTGATATGGTACCACACAAGAGACGCATGGCAAAGATAATGGCCGCTGGAATTAGGATAATATGGCCCTATGGATAGAGAGATGGTTGGAGAACAAAAAGCAAAGGGCAAGGGCAAAATGAAGTTTGCTTGACTGGAAACGTGGAGTGAGTAGTGTTCCAGAGGTCTGCATTGGGTCCGTTCTTATATTTACTATATATACATAAATAAATGATCTGCATTTAGTAATGGAAGGAACAATATTTAAATTTGCTGATGACACCAAATTTGGGTATTTGGCAAATTATGATGAGGATTGTAAAAGACTGCAGGGGGGTGCATAAATCAGGCTAGCAGGATGGATAGATGTAGTTCAATGTAGAAAACATTTAAAAAATAAGAATTGAAAAACAAAATACACCTTAAAAGTTAAGTTTTTAAATGAACTGACTGAGCAGAGGGACCTTAATGTGCAGATGTACATTAGATGCAGATACGGCCATAATAAAGGCAAACAGAAACCTAGGTTTTGTATCAAGGCTTTAATTACAAATACAAGGAGAAAATGTGAACTTGCACAAGGTGTTAGTTAGGACACAGCTGGAATACGGTGTATGGTTTGGGTACCCCATTTTAGGAAGGATATAAAAGCAATGGCATGGTGCAGTACAGAAAATGTACTAGATGTTTAGAATGAGGAGCTACAGTTATGAAGAGAGACTTAAAGTTTGGGCTCTTTTCCAGTAGAGCTGAAATGGTTAAGAAGTGAACTGGTAGAGGTCTTCAAGATTATGAAGGGTTATGATAGTGCAAATAGCAATAGACACAAGACTGCCTTCACTGGTTGGCAGCGAGGACACAAATTTAAGAAACATAACAAATTGAAGTAAAGGTTAGAAAAAGTTTCTTCAGAAAGCAGTTGGAATGTGGAATTTAGTCCATTTTTTTTTAAAGGAAATTAGTTAGTTACTCGAAAAAGAGGAATATTAAAGGTTATGGGGAGTGGCGAGAGAGTGAAATTGAACTAGATGGTTTATCTAAAAAAAAAGTCAGTGCAGACTATTTCTGTCCTTTAACATTCTTGCTTTCCTTGGAATAAAATCTTGAAAGTTTAGTCACTTTTGATACCTATGCACTTCAAAAGACCCAAGTACAGTGATAAATTCAAATCTTTACAGAAGGTCTGTTTGCACTATACCATCTCAATAGTTTTATAATCTGTTACCATAACATATATATTTATTGATGAAATTATTAATCAGCTTCAAAAGACTCACCACACATTGTCGTCAGCGTACATGTTATGACACTCAGCTCCTCACCACCGCCTCTCTCGACACCCCCACTGTCTCTGATTTATCAGACTGCCTGTCCAACATCCAGTACTGGATGAGTAGAAATATGTTACAACTAAATATTGGGAGGACAAAGCCATTGTCTTCAGTCCCTGCCACAAACTCCATTCCCTGGCCATCAACTCCATCCTTCTCCCTGGCTACTGTCTGAGGCCAAACTAGACTGTTCGCAACCTTGGCATCATATTGGACCTGGAGGTGAGCTTCCAACCACATACCCGCTCCACCACCAAGACCGTTTACTTCCACCTCCGTAACATCGCCCGTCTCTGCCGCTGCGTCAAGTCATCTGCTGCTGAAAACCTATTCGTGCCTTTGTTACCTCTAGACCTGACTATTCCAATGCTCTCCTGGCCAGCCTCCCATTAGCCATCTTCCACCCTCCATAAACTTGAGCTCGACTGCCCTTATCCTAACTCGCACCACCCATCACCCCTGTGGTCACTGACCTACATTGGCTCCAGATCTGGCAATGCCTGAATTTTAAAATTCTCATCCTTATTTTCAAATTCCTCCATGGTTTATCCCCTCCCTAACTCTGTAACCTCCTCCAGCCCTGCAACCCACCGAGAGCGCCGCGCTTCTCCAATTCTGGCCTCTTGCGCATCCCTGATTTTCATCGCTCCACCATGGACGCCTGTGCCTTCAGCTACCTCGGCCCCAAGCTCTGGAATTCCCTCCCTAAACCTCTCTCCTCCTTCAAGAATGCTCCTTAAAAACTACCTTTTTTTAACCAAGCATTTGGTCACCTATCCTAATATCTCCTTATGTAGCTTGTGGCAAATTGTGTTTGATAATGCTCCTGTGAAGCGTCTTGGGACTTTTTTTTACATTAAATGTGTTATAGAAATACAAGTTGTTGTTGTTGGAACAGTTGAGAACCTCGCATAAGTTAAATCATAATCATAATCAACTTTATTGTCATTGTTAGCGCACAAGTGCAGTACAACGAAGTGTAGGCTTGCGGCCTCTGACCAAAGTAATGTTCACTCTTATACCTGATTTGCATTGAATAAAATACTCCTCCAACTCTATTAAAAGTAGTACTTTGAAAGAAAGGATTTTTCAGAGCTAAAAAAAATTGTATTTGAACTTTTAATATCGTTTAGGCCCCGAGGAGGATTTTGCCAACAAAATGCACCAATGATATTTATGATTGGAAAGGATCTCAATTTTCAACCTCATGCTTAAATTTGAGCAATGTGATGATTAGAGTACTAACTGCAACTACAAGAGGAAATGTTACGGATTTAGTGTAAAACCAGGTATGATAACTGGATGGCTATCAACAACCTCTTCCCCCCCCAACTCCACTGATTTCCATAAAGAAGCTGCCGTTGAACTATCTGCGATAAACTCCCGGGTATTATCGCTTGGCCCAGTCTACATCCAAATTGAAGTCGGACTTGGATGGGACTGGACTATTTTGGATAGGCTGCCAGATCAGTTCAACACCCGAAGTTTGGAAATGGAAACGAAGGCATTCGCGCTGATGGGACAAGACGTTTATCCACAACCTGAGAGTTGTTTGCGACACCCCCGACCCAACATATTAAAGACGTTTCCCCGTGAATTTTAAAAAGATATTTTAAGCAAATGCAGACGCTGTAAGAAAACACCAGACAAGACCCGCGGCTTCAGCCGTCTTGAAACCAGTAAAACACTCACATTTCGCCCAATAACGTTCGCCCCACGGCTCCGTAAAGCGGAGGAGGTTACCGAGGAAGGCAGTGGGCCAGTGTCCCGGGCACCGATTCGGTGGTTTCACCCGCTCGGGAACTCACACGGCCTCGGCTTGTAACAACGCTGTCCTCATTCAGCAGGCGCCGAACGACGACAACCACACCTGATTCATTCAGTCCCGCGCCCGCAGCTCCGATTGGCGCAGACGCCACATCCAGCCCCCCTCCGACTCACATGCGACGTTACTATTGGTCCATCCAGACGCCAATCACCGTCTACGTCCCGCCTCTGCGTTATCAAGTTAGGTTGCGCGGGAGCAACTAGCTGGTGGATCTGTCTCGGTGCGCACGCGTCGTGTGTACAGTCCGTACTCGAGGCCCCGGATTGTGGCCTATCCAAGTCGTGGCCTTCAGGTAAAGCCTGCACAGGGATTGTGGGGCGGGATGGAAAGGACTGGTTCAAATATGACAGTAAGACCCGAGAGGTGGCAGTAGGTGGGTCACTGACCGGACTGCCTGCCTCTGGGCGGCCGCGGTTATGGTTAACAGGCCGCCACCTCACTCACTCGCTGCGGCTCCTTCGCCATCTCCAAAGATGGCGCTATGGGCAACGTCAGTGCCTTTCGGCTCCAAGAAAAGCCCGTGCGCTCCGGGCGGATTGGACTGGCGAGGCTGCGGCCTGGCTGGCGGAGCGGGCTTCAGTGAGTGTCCGTTAGTGGGTGGCAGAGCCGCCCGCATTGTCCCGGGACAGCCGGTGTCGGAGGCTCAAGCCCTGGATACCGGCAGGAGAAGGAGGAGGAGAAACAAACGCGGTGGTCGTGTCACTCCTGGCTCATTCCCTTCTCACTCCAGCCGGGTTGCCGGCCCACTGGCCCGGGGCCGGACCCCGCTTCCTGCGGAACTCCGCGCCGCTTTTTCACCGCGGACGCGATGCGGGTTTGATTCACCGCCGCAGCTCGGGGATTAGTGGAGGGGGTCGTGGACGGGCCCTGGTAAGAGAGGACATTTCATGGGTTAGTGGCCAGCTGTTCAGATCACCTGCCTGTGTAGTAGTGGCAATTAAAGTTTGAGCTGTGCAAAAATGAGTATCAGTAAAACCTGCTCTGAGAATGTGATCATTGTCGAAAGAGTGGGAACAGAGCACTGGACCCTTTATCGCAAGAGTGCCCAAGACCTGATGCCCTCACCATTGAAATACATTTTGTATTTCTGTTGCCCGTCGAGGATTGTGTTTCATGCTAAACGGGGGATAAATTCAGTTGGAGCTTTTTTTTAGGATATATACTTCAACTGATTTTATATACGTTCCCGTCAAGCAAATATGTTGCCGAGAAGACAGATCACAAGATAATTACAGATGAGTAAGACCACTCGACCCATATTAATTCATCAATCCAGGAACACCCTAAAGTTTCTCCATTGCAAAATCGAATTGTTTCTAAATGCATGCAACATTCCACCTCTAATGGAAAGTCTATCCCAAGTTTTGATCACTGCATGTATAACTTCCTGACACCAATACTAAAGTTATCTTTTACTAGTTTGAACCTTTGGCCTACTCCCACAATCTAATTAAAAATAATATGGATTTATCTATCCCATACCATTTACCCTGTACTATCATTTTTATAGTATCACATTTCAGAAGCTTCCAATCCAAGCTGAAAAAACTCGAGTCTCCCGTCTTTTACATGGAATTGCACAGAAACAGCCCAATAGGTCTATGCCGCAGTTTATGCTCCACACGAGCCTCCTCCCACTTTGCTTCATCTCACCCAATCAACATATCAAACACAAACTCAAATCTCTGACAGCAGAGATCAGCCTCATACCTTTTGTCTGCGCATTATCCAGCGCTTGAATGTCTCCATTGGATCGCGACGACCAGAACTGAACACTCGAGATGTGGTCTGCCAGAGCAGTGTAGAATTTGATCGTGACTTCTTCTGTCTTGTATTCATCTATTTTGACGATGTAGTTCAACATTTTACTGCTGGCTGTTTGCTGTTCTGCGTTGGTTTTGCATGTTTAGAGTTGGAGGTCTCTTTCCACTTTAGCTATTTCAACACCATTCTGGAGCATTTAATATTTATTTTTCCATCCCATGTGTAGTTCTTTGCACTTGTCTGCATTAAATTTCATCTGCTAGTTGAATTGCCCGCATGCTTATTTTGTCACACTTACTCAGTAATTCCAGAGTTGCTTTCTTTGATTCCACTGCCTCTCATTGTTTGTCTTCTGCAAATCTGATTGCTTTGCATTGAGTTTCTGAGTCCAGATCATTTATGTAACTGAGAACCACTACTGCTTCTCAAACATCAAGCCTTGGGGTGTCTCACTTCATACTCCCTCACTCCCCACCTAACTTCTATAACGAGCATGCATTGTTTTCTACCCTTCATCCATTTTCTTATCCATTCCCAGGGTTTACCTTGAATCTTCACAGCTTTGTGTTTGAAGAATAGCCTTTTGAGAGCCTTCATCAAATCCCTTTTAGATATCTAGGTATGGTATGTCATAGAGCTTTCTGTAGTCCATTTGGATGCAAGTTTCAGCTGTGGCTCAGTGGTAGCACTTTAGCCTTTGAATCAGTAGGTTGTGGGTTCAAATCCCACTCGAGACTTGAGCACATAATCTAGGCTGACAGTTCAGTGCAGTTCCGAGGGAGTGCCGTACTGTAGGAGGTGCCGCCTTTTGGTTGAGACGTTAAATGAGGTCCTGTCTGCCCTCTCGGGTGGACGTAAAATATCCTATGGCACTATTCGAAGAAGAGCAGGGTAGTTTTCCAAAATAACAACAGAAAATGCTGGAAAAACTCAGCAGGTCAGGCAACATCCGTGGAGAGAAATTTGAGTTGACGTATCGGGTCTGTTGCCTGGCCAATATTTATCCCTTAACCAACATTATCTGGCTGAGATAGATAGATTTTTGGACTCTAGGGGAATTAAGGGATATGGAGATCGGGTGAGAAAGTGGAGTTGAGGTCGATGATCAGCCATGATCTTATTGAATGGCGGAACAGGCTCGAGGGGGCCGTATGGCCTACTCCTGCTCTTATTTCTTATGTTCTTATGCGGACCTTGCTGTGTGTAAATTGGCTGCTGCATTTCCCTGAATTGCAACAGTGACTTGATGCGCTATCAATTACTCAAAAGACTGAGGTTAAGCGAGTAACTAACAGGCTTTTATTAACAAGAGAATGAAGGTGTGCCTCGAGTGGTCGACCAGTCCAGAATACAGAGGGACTGTGGAGCAGTCACCTTTATACCTGGACTTGTGGGAGGAGTCAGCCGAGGCATGTACAGACATGTACACAGTGGAATACAGGTATAACAGTGGTTTACCACATTCACCCCTTGTTTAAAAATGAGTCCGGCGGGGTGAAGTGTATTAAAAGTTTGTGTATTGGAGTCTCTCCGGAGGTCTTGTCTGCCGCTGTGATCGACGTGGCGACGGCAGGGGTAGTGAAGCTTCCGGCGTCGAGTCCCGCATAGGCTGGGGCACTGGTGTGTAGTCCTCGTGGGTGTCGAGCGGGTCGCGAGGCCCAGACGTGCCGTCTGCTGCGGTTGGATATTGGATCGTTGGGGGGGGGTGGGGTGGTAGTGGGTTACTGGGGCCCCCGAGGGTGCGAGGTCTCGTATGGAGACTGTGTCCTCCCGCCCGTCCGGGTACGCAATGTAAGCATACTGGGGGTTGGCGTGGAGGAGGTCGACCCTCTCGACCAGGGGGTCTGTTTTATGGGTCCTCGTGTGTCTTCTCAGTACGACCGGCCCTGGGGACGTCAGCCATGGCGGTAGCGATGTCCCCGATGTGGACTTCCTTGGGAAGACAAACATTTTCTCATGAGGGGTGGTGTTAGTGGCAGTGCAGAGCAGTGACCGAATAGAGTGGAGCGCATCGGGGAGCACATCCTGCCAGCGGGAGGTCGGAAGGCCCCTAGCCTTTAAGGCTAGCAGGGCGGCCTTCCAAACTGTCGCATTCTCTCTTTCCACCTGTCCGTTCCGTTCCCCCGGGGGTTGTAACTGGTGGTCCTGCTTGTGGCAATACCCCTAGCGAGCAGGTACTGGCGGAGTTCGTCGCTCATAAACGATGAGCCCCGGTCGCTATGGATATAGCTGGGGAAACCGAACAGGGTGAAGAGGTCGTTCAGACATGTCCGGGCAGGGGATGGCGAACGGGAAACGGGAGTACTCCTCAATAATGTTGAGGAAGTACACATTGTGGTCGGAGGAGGGGAGAGGCCCTTTAAAATCAACGCGAAGGGGCGAGTGGCTTTTATCAGGTGAGCCCTGTCTGGTCTATAAAAGTGCGGTTTGCACTCAGCGCAGACTTGGCAGTTCCTGGTCATGGTCCTGACCTCCTCAATGGAGTAAGGCAGGTTGCGGGCCTTGATGAAGTGGAAGAACCTGGTGACCCCCGGGTGGCAGAGGTCATTGTGGAGGGCCCACAGTCTATCGATCTGCGCGCTGGCGCAGGTGCCACGCGATAGAGCATCCGGGGGTTCATTGAGCTTCCCGGGCCGGTACAAGATCTCGTAATTGTAGGTGGAAAGTTCGATTCTCCACCTCAAGATCTTGTCGTTTTTGATTTTGCCCCTCTGCTTGTTGTTAAACATGAAAGCAACTGAACGCTGGTCAGTGAGCAGGGTAAATTGTTTTCCGGCCAGGTAGTGCCTCCAATGACGCACAGCCTCCACAATAGCCTGGGCCTCCTTCTCAACAGCGGCGTGTTTGGTCTCCGGGCCCTGGAGGGTTCGTGAAAAGAAGGCCACGGGTCTCCCCGCCTGATTAAGGGTAGCGGCTAGGGCAAAGTCGGACACGTCGCTTTCCACCTGGAAGGGGATGGATTCGTCCACTGCGTGCATGGTGGCTTTGGCAATGTCTTCCTTGATACGGTGGAAGGCTAAGCGGGCCTCTGCCGTCAAGGGAAAAGAGGTGGACTTGATCAGCGGACGGGCCTTGTCCGCATAGTAGGGGACCCACTGGGCGTAATAGGAGAAAAACCCTAGGCACCTCTTCAGGGCCTTGAGGCAGTGGGGGTTCCATAAGGGGACGCATCCGGTCGGGGTCGGGACCGGTGACTCCGTGTTCCACAACACAGCCAAGGATGGCGAGGCGGGTTGTGCGGAATATGCACTTCTCCTTGTTATACGTCAGGTTCAGGAGTTGGGCGGTGCAGAGGAATTTTTCGAGGTTTGCGTCATGGTCCTGCAAGTCATGGCCGCAGATGGTCACATTGTCCAGATATGGGAAAGTGGCCTGCAACGCATTTTGATCGACCATCCGGTCCATCTCCCTTTGGAAGACGGAGACCCCGTTGGTGACGCCAAAGGGAACCCTAAGGAAGTGATAGAGGCGGCCGTTTGCCTCAAAGGCAGTATACTGGCGGTCCTCAGGGCGGATAGGGAGCTGGTGGTACGCTGATTTTCAGGTCAATGGTCGAGAAGACGCGGTACTGCGCGATCTGGTTGACCATATCAGCTATGCGGGGGAGTGGGTAAGCATCCAGCAGGGTGTAGCGATTTATTGTCTGGCTGTAGTCGATGACCAGGCGCTGCTTCTTGCCGGTCTTAACGACCACAACCTGGGCTCGCCAGGGGCTGGTGCTGCCCTCAATAATCCCCTCCTTCAGGAGCCACTCCACTTTGGTTTTAATGAAAACCCTGTCCCCGGCACTGTATCGCCTGCTCTTTGTGGCGATGGGCTTACAGTCGGGGGTGAGGTTAGCAAACAGTGGGGGGGGGGGGGGGGGGGGTGACTGAGTGTGGAGAGGTTGCACCTGCTGCGCGGCGGGCAATTTGGAAGCTGCTGGCTGCGGACTGTGAGTGGGGGGAGGGGTCCACCGTACGCCATCGTAACACTTTTAAGGTGGCACTGAAAATCTAACCCCAGTAGAACGGCAGCGCAGAGGTGGGGCAGGACCAGGAGTTTAAAATTATCGTACACAGTCCCGTCTACTAAGAGTGTCACCACGCAGTAGCCGCCAATGTCCGCCGACTGGGACTCGGAGGCCATAGAAATCCGCTGGTGCGCAGGCAGGACTGGGAGAGAGCAACGCCGCACCGTGTCGGGGTGGATGAAGCTCTCCGTGCTCCCAGAGTCAAAAAGGCAGGTTGTTTCGTGACCATTTACCTTAATGTCCATTGTGGATCGGGCCAGTTGGTGCGGTCTCGCTTGGTCCAGCGTAACGGAGGCCAGCGTAGGGGTCGGTGTGTTGCTGCGGGTATCAGATGAGGCGGTGTTGGGGGCCTGCTGCGTCCCGGCTGGCGTCCAAGATGGCGGCGTCCATGATCCCCCCATGTGGCTGGAGGCGTCCAGAATGGCTGCTGTTCCGGTGGTTCGCACATGGCTGGGGAGGCCCAAGATGGCGGCCCGCACGGCCCACACGCGGCGCTGCTGGGGTTCGGGGTGGCTTTGGCCCTGCAGATGCTGGCGTAGTGTTCCTTCTTCCCGCAGCCCGAGCAGATCGCATTTTTCGCCGGGCAGCGCGCTCTGGGGTGTTTGGCCTGGCCACAGAAGTAGCATTTCTGGCCTTGGGACACTGCTGCGGTAGTTGGGCCGTTGCTGGGATGTGGCTGGGGTGGCACGGCGCTATGAGACGGTCCTACCGTGTCCCAGGCTGTCGTTCCCCGCGGCGTCCACGGTGCAGAGGAGTAGGTATCCATGCCCCGGTAGGCTGCGTCCAATGATAGTGCGAGTTCAGAGGCCTTGTTGAGGTCGAGGTCACTCTGCTCCAACAGTCGCTGTCGGGTGTAATTGGACCTGTGGCCTGCTACAAAAGCGTCCCGGATAAGTTCCTCTGTGTACACGGCGGCCTTTACATCCTTACAACCACAGGCCCGGCCAAGCACAGACAGTGCCTGAAGGTATTCCTCGGTCGATTCCCCAGGTTGTTGTTTACGACTCCCCAGGAGGTGCCTGGCGTACACCTCGTTCACTGGGCGCGTGTACTGGTCCTTGAGGAGCTTGAGAGCAGCCGTGTACGAGGTCGCGTCCTGGATGACCGAGTACGCTCGGTGGTTCACTTTGGAGGTCAGGACATCCAGTTTGTCCTCATCCGATTTGACCGTTGCAGCGGAGGCGATCAGGAATCTTTCAAAGCACCTAAGCCAGTGAGCAAACTTGGTGGATGCGTCCGCCTCCCGATGGTCTTAAGTCCAGGCATGCTGGTGTGAGGATCTTCTCCATTATAAAAAAATCTTGTTAATAAAATTGATGCGCTATCAATTACTCAAAAGACTGAGGTTAAGCGAGTAACTAACAGGCTTTTATTAACAAGAGAATGAAGGTGTGCCTCGAGTGGTCGACCAGTCCAGAACACAGAGGGACTGTGGAGCAGTCACCTTTATACCTGGACTCGTGGGAGGAGTCAGCCGAGGCATGTACAGACATGTACACAGTGGAATACAAACACCCACACAGGCAGGTATAACAGTGGTTTACCACATGACTACACTTCAAAAAGTACTTCATTGGCTGTAAAGCGCTTTGGTACATCCTGATCTTCCCCTTCTGAATCCACGCTGGCTGCTGCTTACTAGATTATTACACAAGTAGCCCATTCATCAACAACAATTTACATTTATATAGTCCCTCCAATGTGGTAAAACATCCCACGGTGTTTGATAGGAGTGTAATCGGACAAAAAATTGATATCGAGTCAAAGAATGAGATATTAGGACAGGTAACCAAATGCTTGGTCAAAGAGGTAGGTTTTAAGAAGCATCTTAAAGGAGGAAAGAGAGGCAGAGATGTTTAGGGAGCGATTGCCAGAGATTGGGGCTTAGACGGCAGCAAAGGTGGGGTGAAGGAAATAGGGGATTCACGAGGCCAGAGTTGCCCGGAAAGCAGTGTTCTCTGAGGGTTATAGGGCTGGAGGAGCTGACAGAGATAGGAAAGGGTGGGGCCATGATAGGATTTGAACCTAGGATTAAAATTTAAAGTCGAGGCGTTGCTGGACCGGGAGCAAATGTAGGTCTGTGAGTAAAGGGGTGAAAGGATTTGGTGTGAGTTAAGATATAGAAAGCAGAGTTTTGGATGAGTTTAAGTTTATGACTGGTGAAAGAAGGAAGGCTGGTCAGGAGAGCATTAGAATAGTCTAGGCTGGAAGTAACAAAAGAAGGAATGAGGTGGAAGTAGGCAGTTTTTGTGACAGAGGATATGGGGTCGGAAGCTCAGCTCGGGGTCAAATAGGGTGGCGAGGTTGCAAACAGTCTTGTTTAGCCTGAGACAGTGGCCAGGGAGGGGGTTGGAATTGGTGGTTGGTGAACGGAGTTTGTGGTAGGGACAGACGACGATGGTTTCAGTCTTCCCAATGATTAATTGGAGGAAATCTATCTGCAGCCTTTGACACAGTTGACCACACCGTCCTCCTTGAACGCTTCTCCTCCGTCGTCCAGTTGGGTGGGACAGCACTTCCTTGGTTCCATCCTTATCTATCCAATCATAGCCAGAGAATCACCCGTAATGGCTTCTCTTCCTGCTCCCACACCGTTGCCTCTGGAGTCCCCCAAGGATCTATCCATGGCCCCCTCCTACTTCTTATCAACATGCTGCCCCACGGCGAAGTCATACGAAAACACAATGTCAAGTTCCACGTGTACGCTGATGACACTTAGCTCTACCTCACCACCACCTCTGTTTACCCTTCCACTGTCTCTGATTTGTCACAGTGTCCGACATCCAGCACTGGATGAGCAGAAACTTCCTTCAAAAATATTGGGAAGACCGAAGCTATTGTCTTCGGTCTCCACCACAAACTCCGTTCCCTAGTCACCGACTCCATCCCTCTCCCTGGCAACTGCCTTAAGGCTGAGCCGGACTGTTCGCAACCATGGTGTCGTATTTGACCCCAAGATGAGCTTCCAACCACACATCTGCTCCATCACCAAGACTGCCTTAGTCCACCTCCGTAACATCGGCTGACTCCGCCCTGCCTCAGCTCATCTGCTGAAACCCTTGTCATGAATCTAACCATTCATGAAGAAATGACTCATGAAATAACACTGGGCGGCCAGCTGGTGGTGCCGTCCAAGGAGTATAAATACTTGGGCGTGGGCCCCGGTTGCCCAGGATGTTTTTGTAACCAGGAACTAGTGATGTAACTAGAATCTCATGGTTGTGAAACAGTTGATTAAAGCCTTGTTTTAGACTCAACCAAGTGCTTAGTGAGTTTTCTCACGTCAATTTAATCAACCGTGTATCGGCTCCACGTTCTGAGTGATTTCTGGAACGGCCAGCTACGACTTCAACTGTAGAAGGGAACTCCGACGTAGAAATCAATCCATCATGGACAAACTACTCAGACCCGCCCGTCTTGACCTGGACTCGAATTCACCTAAGGTATGGAAACACTGGTATTGTATCTTCAGCAACTTCCTCAGGGTGTGTGGTGAAAATGTTCCTGATAAATTAGAGATACTTGCCAATTATGTATCTCGTGTTTGACTATATCGAAGACTGTAGACTATGACTCCGCTATCCTGATAATTACAGTGACTAAATGTTAAGGCCCCAAACGAAATTTTTGCTCGGCATCTACTGGCCACAACTCTACAACAACCCGGGGAATCACTTGACGAATTCCTTCAAAAGCTTCGCAGGCTCAGCAAGGATTGTAATCTTAAAGCTGTCACAGCTGAGCAGTACCAGGAGGAGTTAATTCACGATTCCTTTATTAATGGGATTGCGTCTCCCTTCATACGCCAGCGTCTGTTGGAGAATAAAACCCTCGAGTTACAGGCTGCCTATCACAGAATCACAGAAACCCCACAGTGCAGATAGAGGCCATTTCGGCCCATCGAGCCTGCACCGACACATATCCCACCCGATCCCCGTAACCCCTACACCAACACATATCCCACCCTATCCCCGTAACCCCACGTATTTAATCCCCCTAACACTAAGGGTCAATTTATCATAGCCAATCAACCTAACCCGCACATCTTTGGACTGTGGGAGGAAACCGGAGCACCCGGAGGAAACCCACGCAAACACGGGGAGAATGTGCAAACTCCACACAGACAGTCGCCCGAGGCCGGATTCGAACCCGGGTCCCTGGCGCTGTGAGGCAACAGTGCTAACCACTATGCCACCGTGCTGCTATGACCAGGCATGTTCCCTGGACTTGGCAAAGAGGAATGCAGATACCTATCTTTCACCACATGCACAGGCTGCTGCCACTTTTAATGACTCCTTCAATAGGTCTCGGGCAGAAGCCTTCACTGATGATGACTCTAACCTAGCTGATGACAACCCTACCCTAGAAGCCTTCACTGATGACTACTCTGGAAGGAAGTGTTTCTTCTGTGGAGGTGCATTCCATTATAGGCAATTTTGTCCTGCTCGTAACGCAACCTGCAATCATGCAGTAAGAAAAGTCACTTTTCTAAGGTATGCCAGTCAAGAGCCTCGGTTAGTAAGAAAAGCCACTTCTAAGGTATACCGGTCGAGAGCGCCTGTTAATTTTGCAGCTACTATCTATAAAACTGCTCCTCCCCCAAGAGCCACTGCTAAGGTTACAGCTGTCAAGGGTAAAACTGCTCCTCCTCCCATCACAGCTGTTTTTCCCCAAAGTCTGTCCCATGCAGCCACGAAGGTTTCGGTAAATGGACACATTTTGAGTGCACTAATCGACTCATGCAGCTCTGACAGCTTCATTAGTGAGCAGGCTGTTAGTAAGTTAAAACTGCATATTTACCCCTCGGACAGGGAAATTGCAATGGCTCCGAGGGCACTGACCACCAACTCTTCCGGCTTATGTCTTGACCTTATTCTCAATGGCCTCACTTATTTCTCCACCCGGCTCGGGGTGCTCAAAAACCTATGCAGGGATGTGCTCCTGTGACAGGATTTCCAGAAACAACACAAAAGACTCACTTTCAAGTTTGGAGGGTCAAAGCCGGAGCTTACTATTTCCAAAGTACCGTTTTGTGCGCTTTCGGTGGCTTCGCTCGACGAGCCCTCCTTGTTTGCCAATCTTTCCCCCCCGATGTAAGCCCATAGTCACTAAATCACAACGTTTCAGCCAAGATGATCTATCCTTTATCGAGGCAGAGATCTCTCGCCTCCTAGCTGACTGTGTCATTGAGCCATGTTCATCTCCCTGGCGGGCGCAAGTCGTCATTGTTAAAAATCCTCTGAAGCAACACAAGAAATGTCTTTGCATCGATTACTCGTAAGCTATTAGCCAGTATACCAACCTGGATGCCTACCCACTACCACGCATCGATGACATGGTCAATAACCTTGCCAACTACAAGGTATTTTCAACTTTTGATTTTAAAAAGCACATACCATCAAGTACCGTTAAAGGACTCTGACAAAAAAAAGTATACGGCCTTTGAGGCCAATGGTTGGCTTTACCAGTTTTGTCGCCTTCCATTTGGGGTCACCAATGGGGTGGCTGTCTTTCAACGGGCATTGGATAGCCTAGTCGAACAGGAGAACTTAACGGACGCTTTTCCATATCTGGATAATATCACCATTGCTGGTCATGACCAGAAGGAGCATGATGCCAACTTCCAGAAATGTTTTGACATTCTCCGTCGTCACAACTTAACCTTAAATGAGTCCAAATCTGTGAAATCAGTACCATCAGTCAACATCCTTGGCTACTCGGTGGGCAACGGTGTCATCAAACCGGATCCAGAGCGACTTCGTCTGCTTCAGGAGCTCCCTTCCCCTACGAATCTCTGCTCTCTTCGTTGGGCACTCGGCATGTTCGCCTATTATGCAAAATGGATACCCCACTTCTCCGACAAGATCCAGCCCCTGCTTCACGCGAAGTCGTTTCTGTTGGAGGCAACGGCTATCTCAGCTTTCAACCTCCTCAAGCGACAACTGGAAAAAGCCACGCTTCGTTCCATCGATGAAAATCTTCCTTTCGTGGTCGAGTGCGATGCATCGGAGGTGGTGATCTTGGCTACCTTGAATCAAGGTTGTCGATCCGTTGCATTTCTGTCCAGAAATTTGCAGGGTAGCGAGCTCCATTATCCTCCTGTCGAAGGAGGCTACGGCGATCATCGAAGCAGTATGTAAATGGGGTCATTTTCTCGCTCGTCGCCATTTCACGCCTATAACCGATCAGCGCTCCGTGGCCTTAGTGCGTTTCCGGTTATCCAGCATAAAGAACAAGAATAACAAAATACAACTCTGGAGGATGGAATTGGCCGCCTTTGGCTACACCATACAGTATCGACCCGGCAAAGAGAATGTAGCCCCGGATACCCTCACGCATGCATTCTGCCCTTCTATGTCAACTTCGACTCTTGCGGATCTTCATACTGACTTATGCCATCCTGGCGTTACCCGTATGTTGCACTTTGTGCGATCTAAAAATCTCCCATTTTCTATGGAAGATGTGAAAAGAACATACTCCACCTGTAGAATTTGTGCGGAATTAAAACCGCAATTCTTCCGTCCACCGGATGGCTCACTCGTACACGCTATACAGCCCATGCAGCGACTCCGCATTGACGTTAAAGGGCCATTGCCTTCCTCAACGTGAAACACCTACTTACTATGGTGGACGAGTATTCACGCTTTCCCCTGTCCCAATATGCTTACTTCCACAGTGATCAAATGCCTTGATCAAGTCTTTTCCCTTTGCGGTACGGCCAATTTCATCCACTCTGATCGGGGTCCCTCCTTCATGTCAAGCGAACTCAAAAGTTATCTTTCCCAACGGGGAATCGCCACAAGTAAAACAACACCGTATCATCCCATCAGTAACGCACAAGTTGAGAGATACAACGCTATCATTTGGAATGCTGTTCATCTTGCACTGAGGTCACTCAACCTACCAGACTAGCAGTGGGAAACTGTGCTCCCTGACGTGTTGCATTCCATCAGGTCTCTTCTTTCTACGTCCACCAATGTCACTTCTCATGAGCGATTCTTCAGGTTCCAGCGTCACTCCACGCATGGGACGTCCCTCCCGTCATGGTTGGCGGCTCCCGGCCCCACGGGATGGCCACCCGAAGCCAGGACGCCAGTCAATCCCGGCTACCAAACAAGATGAAGCCAGCTCTGCGCCTGTGGGGACCCGCACCCGGAGTCGCGATCTCTCCAGTCTCCCTCGGGTCGATCAAGGCGACACGGGCCCTGTTGATCTACCAGTACGGACCAAGCGACCCAGGGACCAAGACACGGTTCGAGGAGACGTGCCTTCCAGCCACAAACCAAGATCTAAAAGACTGCGGCTATTCGTGGTCCGTCTAATCCGCTAGAAGGAAGTCGTCGGACTTCCAAATCTTTCAGGCAGGAAGAATGTCATGAATCTTATCATTCATGAAGAAATGACTCACGAAATAACACTGGGCAGCCAGCTGGTGGCGCTGTCCAAGGAGTATAAATACTCGGGCGTGGGCCCAGCTTGCCCAGGACGTTTTTGTAACCAGGAACTAGTGATGTAACTAGAATCTCATGGTTGTGAAAACAGTTGATTAAAGCCTTGTTTTATACTCAACCAAGTGCTTAGTGAGTTTTCTTACGTCAACCCTCATCCATGTTACCTCTAGACTTGACTATTCCAAAGCGCTCCTGGTTGGCCTCCCATCTTCCACCCTCCATAAACTCGAACTCATCCAAAACTCCATTGCCCATATCCTAACTTGCATCAAGTCCTGTTCATCCATCACCACTATGCTCGCTGATCTATGTTGGCTCCTGGTTAAGCAATGCCTCAGTTTTAAAATTCTCATCCTTGTTTTCAAATCCGTTCATGGCCTCGCCCCTCCTTATCTCTGTAACCTCCTACAACCCTCCGAGATTCTGTGCCCCTACAACTCTGGCATCTTCCGCATCCCCAATTTTAGTTTCCCTACAGTCACCTGCTTCGACCCTAAGCTCTGGAATTCCCTCCCTAAACCTCTCCACCTCTACCTCTCTGTCTTCCTGTTAAGCCGCTCCTTAAAACCTACCTCTTTGACCAAGGTTTTGGACATCTGTCCTAATATCTCCTTATGTGGCTCGATGTCCAATTTAGTTTGATACTGCTCCCATGAAGTGCCTGGGACGTTTTACTACGATAAAGGTTTTATATAAATGCACCATTCAGAATATTTATTGTCTTGTGCTCATCCTTTCATTAGCTGCATTGTTTCCAAATACTAAGTTAAGGAGTTAACTGCCACTCATTGCTTCTGTAAGGGGTCGTTTTAACGAGCTTATGGTGTGCTAAATCGGTTTTGATTTTCGCACTACTCGTGAGCGGTTTCAAAGCGCTCCCCCCTCACGGTTCTAGACACTGGGCTTATTGCCAGACAACCTTTGTGTGTTGGCCCAACTCGTGACTCGGAAGACAAATGGTCAGATGAGACAGATTGAGTTTTAAATCAAAACAATCTTTTTATTTTTGAAAGAGAATGTACACAGAGAAAAATGGCAAGAATAAATGCAGACGAAAAATAACATTTCTCACGGAGGACTAAATTATACACTGAGAAAAATAACTTTAAAGCATATAAACAGTTCTAAAATAGCGATAAGCTAAAAGCGGGGGTGAGGGAAGCGCACGGACACATCGAGGGATAAATCACACTCCTGACTTACAAATACCCTTAACGTTACAAACCCTCCCGTTACTGAATATACCTCAATTATGTCAGTTAGGTAGAGTTGGGCCTTTATGCTCACCAGAATTTCAAAACCCTTCTGGACCTTGGTACTTCTTGTTACGTCTGGAATTTCCGATCTTCCTTATGGGACCGGCTCCTGGACCCTGTTACTTGATGTCGTCCGGGACCTCCGACCTTCCTTATGGGACCGGCTCCTGGACTCGCTCTCCTGTACAAACTTTGGAAGTCCTCCGAAATCCTCGAGCCGTTTTCTGTTCCGCACGGTCCTCGAACCCCTGATGGTAACTGGACTTGGACTTCACGGTGCGAACCATCTCCGGAGGAGTCTTCCTTACTCTGGTCGAATCTTAGACTGGCTTGCTGATGATTTACCTGAACGGTTATACTCTTTTCTGGCCCTAATCTTGGCGCCAAATCAACCGTTTTCCTTTGTTAAGGTTGCTTTAACAAAAGCGAGCACATTAATTTTAACTGCTCGCAAATCGAACTAATGGGAATCCGATTAGTGTCCCTTCGCTTGTGTGTGCTCAGCGGTTTCTGAGATCGGTTACCGCTCTGCCAGCGATTAGCGCACCTCCAGGTGCTAATAGTTTTGTTTACTGCTGTAACCACATTACAATATCAAAAACAGTAAGGTTCTGGATTCTTCTAATCGATGATGACTCAGACTGCTTTAAGGTACTGTGTGTGTGTCCTTTTGAACTGGGCCATGAGAACTGCCAACTCCATTCTGTGTTCTCGCAATGTGGCCACTTCAGGGACCCTACCCATATACTGTATTTCATGGATTTTTGCGAATCCTACACTTCCTTTGACACATTGGGTCATAAAAGAATTGTGCATTACATTTACCAAATCTGATTCTAAAACACTTGGATTTTCCCAGTCTATATCTGGTTGCTTTGAAGTGTCTCATTAAAATAACTTTCCTGTTTTCACGTATCCTTCCTATCTCCTTGTACAGTAATTTGTTATCTTCATTATGCTGGCCTAGGGGTCTGCAGTGCACCCCTAGTGCTAGCTTAATTTTTTTTGCATTAGAGGTATCTACCCAGAGTAGCACCCTCTGGAGCTCGCCCCACCCTTCCACAGGATTGACCTTGTTTACTTGGGTGGCCCAAACACACACAGCTCCACCACCTCCATTTTTTGACCTCTCTTGTCTTTTCTAAAAAAAATTTATATACCATTGAATGTTATTTCAACTTCTTTCCTCATATTTTTAATCCATGTTTCCACTCTTCCCACTACTTCATAGTGTTTAACTATCACCAGCCCTCAGTTCTTGTATGTTTCTAGCATCTGTGTATATATACATATACTGATATATAAATCTACCCCTTTCGTCTCCCAGTGTCTGCTTATTCCTGGTCTTCAGTCCAGTTCAAACATATACCTGTTTTCGTTTCGGTGTCCGTGCCTCCATGTTCACTACCTTCTTCCCCCATAACGTGACTCATCCATGATCGCCTTTGCTCCCTGCCCTCCCTCCACCCCACCATCTAGTTTAAATGATTCTCAATATCTGCCTCAATGTTCTTCGCAAATCAGTCATTAGAAGTTTGTGTGTTTTTCTACAAACTATATAATATACAAATCGGATGGCAACGTCACAAATGTATAAGTGGGAAACGTTAGATTCTTCCAAAAGCAGTCTGTAAAATGTCTATCATTGAAAGCTCTTGTTGTCGCAGCCCACGATCTAAGGCAGGGGTTCTCAACTGGGGGTCTGCGAGAAGGTTTTAAGGGATCTGCCAAAAATAACCAAATTGTAAATAATCCTCCACTGTCCCCGCACTGCTATTTACGGCTATGAATTGTACGCTTTTATTTGACAGAAGACGCTCGGGTAAAACACACACTAGAATGCAATGCTCACAAAACACTCTTTATTTCCGTTCCAGACAAACAGAAAGTGACTTTGCCCCCTCCAACTACAAAACGCCGCAAAATCAATTGGTACAACTACCCGATCGCGCATGGCAAGAAGAATGAGAATAGTAATGGTAAGACTAAAACCAAACTGTGAGCATGTGTGAGATTGTCTCCCCATTAAATATATCTGGGTGAAAAATGGGGTTGGTTTTCATTTAAATTCTTATAGACCAATTGGTTATGAAAACTACCCATACTGAGAGCAGATGAGGCTTTGAATGGCCCTGATCCTTTACCAGCACAACATTGCCAGAGAACTCTTAACATGACTAGACTAGTCAGGCACAAGATGTTTATTAAAATGTCTTGCGAGCTACTCAGGTTATATAAGCCGCCCATACAAACCAGTGAGTTGCTGGGAGCATTTCACGTTTATAACTTTGATTTAGAGGTGTGTGAATCCTGAAGGGTTATATGCATGTTCACTGACATATTTATGTGATGTCATGAGAGGGTGCCCTGATGTTGAGCTACTTTTATTGGAAATCGGTTCACAGTATTTCCTGCAGTTCCCGTTCATGCAAAGGATTAGTTTATTTTTTCTCCTATTTCAAGTAAACGGCAGTGAGATAAATTTAGGCATTTTTTAAACAAGCAAACATGTTGGTTTTAAAGTACAATGGAAGAGTTTTCAACTTGTTACACTGAATTCATTAAAGTTCAGGGGTATGTTTGCAGATTTCCGAGGAAGCTGATATGTGGTGAATGCAAAGGATGACTCCTTGCCTTCTTCGATAAGACAATTGGATGAGGGTTTGTGCTCAGTTGATTGGGATTGTGTGGTAAACCACTGTTTGTATTCCTGTTTGTCCTGTTTGTATTCCACTGTGTACATGCCTGGACATGCCTCGGCTGACTCCTCCCACAGGTCCTAGTATAAAGGTGACTGCTCCCCAGCCCTTGGTATCCTGGACCGGTCGACCACTCGAGGCAGACCTCCATTCTGTTGTTAATAAAAGCCTTTAGTTACTCTTCTAACTCTCAGTCTTTTATGAGTAATTGATAGCGCATCAGATTGTTGATGCTTTGTTCCTAGCAAAACCCTCCTGATGTGCAATGTAAACCAGCACATCTGCCCTTTTAATTTACAAGTGACCTTACAGCACAGAAGGAGGCCATTCTGCCCATCATGTCTGTGTTGGCTCTATGCTAAAGCAATACAAAACTATCTCACTCATCCCCATAATGCCGAGTCTTTCTTTTATTTTAGTGTTTATGGCATTATTCCCCCTTTAAAACATGCAATGGACGCTCTTTCAATAGTCACATGATTAGTCAGCTGCTGAATTTTCCCAGTAGCATCTCCCAATTTTGCACTGTATATCATTCATTTTTAAATGCATCATTGTTGCTCAGCATCAGCAACAAGTTTCACATTAAGTAAGTAAAAGAAAAATAATAATAAATATGTATGTTTAATTGTATAACTAATTTTTATACAGGAAAAAAACTTGTTTCGAGTTACAGGGGATCCGTGGAATTTTTATAACACTGGAAGGGGACCTCGGAAGCAAAAATGTTGAGAACCCTTGACCTAAGACATTGCAAATCCAATTTTCTTGGTAATGGTTCTGTTGTTGCCATTTATGCCTCCTCTGGACCCATCTTTTGTTTCTCCATTACCACCCTCTTTTGTTATTTAATCTCGCCTGCCCCTCACCCTATCACAGAAATTTCCTTTTGTTCTTTCTTCACCACTGACCCCCCCCCGCCCCCCCCCCCCTCTTCCCTGGCTTTGTACTTGCTTATAAACTGTTAAACCTCTAACTTCTTCCAGTTCTGATGTAAGGTCATCGACCTGAAAAATTAACTGTTTCTCTCTCCACAGATGCTGCCTTGATCGGCTGGGTGTTTCTAGCATTTTCTGTTTTTATTTCTTGATACCCACGTTATCTTAGAAATGGAAAAAAAAGTTGCTTGCTCCATGTCAGCAGCTGTGATACATGTACAAGTATTTCTGTAAAGACCATGAAGTTTAGAGCTAATGGAAACCAGGGAAGCTGTTTTGCTCCTTTTGGAGGGTAGTTATTCTGGGTTATGTGTCTTCTAAGATTAGGTGAAGCGGATGATCACTAATGGGTAACGTGGAGGGAATTACCTGGTTTTCCTGAATCTGTAAATCTTAAAAGGATTGCAACTTTTGGACAGCTTAAAATATTGATGTTTATTGCATCATTGAAGTCAATATAATTTCTTCAAAATCACAAAATATTTGTTTTGTCACTTAACTGGATTTCTCTCTTTATTTTTACAGATAATGAATACATCCTAAATGTAGTCCTCGGGAGATGTGTCCCTTATGCAGATGTGCATTTTCAGTACACTACAGAAACATTTTAGTAGTTAATTTTGTAATTTAAAAAGGATCTGAAAATATGCTTTAAGTTTGGGGAAAAAATGCTCCCATTAAAAATGCTTCGCTTGAAGCACATATGCTACCCTTCAATGAGGTTCTACCACTCACTGGTAGTGGGTAGTGATTCCTTGCTAGATCAATTGGGCAGCTGCTCAAATGAGGACCAAATATTTGATGTTGTAGGGAAGAACAAAGCCAAGCTTTCGGTGAACCACGTGGGGCGTGCAGTAAATCTACTCTGGCAATTTCAAAAGGAGAGACCACAGATGCTGAGGACTATAGATTTCATCAGAAAACATTCACAGTTCATGGTTCTTTGTGTGCTAGCTGAAAACAAGATTGACCTGATGGATGATGAGACATTGGTGGATATGCTATACAATGCACTGAGGTAATTACAGGTACTGAGGGTAATTAAATTCTTGAAACAGGACAAGAGTTTCTAAATATGTGCAATCATTTTTACACATACTGTAGGCCCTTTTAGCACATTATTTCTGATATAAAGTTTCTTGTTTATGGCTGCCTTGTTAATACGACACTACAAAAGGCTGGCTTGTTGCTATGACAAACTTGTTTATTCTAATTTGAAATAGCTGTGCTATATTAAAAAGTGGTCTGCTGTATTTAGCTGCAAGTACACCAAGTAACTGCAGGCTTAAAGTCATTTTGAGTTTGTATGGGAATGAGGGCAAGTAACATAACTTGTATCTGACTCTTGTGGGTCATCCCATAGTTCACAAATTGTAATGTTTGATTTTTAGACGTGTATAGATCATACACAGTGAAATGTAAATCAGCATTGTACAGCATTGCCCTCAATACCTACATTTATTATGTTCTAGAGATTTAAAAAACTATTGTTTCACTTGGCAATATCGATTGGCAGCGATATTTCCTTCTTGGGTAAGATTGACTATGGGATTAGAACTGTGATTTAATTATTTAAAGGAGCCGACTGTCTTAATTTAGCATTGCTTGTGGTAAAATTACAATATTCACAATTCTATTACTAACACTCCTTGAAACAAAAATACATAATCTTCAAAAGTGCAGCATTCCTACTGCCCCTCCGTGGTCATAATTTTTAAGCGAGTATACTGCAGCTGCATGCTGCTGACCCTGCTTTCCGGCTATTTTTTTATAAAGTGACAAAAGCAGTCAGTTCATAATTCAGTCTTGCTTCAGCTGAAGCAGAAATTGGGTTGAGGGAGGTGGGACTGATGGCTCTTGATGGCTATTTCCTTATACATTTAAACATAAAATAAATGACCTCCAGAGTAATGAGGATGCACAAAAATTGCATCAATAACCACCAGGGCGATGCAGATGAGGAAGGTCTTCAGCCCATCATGCATCCAGGAAGATCCTACAATCCTCCCTTCCCTGCATCCAACCGTTTCTTAAATGATTCATGGGTTTTTGCCTCCACAATATCTGGAAGGCCATATGTTGATTACTCCTTGTGAGAAGGACTCCTGACATCAGCCTAAAATTTGTCTTTTATGGGTTTGAACATGTGTCCTTTTGTCTTACTGTCACAATTATGAAGTAGTGGTGGTTTGGATCTACTTATTCTATCCCGCCTACTATCTTCTATACTTCCATAAGGCTGAAAAGCCCAAATTTCTCCAGTGTTTCCTCATGGCTCAGTCTGATGCTCAGGGTCTGTCTCAAGGCTCTTTAATCTGATTCACAGGGTGTCGATGTCTCCCTTGTGTTTCGGTTATCAGAACTGCACACACTACTCAAGGCGTAGAATAACCAGAGTTTGTGCATGGTTTCCTCCTACTTGTGTTCTACTGTTTTGACTACATTCTATTTGCATTGTTGAATGCTGCTCCACAGTGATTGGACATATTGAGTGTTTAATCTATTAAAACTCAGCAATCTTTTTCAACTTCAACCTTGGCTATTTTGACACCATTCATGAAGGAAAAGATTTAAAACATTGATCCAGGATGTATTTTGTATTGCTGGGGACGTTCAATTGATTTGTGTTAGTCCAAGTTCAAATTCAATATGAATGTTAAAACTACTTGTTGAAATATTATCACTGAATTAGAATTATACTTTTAAATATATTCACTGATGTTTTCTGGTATAAAGTTCCATCTTTTCTGTAAAACTACTATATCCTCACTCATAAATCATAGTAGAGTGGCACATGTACAATGCTTGGCTTCTGAACGGTTTTATAATGTGGATGATGTGTTGCTCAGTGAGTATCTCAAGACCAGCATTCTTTTTGTTAATAAAGGAACGAATCCTCAGATATGGATAATGAATATGAACTCTGTATAAGATGGCAGTAAGATGAGATGAAACTGGCCATGGGGGGTGGTACATAATGCAAAAAAAAGTAGTGAGAAATAAAAAAGAATGGAGATTTTTGAGAACAGTTAAACTTGTTGGTCAGTTAGAGTTCATGGCTCAGTATAATATCTGGAAGATAGTCTGTGGCAACTAATGTTGGAGCACCACCAAATGCAGAGCTTTAAGGGGCTATCTGACAGAATATCTGGAAAATTACCCAGAATCTGACTTTTTTTAAACCAAAGTTGTAACTTTTCAATCTTGCTTCCAGTAGTCTAGATTTGTGATTCAAAATTAGTCTTGTGCTTGGCTGCAAATAGCATTAGTTCAGAAATCTCGTTCAGTGCAGTCACAAGGATAAGTAGACTGGGTAATGGAACTATCACACTGGTTCAGTAGGTGAGGCTGTTATGAAGTTTTGTTGTAGTTGCTATTAGGTAAAAGGTAGAAAAGTTTTCAATCATTATTGGTAGACACCCTTTGGAGCTTTTTTGCAGCAGACACATCTCTATTACTGAATTGGAATATATGTCCTAACATTAAAGTAAAAGTTGTAAGCCAGTCTACACTGAGACAGTGTAATAGCTTGGAAGATAGTCTGTGGCAAACAATGTTGGAACACCACCTCTGAGCCACAAGATGGAGAATACCCAACATATGTCCATGCATACCTATCTGTAAGCTTGTATGAATGTAGGGTTCCTTTTTGTTTTCTGATTGTAAAACCAGAAGGAAAAGTACCCATGACAGGGGACTAGAACAGCACATGGATACTGAAGCAGTGACAACAGGACAGAGTGTAGAATCCCAAGCTTGATCAGTCATGGCAGAAGGTCAGTGAGCAGCAACAGCATGGAGTGGGTGTCTATCCAAAACCTCCTGAGCAAGATCACAGTAAGCATTAGAAGCCATACTCAAGATCTGGGAGTTTCCATGAGCAACGTCAACTTTTTTTGAACTTGTGATTAATAATACATGACATTCGGTGGATAAATGTAGAAGTATAATCATTGTGGACATGGTTGCAATTTTAGAGAGAGCCTAAATACACATTAAAAACCTGAGCCTATTCATGTTAAATTAACATTACTCCAAGCATAATGGTTCTTATCTAACAATATACTTCTGTATTTACTAAAAGGTTGAATGTTGAACCCCATGATTCCCTGGTGCAACAACTTGTGGTTGAGGCATGGGGGCGAATTGAAAGGTAAATACAGCAGGTTTTATTTTCTTAATTATAATTTTAATAGATTTGAACAATTGATGTTCTTTCTTCATTTACCCTTTTTAATGACTTGTATTTTTTTTAAAAAAAGGTTTTATTATAGTATTTCACTTTTTGAAAACAGTACAGTATTGACAGACCAAAACTTCTGAAGTTTAGTATACTATTAATTGCACAAAAATGCAAGTGTGCAATAAAATGCTGATTTATTAAAGGATTAATACTTGAGCCTGCAATTTCAATAAATGTAACTAGTAATGGCAAGTATTCTGCAGTTTCCTCTTCTGTTTGATACAATGTTTCTTTTCAGATAATAGTTACTATACAAGGTACACCATGTGTAGAATAAATCTACAGTAGATACAACCAATAAGTTATCTTAATTATCTTGCTTAAAATGGCCAGATGACATGCCTCTTCCTTCGAACTGTTTCCCGGCCCATTGGAGGCATTCCCTGTCAATCTGAGGCATGGAAATTGATTATAAAGTCTTCCAAATGGAACTTTGGGAGTGATAATTTGAGAGCTGGACACTTACAAAGGTGAAACCTATACATGACATATCATGCACTGTATTTCTTTTGCAACAAAACAAAACATACAGAATTACATTTCTCTGGCTAGAATTTCCTCAAATTTTTTCAAAAATGGGAGATAGGCTCATTTTTTTGTTGCAATTAATGACCTGCTAACAAAATTTGGGAGTATGTCTTTGAAATGAGTGATTTCTGACAAAATGATTCACCTGCAGTAATGATTCTCCATGCTTCTCAAGCAGCTAGCAAACAACTTAACCAGTATAAAAGCCCAACAGTTCTTTAATGTAATTGTGGAACAATGTAATTTTTCTGGTTAATGACTGACTGACAATTGAGAATTCCTGATTTATCACTGAAGCCCTGCTTGTGCTGGTAACATGTTTTTGGTGAGGGAGAATTGCTCCCAAGGATACTAAAAAGCAGCAAGTGAAGCAGTTTGTCATGGAAAGAATCAATGTTGTCTCAACTACTTGGAAGACTTGGCTGGCGGCCTAGAAGAGAAGTGCATGACTTAAAGAAAAGCATAAAGGTAATAAATAAATATAATTTGTACAATGTATTGTATCAATATGCCCATACACTACATGGATGCATATAATACTGTAAAATTAGTTGATTTTTTTTGGTCTATTTACTGCTTTAATCCCATGAAAAATGTTAACTATTAATTTTTTATGACGTGTTCCTTCTTTGGTCTAGAAATGGGGTGTGTTTTGACCAGAAGACCAGTGTAACTTCCTCTACGCTCAGACATCAGCAGGCATGCAGAGCACTAGCACTTCATATATGCTGCTGATCAAAATGCAGGTAAGTCAGGAAACAAAGTTGCAGATTGAAACTGGTAACACTAGTTCACATAACCAGGAACCTAGGATTAAATGTACAAACTTTTTTTTTAAGGCATTTACGTCCTGGATCCCTGTTCCTGCAAAACATATACCAGAGAATTACCAGTTTTGCAGTAGTACTTGCAATAATCATAAGTGTACCCAAATGGATAAATGTGGTTTTGTAATCAGTGTCACATCTGCTCTTTTCACAGCAAGGGGAACCTAGTGGTTGACTGGCACACCCATTGAGCATCATGCCAGCTGTCAGTAGTCCTGCACCATGACTGATGCACACTGTAGGAGAAGCCCATAGTGATGTTGACGAAGCAATGATGAAGAAGTGCCAGCTGCTGCTGGGCAAAGGTCCAGCATGCTGAGTGCTCTTGAGTTTTACAAGACACAGACCTAGCTGGACCTCCTTTCCAACAGAGATATTGTAGAGTCGCTTGCTCTTATGCATGCTACAATGGAACATGATCTGAGTAGTGCAGGGGAGTTGAACTCCCAGATATTTGCTGTCACTTTCATTCATTATATTCTCATTGAGCAGATGACAAAACCTGTGACATCTGCAGTGTAGACCTTGGTTGTGCAGGTCATGGGCACAGTAGGACCATCTTCATGAATATTCTCCCTGCTGCTGTGGAGGTTTTGGACTACAAACTTGAAAAGTTGACATTGTAACCTAATGATCAGGTCCACTCCATGACTGGTTTCAACTTGCTTAGAGATCACTTGGAGGAAATCATGAAGGAGTATTCCAAGACCTCCGAGATAGCTATGCTTAAATGGGTTTCCTCCAGCAGTAGCACATAATGAATAGCAGAGGGCAACAAATTGGCTTCAGATCAGTGACAATTGTTTGCCATCACATAACCCTGAAGAAGTAGGTATCTCCTCTCAAAACACTGAGCCCACAATAATTTCAGCAAAGTCTCCAGCACTAATGTAGGTCCATCACGGTTGGATACAGAGGGAGAACTTGCAGGTTACCTGTTGACTATGCAGCCATCCACCAGTACTACTACCTTGTGTAGGGGAGCACTTGGGGCACATCTACATGGAACAGAGAAGTTCACAACAAAATGCAGCCTCAAAAAAAATGTTCAACATGTACACCACAAGCATAAAAATTAATAAAGTTATTCATTTTTAATATATTGTGCTGTCATGTTACTGTTTTATTGTGCTGAAAATTGCCAAATGTCCTAAAGCTAGACAAAGTGGCTGACTCTGATCATATCTCTTGAGGGGTACCTGAAAGATCCATGTTCATAAAAGCTGAGGGTGCTGGTGACCTACACTGCCACTAATAGTGCAGTGCAGATGGTTAACTGTCCCTGGAACCCCTTTCTGCTATTCTGGGCTGTTGTCCTTCTGCTAATAGTCAGTATGTGCTTAAGCTTCCTCTGTACTCGCGCGCACCCCCCCCCAAATGCTATGTTGATACTTGAAATGTTCCCTTAGTCAGTTTAACAAACTCCAGGTTTTAACAGAAAATGTTGGAAACATTCAGCAGGTCAATCAACATCTGGGGAGAGAAGAGGCAACTTAATGTTTCAGTTGTAACCCTTCATCAGAAATGGGGAAAGTTGCACTTAAAAAAAAAAAAAAAAAACAAAGGAAAGGGGAGGGAAAAAGCATGTGTACAAATACATTGGAGGAAGTAGAATGACACAAGAAAACAGGAGATGTCTAAATGATGTCCGCTGTGGCTCAGTGGCACTCTTGCCTGAGTCAGAAGGATGTGGGTTCAAGGCCCACTTCAGAGACTTGAGCACATAATCTAGGCTGACACTCCAGTGCAGTACTGAGGGAGTGCTGCACTGTCTGAGGTGCACTCTTTCGGATGAGATGTTAAACCGAGGCTCCGTCTGTCAGATGGACATGAGAGCAGGGGAGGTCTCCCTGGTGTCCTGGCCAATATTTATCCCTCAACCAACATCATGAAAACAGATTATCTGGTCATTATCACATTTCTGTTTGTAGGACCTTGCTGTGTGCAAATTGGCTACTGCATTTCCCTACATTACAACAGTGACTGCACTCCAAAAGTACTTCTTTAGCTGTAAAGTGCTTTGGGACATCCTGAGGTCATGAAAGGTGCTATATAAATGCAAATCTTTCTTTTTGTAATGTTAACCTAAGATGATAGGAAGAATTCGAATAAAAGAATTTAAAGGTATTTAAAAGACACCCAGCATATGTGAATAGCTGAGGTGGTGGGAGGAGGTAAGGTGGGTCTAAATGGAACAGCATCCAGCAGCCTTAGAACTAAAAAGCAGATCGGCACCAAGTGTAGAAGGCAAGAGACAGGTCAGAGTGGAACTAGAACAGAGAGTTGAAGTGGCAAGTGACAGGGAGCTCATGGTTGCACTTGTGGAAAAAACAGGCATATGTTTGGCATATCGGTCACTTAATCTCCTTTTGGTTTCCCTAGTAAGGCCACTGCAGTAAGCAGCAGATATAATACACTAAGTTGGAGGAAGTACACATAAATTGCTTCACACATGGATGAGATGTTTGGCATCTGGGACAGTGGTGTGGGAGGAGGTGAGTCAGCAGGTATTGCAACTTCGACACTTGCACAAGAAGGCAATGGGGAAGGACAGCAGATGTCGGGGTGGAAGGTTGCGACATAGGTTAGCAAGGCCATAAAATGGATAGCTAGCTGGCTTCAAGACAGAAAGCAGAGTGGGGGTAAAAGGTAGCTATTCACAGAATCTAAAACACAATTTCTAAATTTGCAGATGACATCAAATTGGGGGGGGATAGTCAATACTGAGTTGGACTGCAACAACTTACAGGAGGACATTAATAAACGTGCAGAATGGGCATATAATTGGCAAATGACGTTCAACACAGGTAAATGTGAGGTATTCCATTTTGGTAGGAAGAATAGGGAGGTCACTTATTACTTGGAGAGTGCGAGTCTAGGTGGGGTAGCGGAACAAAGGGCTCTCGGAGTACAAATACACAAATCACTAAAAGTTGTGACACAGGTTAGCAAAGCCATAAAAGCAAACCAAGCACTAGGGTTTATTTCTAGAAGTATAGAATTGAAAAGTAGGGAAGTTATGCTAAACCTATATCAAACCTTGGTTAGATCGCACTTGGAGTACTGCGTATAATTCTGGTCGCCATATTATAAAAAAGATATAGAGGCACTGGAGAGGGTGCAGAGAAGATTTACAAGGATGATACCAGAAATGTGAAGGTATACATATCAGGAAAGGATGAACAGGCTGGGACTTTCTTCTCTTGAAAAAAGAATGTAAGAAGTCACACAACACCAGGTTATAGTCCAACAGTTTTATTTGAAATCACAAGCTTTCGGAGCGCTGCTCCTTCGTCAGGTGAGCAGCGTTCCGAAAGCTTGTGATTTCAAGTAAAACTGTTGGACTATAACCTGGTGTTGTGTGACTTCTTACATTTGTCCACCCCAGTCCAACACCAGCATCTCCACACCTTGAAAAAAGAAGGCTGAGGGGTGACCTAATAGAGGTCTTTAAATTATGAAAGGTTTTGATAGAGTGGATACCGAGAGAATGTTTCCACTTGTGGGGAAGAGCATAACTAGAGGCTATCAATGTAAGATAGTCACCAAGAAATCAAATAGGGAATTCAGAAGAAACTTCTTTACCTAGAGAGTGGTGAGAATGTGGAACTCGCTACCACAGGGAATAGTTGAAGTGACTAGTATAGATGCATTTAAGGGGAGGCTAGACAAGCATATGAGGGAAAAGGGAATAGAGGGTTATGCTGATAGATTTTGATGAGGAAAGATGGGAGGAAGCTGGACACCAGCATGGACTGGTTGGGCCGAATGGCTGGTTTCTGTGCAGTATATCCTATGATGAAGATGATGACAAGGAGGGACTATTATCATTGTGGGGAGAGATGTGAGAGCAGAGCACAGGAAGTGAGAGAAACCCGGCTTGGGGTCCTGCCTACCATGGCAAAGGGGGATTCTTTGCTGAGGGAAAAGGACATTCCTGAAACCTTGCTCTACAAGGTGGCATCAAAGAGCAGGTCTGATGCAGAAATTGGGATAGAAGAATGGAGTCCTTACAGGAAGTGGGTGGGAAGAAGTATAATCCAGGTAGTTGTTGGAGTCAGTGGACTTGTAATAGATATTAGTGGACGATCTATCCCTGGAGATATAAAAAGAGAATGAAAGAGTCAGAAATGGACCACAAGGTTGAAATTTGAAGCATTGTTAAAAAAAATTATCTAAATCAGGGTTGGAGCAGAAAGCTGCACTAACACAGTATCATCCTTGTAAATCTTCTTCGATGTAACTGAGAAAGAGATTACGTAGGGGGTCTGAGTAGAACCGGAAAAAAGTGTTCAACATATCTTGCAAAGGCAGGATAGCTGGGACCCATGCAGGTTCCCATTGTGGCACCTTTTTAGCTGGAGGAAGTGGAGTTAAAGGAAAAGCTGTTGAAGGTGAAAATAAGATCGGGTAGACACAGGAGGGTGGTAGTGGTTGGGGACTGGTTGGGCCACTGTTCAGGCCATCCTGGTGAAGGAGCTTCAAATTTCCATTTAAAAATGATTCTTTTCCTTTTTTGAAATGTTAATCCATTTTTGGGAACGTATGAACCCGGAGAGTGGCACTAAATGAGGACCTTTAGCATTTTCTACTGACCTTGCACTACTTTTTACTCAAGCCTATGTTTTGCTAAAAATAATGAAGGCAGGAATGTCTGCTCCATGAGGACTTCAGTCTCATTATCCATTCTAGTAAGGTAGTGTCTGTTGAAATTTGAATGGGTAGTCATGAATATTAATTTTATAATAGCATACACGGTAATTTCCAAATTATTGACCATTAGATTAAACACTTTTGCGGGGTTGAAGAGGGGATTAAACTGTACAGTACTCTTAACATTCCGATAGCTGGATAGTTTGTTGGAACTCTAGGTTTAACATCCTGAATCTACACCATAACTTTGATTTTCCGAAGATATGTTTTCTTTCAAAATAAACTTTCACTGGATTATATAATAAAACTGAACATGCTGGAAATACAAATCTCTGCACCCAAAGTGTTATTTCTTATTGGATTGCTGATAGAAGTGCCATGAATTTCCAGCATTTTCTCTCTGATTTCCATTTTTTAATAGATTTCTCTCTCTATTTTACTGGATTGAAATGTTAACCTTTGGGTTCCTGGCTCTGATTCAATTCATCACATCGATGATGGAATAGTCTATTGAGAACAAACAAGGTAGCAGCATCAATTTTGCAGAGAAATTGCAAGGATTTTAACAATAACTTTAAATAGTAAAACATTAGTACCCATTTAACCTGATTCACTTAAACATTAGATTTTAAGATTTTTTCCATTTCTGTTAAAGATTATTGTTTGACAATATAAATAAAAAACCAGCACAGAAGAAATCCAAACCGCACAGCATATGACCCAAAACAGCCTCAATAGCAACATAATTAGGGTACAGCAGCAATTAGGTCATTGCACCTGAGAACGCTAATTTCAAATCTCTGTGTGCTGGGTTCAGCAACTTCCCCAAGCCATTTCCCCAGTAATGTCATTAACCCTGTTTCAATAAAATATTGAAGAAATGTATGGAAGTACACTGGGGGAGTGAGGAAGGGAGTTTGATGTTAAAGGTAATAATTATTCCCTTAATTTTCTTTCTTTAGAGGATTTTGATTGTCTTTCTTTAGAGGATTTTGATTGTAAGTTTCTCACCCTCATTAGTAATGCATTGTTTTACTTTTTTAAATTGCTATTAGTAAATGTGGATCTACTACAAATCTGATGGAATATATTTTGAATTTTTAAAATAGGCAAACCAGTGCTAATGTACCAATACACTCCACCATAGAGTGGTAGGATAGGTTTGTGACTGATTTTTCATTTGAAGTGTTAAGAGAAGTGGATAAATATTTGGGGGAAAATGTAAAGGTTATTGGGAAAGTGCAGGGATAGATTTTTCACAGAGCCAGCACAGGTATGATTGGCTGAATTCTTTCTATACTGTGAAATCTGAGGATATCTTCTATCTTCCCCCTTCAGGAATCATTGTATGTGCTTGGGAGAATGGAAAGTAACCAGTGTTAGTCATCAGATGTCATTAAAAATCCGCATAATCAAAATCTCACTTGTCAAGAAAAGAAAGCAGGCTACATTAATGCTGATTGAGGGTAGGTGGCAGAATAAAATGACACTGCTTATAAAGAGAATTGGAGGGATAGATTTTTGTCTCTCTTACCTGGGCAGTGCACAGAGGAAAATTTGGTAGAAAGGTTCACATGCCCATAATGGAGCCTGCTTGATCTGCCTTCCAAAATGGAATAATTTATACCTAAGCAGTACAGATAAAAATCTACTCCATACAATGTTGGATGATGTTATGAGGTCATAGAGTATTAACGGCACAGAAGGAGGCCATTCGGCCCATCTAGTCCGTGCCAGCTCTGTCGAGCAATCCAGTCAGTCCCGTTCCCCCGCTCTATCCCCGTAACCCTGCAAGTTTATTTCCCTCAAGTGCATATCCAGTCTCCCCTTGAAAACCTTGAGTGTCTCCGCTTCCACCACTTCCGTAGGCAGCGAGTTCCAGTTCTTTATCACTCGCTGTGTAAAAAAGTTTTTCCTCACGTCCCCCCTGTATCTCCTGCCCAAAACCTTAAGTCTGTGTCCCCTTGTCCTTGTACCATCAACTAGTGGGAACAGCCTTTCCCCGTCTAGCCTATCCAAACCCGTCATAATCTTGTACACCTCTATCAAATCACCCCTCAACATCCTTTGCTCTAATGAAAACAAATCCAGCTTCTCCAACCTGTCCTTGTAGCTAAGATTCCCCCATCCCCGGAACCATTCTGGTAAATCTCCTCTGCACCCTCTCAAGGGCCTTCACATCCTTCCTAAAGTGTGGTGACCAGAACTGGACGCAATACTCCAGTTGTGGCCTAACCAGTGCTTTATAAAGATTCAGCATAACGTCTCTACTTTTGTACTCAATACCTCTGTTTATGAAGCCCAAGATCCCATATGCTTTGCTAACCACTCTCTCAGTATGTCCTGCCACCTTCAGGGATCTATGCATATTAACTCCCAGGTCCCTCTGTCCCTGCACACTCTTTAAAATTGTGCCATTAAGTGTATATTGCCTCTCCCTGTTCCTTCTGCCAAAATGCATTACTTCACACTTCTCCCTATTAAATTCCATCTGCCACTTGTCTGCCCATTCTGCTAGCCTTTCTATGTTCTGTTGCAGTCGATTAGTATCATCCTCACTGTTTGCCACACCCCCAAGTTTGGTGTCATTGGCAAATTTAGAAATTCTACTCTGTATTCCAATATCCAGGTCATTTAATATCAAAAAAAGCAGTGACCCCAGCACTGACCCTTGGGGAACACCACTGTCTCCCATCCCCCCAGTCTGAAAAACAGCCATTTACCACAACTTGCTGTTTTCTGTCCTTAAGCCAATTCCTTATCCAAGCTGCCACTGACCCACCTATTCCATAAGCCTCAATTTTGTTAACCAGCCTTCTATGTGGTACTTTGTCAAACGCCTTCCTAAAATCCATGTAGACAACATCCATTGCATTCCCTTCATCAATCCCCCCTGTTACTTCATCAAAAAATTGAATTAGATTAGTCAAACGCAACCTGCTTTTTACAAATCCGTGTTGTCTCTCCTAAATTAGCATAAACCTCTCCAAATGCCCGTTAATATTTTCCTTGATTATTGTTTCCAAACCACTGATGTTAAACTGACCGGCCTATGGTTACTAGGATTGTCCTTGCACTCTTTCTTGAACAATGGTGTCACATTTGCCACTTTCCAATCCTCGGGCACCTTTCCCGCATCTAGGGAAGATTGGAAAATTATGACAAGCCCTTCCGCTATCTCCTCCCCCAATTCCCTTAGCAACCTGGATGCAAGCCATCTGGACCAGGCGACTTAGCCACTCTAAGCATCTCTAGTAAATCCTGTATCAATTTTCACCCCTTCCATTGCTTCTACCTTTTCCACGTCTACCGATATTTTGTCAGGTCTTTGGGTAAGTGAAATGTCATGAATGAAATGTGTTAGATCAGTCTTGGTGAAATGCTTAATGGAGGCCAAGTTGCACCTCAGAAAGCTAGCCAAATCTGATTAGAAAATAAAAGTATTACATAGTGTAGTGACTGGTAGGACATATGTTTTTGATGTTGACGTGGTTGCTGCACTGAGACAAATTACAGCAACATAGGAAACGGAGTAGGCCATTTAGCGCCTCAAGCCTGTTCTGCCATTCAATGTGATCATGGCTGATCTGAGACCTAACTCCATATATCAGCCTTTGCCCATATCCCTTAATACCTCTGGTTAACGATCTATCAATTTCAGATTTAAAATTAACAATTGACTTTGCATCAATTGCCATTTGCAGAAGAGAGTTCCAAACTTCTACCACCCTTTTGCATGTAGAAGGGTTTCCTAATTTCACTCCGGAAAGGCCTGGCTCTAATTTTTAGGCTATGTCCCCTAGTCCTAGACTCCCCAACCAGCAGAAATAGTTTATCTCTCTCTATTTTGTTGGTTCCCCTTAATATCTTAAACTTCGGTCAAATCACCCCTTAATCTTCTCAATTCCAGGGAACGCAACCCTAGTTTATATAATCTCGCCTCGTAATTTAACCTTTGGAGTCCCGGTATCATTCTAGTAAATCTACACTGCACTCCCTCCAAGGCCAATATATCCTTCCTATGGTGTGGTGCCCAGAACTGAACACTGTACTCCAGGTGTGGTCTAACCAGGGCTTTGTACAGCTGTAGCAGAACTTCTACCCCCTTGTGTTCTAGTCCTCTAGATATAAAGGCCAGCACTCCATTATTAGCCTTTTTGATTATTATTGGTGCTATTTAACACTATTGCTCTGCCAGTTCATTTTGCTGTGACCAGACCCAAAAGGGTAAATGAGCACCTAACTCTGTACTGAATAAAATATCACATTTACACCACTGTAGTATTGTTTTCTAGGCTATAAGTGTTAAAGCTGTTTCTGTTATGACAGGTTTAGTATGGCTACATTATCCAAGTTTGCTGTGTGTCTGACTGATCAGCATATGTACCATAGTCCACTAATGGGAGAAATCACTGATATTGTTAGTAGGAAACTGGAATCTATACAGGATACAAGGTAAGGTTGCTAATAGGCAAGTACTGTAGTATTGTTGGTTCCTATGGCTGCAGCACTTTGTGTCACTAATCTTGCATTGGTTTCAGGTTTTTATGCCAAACAGTAAGAACTCCACTTCAAAATAATTCATTGCACATGGAATGTTTGAGAAACACAAAATGCTATATAAATGGAAGTTTTCCTTTTCAGGTGTAAAGGGAGAAGCTGTAGAATTTTGGGGGTTGGTGTATTAATTGATGTATATTTTAATAAAGCAATTTGTTTAAGTATATTTCCTGAAGTTGATCAGAAGGATTAATATAATGTTGATGATTATAGATCAGTTGGTGTTCTTTTGCACTAGTAAGTTGTCAGCAATGATTATTTTTTATTCCAAAAGATAGAAGATTGTTGCTAAACCAAATAATCAAGTAAACATTTTTCAGATGTTTATGAATGTGATCTTTTGAAATGATCTAAATGGATCATGACTAAATAGCAAAACAATTTGAATTCAATAAAATAGATCTTTTTAAAAAAAAAAAGTGGCAGTACAATACTAAAAAAGTCCTATTAATATTTGTCTGTACCAACCCCTATTGGTATTTACTCAATCTATCATCATCTGTTAAATTAAATACTGTGGTATAGGGAAAATATGTATAACTTTTGTTGCCATATGGAACATAAAATATTGTGCAAAACAATGAATGATTTTGAAAGCATTATTTCTGTCATTGCTAATTATGTCTTGTCTGTTGAATAGGATACTTTCATCATTAATGTTGAGCATTTCTGGTATGATCTCCACACGCCTTCGCAATTGTCTGATAGAAAAGGCAGAATTTCTATTGGATACCAGGGATCCCTCGCAAGATACCAGGGATCCCTCTCAGTTTAACAATTCACGCCGAATAGTACAATTTCTACGCAATATCAAGTTCAGTTATCGTCCTTTGTTGGAAAAATGCAACAAGATTCTTCTTCAGAACATAAAAAGCCTAGATGCTGATAATATAAGTATAATCCTTGGGGTGTACCAGTCTCTACATTTTAACAATTGTGACTTTCGGCTAGCTGCTAAATGGAGACTTACTGAACTTGTGAATACTCACACTGATCCTGCCAGTTTTGCCAAGCTCTTTGCAGCATTAGGACCTTTATCAGGACCGGTGGTTAGGGAAAGGTATGTTACTAACTTTGGCAATTATGGCATCTAAAAATAACTTCTGACTACTTTCTTTAGTTGCTCATTGTATAAGAAAAATGTAAAGTTATGTTCTTTGTTTTTTGGATTTCTATTATTGCTGCATAGTTTAAAAATGTGTCTCAAAAACCCTGTAAATGTCATTGTTTTGAGATTTTAATTTCATGATCTTTGTCCATTTAAGAAAGACTGAATTAAATCCCAGTAAAAAATGAATGGAAGCCATTAATAATTTAGCTTTTAACATTTAATACAGTTAAATCCAACAAATGTTTTTAAAACCACCTGATTTAAATTGATTGAAATTACATATTTTACGGTATTTGTAATCAATTGTCAAACTATATATACTTTTATTTATATTTTAATGAATTTTGACTTGTGCATTTAACAAAATAATTTACAACAGATTTTTTTTCCTCCTTCCTCCTTACCCCATAAAGGCTTGAATCTGCTACCTTGTTAATGGTTGAAGAGTTTAGCCCTTCACAAACATTAGCAGTAATAGAGACCATGGGAGAGATGGAATGCAGGAATCCACAACTAATTCAAAAGTAAGTGTATGTATGTTCTATTGCTTGCATGAAAACGTACTGTAATGGATGTAAAAAGTATTTATACTTCGTGCTATGACTCCATAAATTTGCCCTGAAAATGTTTGTTTATTTTTTCTCTCCTCGCTCAGAGTTGCATCAACTTTGTACAAGCAATTGGATCAATACAAACCACTGGATATTGCAAGAATAACACAGGCATTGTTGCCGCTTCATTGTCAAAATCCAGAGTTGTACGCAGAACTGAGGCGAATGTTAGTAAGGTAAAATGAATATTAGAAAAAACTGATCACACACACTATTTTCATGCTCGGTATTTATCGTGCTGCACTTTAACATATCAAATGCTGATCAAATAAGTGAGATAGTAACTTTGAATTCTTGCTTCTATGCAGCCTTTTTAAGAAATCTTTCAGAGCACATGCAAAGCTGATTTTCTGTAATACAGAACCGCTATTTGCATTTTCTGAATAATCTTGAAATGTTACTAGAATTTTCAGCTGTTCAATCTTTTGGCCTTTTCTATTATGCATTAATAATCAACACTAATTTATGCTATATTTTACTGAAAATAATATGGTGCTTTGGGCACTGAGATTTTGTACACTTTGTAGCAGCAAATGTTCAATATTTTTTCAAATGCTCAGTGAAAGTTATATAACATTCAGGGGAAAAAAATTGGGTATCTTTAAAAATTGCCTTCGAGTAAAGAATGTGGTTTGCTTTTAATAAAGTTTTGTCCAAAGTGCTATTTCAAGTTAACCCATGTTTTCAGCACCAGGGTATATACTTATAAACTAGTAAATAAAGCAAGTTTAGGACTGATGTCAAGAAGCATTTCTTCAAGTAAAGAGTGACTAATATGTGGAATAGGCTTCTGAGTAGGGTAGTGAAGGCATTATAGAGGCAATTAAAGGATGACCTAGGTGAGCTGACTGGCCTCCCTCATTTTTATTTTTACTTATCTTTGTGGTATTATTGTTTGCTCATTTTTTTAAAAAAACATTAGTTTAATATCAATAATGAATAAAGTAATTGAATCTATTTTGCGGGCCTACGAAATAGCAATAACCCAAACAGTCAACATGGATTTAGAAGAGAAAGATTCTGATTGACAAACCATCTCAACTTTTTAAGAAAGGAGGGAGAGAGAAAACTGGGAACTACAGACCGGTTAGCCTGACATCAGTAGTAGGAAATGCTAGAATCTATTATTAAGGATGTGGTAACAGGGCACTTAGAAAATAATAGGATTAGGCAGAGTCAACACTGATTTATGAAAGGGAAATAGTGTTTGACAAATCAGTTAGAATTTTTTGAGGTTGTAACTAGCAGAATAGATAAGGGGGAACCACTGGATGTGGTGTATTTGGATTTTCAGAAGGCATTTGATAAGATGCCACACGAGGTTATTAAACAAAATTAGAGCTCATGGGATTGGAGGTAATATACTAGCATGGATTGAGGATTGGTTAACGGACAGAAAACAGAGAGTAGGAATAAACGGGTCATTTTCAGGTTGGGAGGCTGTAACTAGTGGGGTACCGCAAGGATCAGTGCTTGGGCCTCAGCTATTCACAATCTATAGCAATGATTTGGATGAGGGGACCAAATGTAATATATCCAAGTTTGCTGCTGATACAAAGCTGGGTGGGATTGTAAGTTGTGAGGAGGATGCAAGGATGATTCAAGGGGATATAGACAGGCTAAGTGAGTGGGTAAGAACATGGCAAATGGAATATAATGTGGAGAAATGTGAAGTTATCCACTTTGGTAGGAAAAATAGAAAAGCCGAGTATTTTTTAAATGGTGAGAGATTGGGAAATGTTGGTGTTCAGGGACCTGGGTGTCCTTGTACACAAATCATTAAAAGTTAACATGCAGGTACAGCAAGTAATTAGGAAAGCAAATGGTATGTTGGTCTTTATTACAAGAGGATTTGAGTATAAGAGTAATGACATCTTACTGCAATTATATAGGGCCCTGGTGAGACCACAGCTGGAGTATTGTGTATAGTTTTGGTCTCCTTACCTAAGGAAGGATGTACTTGCCATAGAGAGAGTGCAATGAAGGTTCACCAGACTGGTTCCTGGGATGGGGGGATTGTCTTATGAGGAGAGATTGAGTAGACTAGGCCTATATTCTCTGGAGTTTAGAAGAATGAGAGGTGATCTCATTGAAACATACAAAATTCTTACAGGACTTGACAGGGTAGATGCAGGGAGGATGTCTTCCCCTGGCTGGGGAGTCTAGAACCAGGGGTCACAGTCTCAGAATAAGGGGTCGGCCATTTAGGACAGAGATGAGAAATTTCTTCACTCAGAGGGTGGTGAATCTTTGGAATTCTCTACCCCAGAGGGCTGTGGAGGCTCAGTCGTTGGATATTATCAAGACAGAGATCGATAGATTTTTGAATATTAAGGGATATGGGGATAGTGCAGGAAAGTGGAAATGAGGTAGAAGATCAGCCATGATCTTATTGAATGGCGGAGCAGGCTCGAAGGAACAAATGGCCTACTCCTGCTCCTATTTCTTATGTTCCTTGAGCATATTACAGATGTACAGGAAACTCTTTGGTATCCAGCCCCGACGGGACCGGGATGGTGCCGGTTGATTAAAAATTCCGGATGACGGAGAGGGTTATCTACCGAGGCTATTTTCAACGGCAGTGCGGGAGACACACAGAAAAATGGCGGATCGGAAGAGACTACCGGCAGCGCAGGAGAGTCAAACTCCTGTTATTGAGGTGTTCGGACTTCCGACAGCGCCAAGAAGCCGAGCAGTGGCAGTTTGGAGAACTACCCCCACTGACTAACTTGGCCAGCGCGGGGGACTCGGCAACGGTGTTGCTTTCGGAGTATGAATTTTGCCGGTTAATAGAGAATTCTGGATATTTAGGTGCCGTTTAAACGAGAGTTTCCTGTACATGGTCCATGTCTCTGAGGCATACAGCAGGGCGGGTATCACTGCTGCTCTGTAGACCATGAGCTTAGTGCCGGGTTTGAGGTCCTGGTCTTCAAACACTCTCTTCCTCAGGCAACCGAAGGCTGCACTGGCACACTGAAGGCGGTCGTTGTCGACGTCTGCCCTTATTGACAGTAGGCTCCCGAGGTATGGAAAGTGGTCCACGTTGTCCAAGGCCTTGTCGTGGATTTTGATAATCGGGGGGGCAGTACTGTGTGGTGGGGGCAGGTTGGTAGAGGCACCTCAAAGCACTGGAGAGGTACCACCATCGCTGCCTCTATTGGCAGGCTAAGCGCACCAATGTCAGTGTTCTTGCTCAGGCCAACATCCCCAGCATCGAAGCTTTGACCATGCTCAATCAGCTCCGATGGATGGGTCACATTGTCCGCATGCCTGATACGAGACTCCCAAAACAAGTGCTCTACTCGGAGCTCTGGCATGGCAAGAGAGCCCCAGGTGGGCAGAGGAAACGCTTCAAGGACACCCTCAAAGCCTCCTTGGAAAAAGTGTAACATCCCCATCGACACCTGGGAATCCCTGGCCCAAGACTGCACAAAATGGAGGAGAAGCATCCGGGAAGGCGCCGAACACCTCGAGTCTCCACCGGGAGCAAGCGGAAGCCAAGCGCAAGCAGCGCAAGAAACGCACGTCAACCCAAGCACCCCACCCACCCGCCCCTTCAACCACCGTCTGCTCCAACTGTGACAGAGACTGTAGGTCCCGCATTGGACTCATCAGTCACCTGCAAACTCATTTTTAATGTGGAAGCAAGTCATCCTCAGTTCCGAGGGACTGCCTAAGAAGAAGTAGTAAGAAGAAGGATTACAGATAGACAATAGTGCTCACTGTAATGTAGTTTATTTGGACTTTCAGAAAGCCTTTTGACATGAAAGACATAATGAACACCACAAGAATTTAGGGTAGAACGTGGAACTGGACAAGAAGCTGATTTAAACAAAGAAACTGGTATACAATAAAGCTGGGGAGGGAGTGGTAACTGGAGTCAGTGCTTTTAACCTCTAGTAATCTAAATAAATGACTGAAAGTAACTAAGTTGGTCAACTTTAGTGGCAACACTAAAATAGGGAGATTAATAGAGACAGGATACAAAGAAAATCTTAGGAGGATATGCCAATAGGATTAGATGAATTAGGGTGAGCGGAAGTTCGTGTGGAGATTCAACACCGACAGACCATTTGGGCCGAATGAACCGTTTCTGTGCTGTCTATTCTATGTACTGTAATTGAAGATGAATCTTGATGAATACTCTGGTTATTTTACAAGATAACATGATTTGGTCTTATTTAACTGCAGTGGAAATTCAGATGCAGAGCAATACATCTCTTAATATTTCTTCATTTTGGAATTACAATATAAAGTTAAGTATTGATTAAGTCACACATGGAGTTCTCTAATTATAGGTTAGTGATCACCGTGTGTGAATCATATAAGATGATTTTCACATCTGCATTGCATGGAGAGCATGCCTATTTACCAAACACTCCTGGATTGCCTCCATTCTCATTAGTATAAATACATCAGTCAGCTCTCAGTAAATATTTGATAACTATTTTATTTTTAATTAGGACACAGCACGGTGGCATAGTGGTTAGCACTGTTGCCTCACAGCGCCAGAGACCCGGGTTCGAATCCGGCCTCGGGCGACTGTCTGTGTGGAGTTTGCACATTCTCCCCGTGTTTGCGTGGGTTTTCTCCGGGTGCTCCGGTTTCCTCCCACAGTCCAAAGATGTGCGGGTTAGGTTGATTGGCTATGATAAATTGACCCTTAGTGTTAGGGGGATTAAATACGTGGGGTTACAGGGATAGGGTGGGATATGTGTTGGTGTAGGGTTTACGGGGATCGGGTGGGATATGTGTCGGTGCAGGCTCGATGGGCCGAAATGGCCTCTATCTGCACTGTGGGGTTTCTGGGATTTCTGGGATTATTGCAGCTCAGGTTTGCATATTTAACCAACAGCGTGGTCTAAATCTCATTCCCATCAGATATGAGTGCATAATGGAAAGTTACCAGCACATTTGGCACTTCTAAATACTCATAATTTTGTCATTTTTCTCTTTCCTCACCCCCCACCCCACTTCAGTTATCTTCATCTCAGTGTTGTCCCCTATGAGGTGTCCATGTTAACTCGGGTTCTCTCTCTGCTTCCCTCTCCACGAACTGATCACTTGATTCCTGCACGTATCGATGCTGTCTTGCCCCAGTGTAACTTAAGTGACTTGAATGCATTTGCCATTGCCATCACCAAGTGGGTACGGAATGGCTCCTCATACCAACCTGGTACAGCAGCAGTATATGTGAAGCTACTTCAAAAGCTAAATAAATGTGGTTTGCAGAGACTGCAGAAGGCAGACCGTATGGACCTGCTAATAGAAGAGCTAAAATACGTCTCCGGAGAATGGTTTGAAGAAATTCTTGCAGAAGAAACTATGGCGACCTTTGAACGATTGATTGATCAGATGACTTGGTCCAATGTTCCTGAATTTGCACTATTTCTAACCAAAACAAAATGCCTGCATACTGGTCTGCTGGACCAAATAGCATCTGTCACACTTGAACATATCAACAAGGTATGTAAAAGTTAGTACATTATATAAGAAAAAAAGCATTATTTTTTGTCCTCTTTTGACCACCTCTATTTAAACCTGTAAACTCTAATGCTATCATAGTGGGTGCAACTTTCAACTTCTGTAGGGGCTTAAAATAGATGGTAGTGAATTGGCTGCTTGTTACACAGCCTGCCTGATTTTTTTTCTTTCCATTGACTTCAATTGAAAGGAAAATCATGCGGGGTGTATAATGCGTGGCTGATCCACCACTGCCTGTTTTATGCCCCTGTCAAAGTTGAAAGTTCTGCCAATTGTCTCTAACACTGCTATGCCTTCTCCCTCTTTTTCCTTCTCCGTCCTCAAATTTTTATACTCTGGTATCTTTATTTGCTAATTCTGACTCAGCTGCAGCCAAGTTTCAGTTACTGCTATTCCACCATTTTCTATTTTAATCAATAATTCTAATTCCCAATTTTGTTTCTCATACTCGTGTGTTTTGGTTTGAATTCCTTTGGTTGATCATTTTTCCCTTTTTTTGTTTTGCCAGATCCAGATTTTTTTGTCTTTTACTATTTACTCTGTTTAACCTCTTTCAACTTTTTCCTTTCTCGCTGTCTAAATGGGTGGAATTTATTTTCCCTCCCAAGCTGTCGGCTCTACTCTGTTTTTCCCTTCCTTCCTGGTCTATTAGTTTAAATCCTCCCCCCACAGGTCTAATTAACCTTCCCATGAATATACTGGTCCCTGCTCTGTTCTGACATAAACTGATCTGTCAGTACAGCTCATTTCTGCCCCAGAACTGGTGCTAATGCCTAAGGAGTCTGATCCCTTTCCTTCTACATCTCGAGCCATATATTTACCTCCCTAATCTGGCTGTTGTTGTGCTGGCTAATGTGTGGCACTGGTAGTAATCCTGAGGTTACCAGCTTTGAGGTTCTACTTCTTAATGTACTTCCTAACTGATGGAACATTTTCTGTTGGACCTGAAACCCATTCTTCCCTATGTTGTTGGTTGCAACATGAACTATGATTTCCAAATGATCTTCCTGCAAGGACTTCTGCATGTGCTTTGTTATGGCTCTGACCCTGACCATATGATACAACAAACCATTTGGAACTCAGGTTTGTGGTTCCAAAAATGACTGGTTATTCTTCTCCATATAAATTCTCCCACTACCACTGTTTCTGTACTCCACTCTTCGCCCTCCCTTCAACCACGCTTTCCATTGTGCCATTGCCCTCTCCTGAATCAGTGTCTTTGGAACAATTATTCAATATTGATAACTTACTCGCTAAAGCAGTGACCTCGAGACCCCTGCACTACTTCCTACTTCTCTTCCCACCTTGATGGATGGTTGCCTGCTTCAAATCCTCATCTTCTGTCTCTCTGCCTGCCTGTGAGGTAACCATCTCTTGGAATCTGTGTTCCAGAAACCCCTTCCTCCACCTTCTATAGGTGACCAAGTGTTTCCTGCTGTTCCTCAAGTCAAGTAAGTTTGAACTTGAGTGGGTGCAGCCAGTAACAATTTTGCAAGTGTTCAGCAAGGTTCACACAACTCAAGTTACAGCTATCCTTTCATTGTACCTTTTTTAAACATTTATGTTATACAAAATATTTTTAAAATTAAACTAATTTACTCTGAATTATGATGATCTAGAATGCACTGCTTGAAAGGGTGGTGGAAGCATTTTCAATAGTAACTTTCAAAGGGGAATTGGATATATACTTGAAAAGAAAATATTTGCAGGGCTATAAAGCACAATGGGCCAAAAGGCCGCCTCCTGTGCTGTATGATTCTACATAACATTTATGTGCACACAGACAGCACAGTTCATATGCTCAGCACCAACTACTGTACTTTACTACACACAAGTGCTAATTATAGTAAAAGAAAGTCACTTACCAGTCCTAGCCCTGCAGCTTTAGGCCAAATGACCCTTCAGTGCTAAATCCTGATTGGCCAAAAGCGCTCTCCATTACGGCTTTACCAGAAGTAAAAAGCAACTTTATTTTATTGGTGGGTGCAAGAGGGAACAATCCATTAATGGTTTGTTGAGGTATTAGTGAAGAAAAGAATGGGTCACTTATTTGCCTTCACCTTCTGCTCAGGATGGAATACATAACAAATTAAACAAATAAGTCATTGACTGCTGGGGAGAACTCTCGGCATTCATCCACTTTAAACTCCAGAAGTGGGAAATTAGAATAATTTTTTTGACACTGAGGATCATTAGAATAAGAAAAGCTTTACAACAAGTAGCCATTGAAGCAGAGGTTTTATAACATAATTTAAAAGAGGATTGGATAATTATTTGAGAAGAAAAAATATAAAGATATGAAGAAAGGGCACAGAGATGGGATTAGAATAAAGTTGAAAAGCCAGGGCTAAGGATGATGGGCCAAATAGTCTACTCCTGTGCTGTAGTTTCTCTAATTCTATTTTGTAATTCTGAACTTTAATGAATGTGGTGCAATGTTCCTGAATGTGTACTAATTCTAAACAAATTGCTTAAATACTGCTCTGCTTGACCAAATAGTTTCTCGGTTTGCATATGAAGAATGGCTACTGGAAGTCACCTGTAACTTCTGGAACCACTTTTCAGGAGATGTCAACTCAGGACAAAAATCAGAGAAGAGAGAATTGGATAAAATTTACTAGAGAGTCTTGATTTTGGTTTCATCTGTATTTGAAATGTTAAAGGTTTCTTAGAATATGGAATGCTTTACCACACATTTGTATTGAATCGGAGATTATAACATCATTTAAAAGGGAATTGGATGACTATTTGAAAAAGAATGCAAAATGATATGGGGAAAGGTCAGGGGAAATGGGATTATAGTAAACGGGTCCAATTGCAGGACCAGCACTAGTGCAGGCATGATGGGTTGAATGGCCACCTCGTGCTGTAATTTCTATCAATAAACTCTATATTGATGGATTGGAAAAAGTTAGCAATAGTTATGGACATTCTGATCTTGCTAAAATGTTGTAGAAGCTATTAACTTTCAATTATAATTCCTTGATCCTCCATGGAAAACCTAGAGCATTTATCATTTGAATAATGGCTCTGCTGAGCAATTTGTGGCACTGTCTTGTGGCCAAAATACTTTTGACAAGCATATGATGATGACTTTATTTTTTTTAATAATTCAGATCCATTATTCAGCCACCTATGCCACCTTGCTTCCGTTCACTATCCTGAATTACGATCCTCCACAAGCTGAAAAATTCTTTGAATCATGTATACAGCATTTCAGGCCTCATTTGAGTGAGTATTGTACTACACATCGTGGGAGTGCAACATATAAATCTTTGCAATCAGTATATAATGTCTACAGATATTTTCTTCTTAGTAAGTAAGTTGCTTGACTTCTCATATTAAAGCAGAGGTTTATTCTCAATCCATAAATGATTTTAATGCATTTCAATTGTGTAAACTTTGAATTCACCTGTAGTAAACATGTAAAATTGAACACTACAGTAGTAATTGTTTGGCTTAGTATTGGATTTTTAAACTAGTTTATTTTAGTTGGAAAAACAAAACCTCTTTATTGTGGCTATTTCCTTGCTCAGTCCATTACTTTAAACAGCACACAGGGAATTGGAGGGGTAGTGGTGGTTTGAGCACTCTGCCATATTGCAAATTGATAGCAAGATTCTGAGACCCTGGCCCAATTTCTCTGACAACTGTTGGCTCAATCCAGTCGGCTGCATACTGCATTTGAAACCTAACTTTGGACTGAACTAGGAAGGCTAGAATAAAGATTTATTCGAAGGAGGGCTGCAACAATGAATCAGTAAATGAAGATCAATTTCAGAATGTCTGTCCTTCTGAAACTTAAGATAGGTAACTTGTTTGCTGATTTTTGTATTGGATTTATAGATCTATTTATGTTGTAAGTGGGTTGGCGGGGGTACAAGCTATAGAATGATTTTGTATTTTCAATTAAGTTACCCAATTTGCATAATTAACTTTTCTAGGTATCTGTTCTAGCTCAGGAAACTATATTTTCATGTGCAGCATCACACTAATGACTACAGTAGGGATGGAGATTGAATTTTTCTCACTTTTGAGTTTCTACTTAATTACACAGCTGTTACACCAGCTACATCTTTATAAGGGAGGGAGAATTTTGTAGAGTTGTTGTTGGCTAGTGTGTCTCTAAACAGTATTGGTAGTGGCTTGGAAACAGCCACCCTCCTCTCAGGAAGACCAGGGCAGCTGAGATGAACTAGCTGGATTTGATGACCTTTAAACAAAAAGGCCATGCAGGAATTTTCAATGTCTATCTGCCTACTGCCACTACATTACAACAATGACTACATTTCAAAGGTACTTCATTGGCTGTAAAACGCTTTGGGACGTCCAGAGGTCGTGAAAGGTGCTATATAAATCCAAATCTTTCTTTCGTTCTTTTTCTTTTTCTCTTCTTTCTGTAGATGTCCAAAATGCACACATAACCTGTCAAATGAGAAACTAAAGTGGGGAGCGCATTCGAGTTACTCATACTTTAGCAGGCAAGGACTGAATGTTAAAATTTACAATATAAATTACAGATCAAATAATTTTAACTAGATCTGTGACAAACAACCAACAAAGTATTTTTGAAGGCTATATAGTTACCCCTAATTTTGAATGCTATTTCCACTTGAACGACTTTGAGGAATACAGCAAAAGGTGTCTGTAGAGATGAAAGCTATCTTCCAGGAATTAATTGGGGTACATTAACATTTCTTCCATAAATAATTTTTAAATTAAAATAATAACTATGAATTTCTCTCTTGATCCAAGCTTCCAGTGATCATGCTGCAACTACATCCCAATTGTATATCTGTTTTCATACTACTTTTACCATACAGATGAGTGTTGTAATACAGAAATACCAATAAAGTTCAAGATTTAGAACATTAGTCTTGGTGATAAACTTCATTTTTCATATCTTTATTGTACTGATTTAGATTGTTCAGTAATATAGTGGATTTACTTTTTTCGCCTACATTACAACAGTGACTACACTTTCAAAGTACTTAATTAAGTGCTTTGGGACGTTCTGAGGTCATGAAAGGTGCTATAATAATGCAAGTCTTTTTTTTCTTTACACAGGTTTATTTGACCCCCATCTTCTGGTGCTATTTGGTTACTCACTAGCTCTTGCAGGCTACTTTCCTGAAGATATAATGAAGACTATTTTTAGTGTGGATTTCCTAGCGAAGTTAGACTCACAGCTTGACAGTAAGTTTCTTTTGTTATTTAAGTACTGGTACTTGTAAACAATTATTGTCATTACACTCCCAACTGTTTTGAGATTCCGTGTATCATTGGGTCTGCACTTTCCCCCCCCCCCCCCCACCCCTAAATATAATTTCAGAAACATAGCATGCCTACCTTTGATCAAAACACAGATTTTGATTAGTATTTTCCAGATGCAATTTAAAGCATAAATCATCAAAATGGGATTTCCCAGACTTTGGATGACACTCAGAGCTTTTTTGCGCACATGTGGTGACTGGGCCTACAGTTAGATCGGTTATTATAATTGGGTGAATTTTTAATATCTCAAAACTTTAATAAATATTTTGAGCAACCAAAGGAACCACTTTTGCTCATAAATTATCACTGCATAATGCAGCATTGACTTATAATAACAAAGCAGACAAAATTACTACTTTCAGGAATGAAACCTGTCATCCTTACTCAGTCTATATGTGATTTTAGTCCAACACCAACATGGTTGGCTCTTAACTGCCCTCTGAAGTGGCCTAGCAAGCCACTAAGTTGTGTCCAAAGGCTTACCAGCATCTTCTCAGGGCAACTAGGGATGGGCAGCAAATGCTGGCCTTGCCAGCCACACCCACATCCTGAGAATGAAAAAAAAATTGTCAGACATAGCCTGAATTGCACTTTGTGTTATAATCTTAGATTGTTTTACCCAACCAGCCAAAATCTCTTCTGATTATTATTTTGTTTTTGAGTTAATTGGATTCCTTATTTTATGAGCATCCAGCACTGGGGTATTATTACTTTTGACTCTCTGAGCTGATGCATACAGAAAAGGAAGGTCTCCATCTGTACTGTTGGCTAATCTCCATCGTAGTAGTACAACAATTTGCCTTGATGCCCCTGGGTAAAGGAGGGAAAAATTACCACACCTGATTGGTATCCGTTGACTGCATGTGAGTCTGCATGTGGCCATTGGGTGAGAATAGAATCAGACTCATCTGTGACGCATCATGTAGTCAAATAGCTTGCCAACACTCACTGTCTTGGCTTCCGTGTGAAGATTGCCCCTTTGGACAAAGTACCAGCTTATGAAACTGTACTCTAGCAAGAAGTCAATGCCTTTAGGAGAGGGGAGAAAAATTGATGGGAAAAGGAAATGCTGTAGTCTATTATAATAACTTGGTTTCTAATACTAGCACTGCCTGATGCTCTGAACATGCGGATCCGGTTACGTTTAATGGAGCTGAACAGAGCTGTCTGTTTAGAGTGTCCAGAATTCCAGACTCCTTGGTTTCATGACCGTTATTGCCAGCAGTTGCTAAATAAAGGTTAGTGATTGCTACTGTAAATAGAGCTGTATTTTTGAACCCTTCTCACTTAGTTTTTTTCCTATTCCTCTTTTAATGCTTGTTCTCCTCAGTCTATGCTGCTGTGGGATGGAAAACTAATAATTTCCCTTCAGTTTTTTGGTTGGATTGTGTCTGTCTGCATGAGCTGTAGGGAGAGCCAAATATCCAGTAGTCAGGCCCAACATTGGAAACTTTGCCTCGAGGAAATATCCTTCTTCGCACTTGTTCTGCATAACAGGGCAAATTCAAAACAATGGTTGGCAGATTTTGGTGTCGGTGTTAGAATATGAATTTTCTACAGCTGTTTAATCAACTCAACCATTAAGCTGCAGGTTTAAATTTCCCCTCTTGTGGTACTCCTGTAGTTCATACCATACACGGGCCCAGAATTCGCTGGAATGGTGACATTGACGCCGAATGCCATAAGTTAAACTGCTGTGCTTCCTGATCCTCCAGTGGCGAATTCAAGCCACAATTTTGCTGGGAAAATAATTGGAATACCTCACAGCGAGCATAACGGCAGTGTGGCCAATATCTGATACACATCCAGGGTACTGGGGGCCTGACACAGAATTGACCATAAAGTTATTTAACAGGGACATGTTTAGGAGCAATGGCTCTGATCTGATAACGTGGGTATGGGTCACAGCATGTATGGACAGAATGTCCAGGTCAGGTTTAATACTATTGAGTTTGTACTGTAACCATAGTATAGTATAAATATTTAAATCAGCATTAAGAAGGAATCCATGTGCATAGGGTTGTCTTCTAAACTGCGTGTGATCCTAGCCATATTTCATTATTGATTGTAATCCATTCTTGGTGCAGTAGTTCAATAAATATGAATATTAAAATATCAGAACAGGCTTGGCTCTCAAAACTCTTATATAATTGAGGTTTAAGATTTTAATGAAGTTCCTAGAACAAGTCAGTAAAAATATTACCCTCCGGCAACCTGCTGAGTAATTGAATGGCCTGTTCTTTGGGATCAGCGGCAAAGCAAAGGCGCTCGTTGCTGACCTTGAAGAAAACTGCCCAGAGATCTTGCGATCTCTGTGGTGAAAAGTTGTAGCGCTGTGAATAGGGGATTACTATGCAGATACAGCAGTGATGACATCAAGTTGTCTAAGCAGCCAATCACATTGAAGAATTCTCACAGACAACAAACCAGGAGATGAAAAGCAGCTTTTATCCTCACTTTTCAAAAATGTTACAGATAGCAAAATAAAGATTGGGACTTTCACGTGGGGATAAGATAGAAGCTGACATATATGAACAAACTTTTTTTCAAAATAAATTGTAATTTTTATCAGAATGGAGAAATTTGACATTACATTATACGACGGATGTTTAGCAATCCATACGCTGTTAAAACCCCAGTTACACCTATTCCAACAAGGCTTAACATTTATTGAGGTATTTAACGGCAATATTAGCACAGAAAAGCTGAAATTTTCGTCAGTTTCATTGATTGCTGGCTATGGTGGGGGGGGGGCGGGGGGCCCATAGCGTAGCCTGTGTCGGAGTAGTGAATGACTGATCGCAACTTCAGGATTTCCGCGTTTAGATGTGCATGCACTAAATCCTGAAGTTCCAGTCCCTTTCAGAGGGCTAATGACAGCGATCGCTGACAGTTTGCCGTCATTACCCAGCGCAAAATTCAGGCCAATATTTTACTGATTTTGAGCCTTCCAACGCCATTCTGTAATGGTCTATGTGGTTGTGGTGATCACAGTAGCGTTAATTCAGCAAACTCGATCTCGCCCTTGATTTTAATCGGAGGCGGAGCAATGATCATTTCTATGATGATGGAAAAAGGTTACTGTTACTTGCCCACTATAGATGGTTGTTTGCCATAAGCGTAGGTGGTGCAAGTGATGGGGACTGTACCATCCTTGGTTTTTTGATCTTGTATTTTCAGTAAGTATGTTGAAGCCACATTTGACGTGCTGAAATTATACATTTGTGACGGGCATTCAAATATGCCTATTTCTGAGCGCAATTCAATGTTTTGTAATATAAATTGTTTCTTTTATAGGCAATGTTTCAGTCAGTGCAATCCAGCAGCAGATTCATGAAATATTGCGGCAGTTATTGGGAGGAAGTAACTATGCCAAAGCCTCCGTATTCGCCCCATATTATTATTTCATAGGTATGTTGTTTGACTTTTTGCAGCCTCCTTTAGTTATCATTGTATCTTGTTTTTGGAGGAAAGGTCATTTAGATTTCTCGTTGGATTAATTTCTGCCTGTTCCGCCATTAAAATAGATCATGGCTGATCTGTACCTCGACTCCATTTACCCATCTTTGTTCTTGCCTAACAAAAATCTATCGATCTCAGTCTTGAACATTTCAATTGACCCTGCATCACAGCCTTTTGGGGAATTTGTTCCAGATTTCCACTACCTTTTGTGCAAAAAATAATTTCACTCCTAAATGGCCTAGCTCTAATTTCTGATCTAGCCCTTTTGTTATGGATTTCCCCATTCCGAGAAACTATGAAATCCCTTTATTGTTTTAAACACTGTTTAGATCATCCCTTGACTTTCTAACCTCAAGGGAATACAAGCCAAGTTTATGTAACCTGTCATCATAATTCAACCCATTTAGCCATGGCATAATTCTGATCAGTCTGCGCTGTACCCCTTCCAGATGGAGTCTGATCAAGGTTCTGTACAACTGAAGCGTCACTTCCTCACTTTTGATTTCTAACCCCTTTGAGATAAAGGCCAACATTCCAGTAGCCTTTTCCAGCCGTTCAATCTTTCATGTAGATGACCACTATAGGTCCATGCTTGGCGTCCTCTTGAGTTATGAATCTTAACCTGGTCAAGAAAAAACTGTTGTCAATGGCGATTTGCCCTCTCCAAATATATTTACATTGAAATTGATAAATTATTTCTTGCAGACTTTGAATGTGTCCTTGACAAACACCAAAAACCTCTTCCTTATGTGGATCAGAGTACTATGCTACTTTCTAAAAAAGGAAACTTGTCTTGGGAACCAGACAACAAATTTATTGGAGAGAAACAGCTACTGCCAGGAGAACAAAGGTCTGTGCACAGCCAGTTTTAGTGTGTTTTCTCAAAGAATTTTCTGAAAATATCTATGAATTCTGAAGCAGTACTTTTCAAAATATCTGCAAAAAATAGGTCATTCCAGCAAGATATGGTCTGCATTTTTAGGTGTAGTTTATAATGAGCTTGTAACTGGTTAATAATTAAAACTTTGAATATGATTCACTTTCTATGTGCTGCTATCCATCCAACCAACCAAATTAGCACTTGCTACTTTAGCCAAAATTGTGTAACTTTGTGGGTGGTAATTTCTCCATAGCTGCTATCAGTACTACTCTTGTTTTGGTTTTTTTCTTTGCCCTGTAATATAATTCTGTCACCACAAAGTTCTGAAAGTAACAGCCCAGCTAAGAATTGCCAAAGCCAGCCCAATAAGAATAGCATTTAAGGTTGATTTGAACTTTTAAATCTGCAGTGTCAGAAACGTTAAATGTATTCCATCAACTTTTCCAAGAGAGCTGTTACAAACTTGATGGAGTACTCCAGACATTTTGATGTGGTTAGTCATTTTTTAAATAAAAATTCAAACACTGAACTCTCTCTGCCCCTTTTTTTTAACTGGGTAGTTAACTCTTATTGAATCATACAAATAGAGTAAAGTAGTTCAACATGATTTAGCCAGAGTGCTATATTGTGATCTTGAGTATGAATTATCATTAATAATTAGCAATAGTGAGTTACTAATAGCAATAGCGACACAGTCTTATATTCTTCAGTTATTTAGTTAAAACTGCTGGTATTCCATTGCTCAGAATTTAGCAACCAGCTGCACGGAGCGGAACTGGTGAGGCAGGCCTGGGCCCTGCTACAGAGACACTGCACAATCTCTTTACAACAGATTAGCACTTCCTCTCTGCTTCTTGATGGTCTGGTGCTTTAGGGTTGGAGGTTTAAATATCAATGAACTTGGCGAGATTAGTATAGCCAATTTTATTTGTCCCTCTGTGCCTGTGCCAGCTGTTCAAGCACAGTGATCTACTCTGAACTGGTTTCCCTGTCTTTTCCCTGTTCAGTGTGTCAGTTGTGGCTCAGTGGGTAGCACACTCACCTCTTGAGTCAGAAGGTTGTGGGTTCAAGTCCCACTCCAGGGACTTGAACACATAAAGCTAGGCTGACACTCCCGTGCAGTGCTGAGGGAGTGCTGCGCTGTCGGAGGTGCCGTCTTTCGGCTGAGACGTTAAACTGAGGCCCCGTCTGCGCTCTCAGGTGGACGTAAGAGATCCCATGGCACTATTTCGAAGAAGAGCAGGGGAGTTATCCCTGGTGTCCTGGCCAATACCTATCCCTCAACCAACATCACTAAAACAGATTATCTGGTCATTATCACATTGCTGTTTGTGGAACCTTGTGTGCAAATTGGCTGCTGCGTTTCCCACATTGCAACAGTGACTACACTCCAAAAGTACTTCATTGGCTGTAAAGCACTGAGACATTTGGTGGTCATGAAAAGCGCTATATAAATGCAAGTCTTTCATTTCTTTCTATCATTTTACATGAAAAATTAGATTGTCTGCCTTCTTTCATTCTCCTTCATAGAGCTCCTTCCATCTTTTTGCTTTGTTTCTATCTATATCTTGTATGATCCATGCCCGTATACCCTCATCCATGTTTTTGCTACCTCCAGACTCGGCTATTCCAATGCTCTTCTGGTTGGCTGCCCATCCTCCACCCTCCACAAACTTGCTCATCTAAAACTCTGCTGCCCGTATTCTAACTCGCACCAAGTCCCGTTCACCCATCACCCCTGTGCTCGCTGACCTACATTGACTCCTGGTCCGACAACACCTTGATTTTAAAATTCTCATCCACGTGTTCAAATCCCTCCATGACCTCAATCCCCGGAACTCTGCATTTCTCCACTTCTGGCCTCTTGTGCACCCCCGACTTCCTTCGCCCCCCCCATTGGCAGCGATGCCTTCAGCTCTCTAGGTCCTCTGCTCTGCGCTCCTGTGAAGTGCCTTGGGATGTTTTACTACGTTAAAGGTGCTGTATAAATGCAAGTTGTTGTACATGGTGCGCACCTCCTGCACACATTAACCTTGCTTCCTTTATCTCACTTTTATGTAAAACCTGTCGATTTGTTGCAATGGCTCCTTTTTAAAACAAAAGGACTGTCTGTATATAGGTGTATGTATATAATTAAATATATGTGTGAGAAAAGAGGTTATGCATCTATTGTAACTTTAGTTGGTGTTTGAATAATACTCCACATTTCAGAAAGTGTATTGGATTGACACACCTCTTTCTTCCCCATTTGACATTTGAAAAGGACAGTAAATAGAAAGCCTCTAATTATTATCTGTATTTGTTGATGTAAACATTCTAATCGCTAGTTCCCATGAGACACTGCGAAAGGAAGAGATGGAGAAAACAATGCTTCCAAAATAGGGTCATAAAACACCAAATTTAATGTTTTGAGATCTTTTAGAAAGTTATAAACCAGTGTTGCCATAACAACAACAACCAGTTATTATATTTATATAGCGCCTTTTAACGTAATAAAACGTCCCAAGATGCTTCACAGGAGCATTATCAAAAAAAAAAGAAAATTTGACACCAAGCCATATAAGATGTTGGGGCAGGTGACCAAAAGCTTGGTCAAAGAGGTAGGTTTTAAGGAGTGTGTTAAAGGAGGAAAGAGAGGCGGAGAGATTTAGGGAGGGAATGCCAGAGCTTAGGACCTAGGCAGCTGAAGGCATGACCGCCAATGGTGGAGCAATTAAAATCAGAGATGTTCAAAAGATCAGAATAGACGGAGCACAGAGGTCAAGGTGGATTACAGGGCTGGAGGAGATTGAGATAAGGAGGGGACAAGGTCATGGAGGGATTTGAAAACCAGGATGATCATTTTAAAATCTGGGCGTTGCTGACCTCCATTGGTACTCAGTTAAGCAAGCACGGAGGAGATGGGTGAACAGGAAAGGTGGGCACGAATTTGGAAGGCGACAACACGTTCAAGAACTTTGGAGAGGAAAGGGAGTTTGGAGATGTGGCGATACTTTGCAAGGACGGAGGGGTCCAGGGTTTTTTTTTGAGGAGGGGGTGATGATTGCAGATTTGAAGGCATGGGAGACAGAAGGAGAGAAAACCATTGACAATATCCACTAACATGGGAGTTAACATAAGAACATAAGAAATAGGAGCAGGAGTAGGCCAATCGGCCCCTCGAGCCTGCTCCGCCATTCAATAAGATCATGGCTGATCTGATCCTAACCTCAAATCTACTTCCACTCTCCATCCCACCTGAACCCATGTGATCTCCCGGGAGAGGCGAAAAAACAGATTAAAAAACCCAATGGCCAATTTGGGAGAAAAAATCTGGTAAATTCCTCTCCGACCCATCTAGGCGATCGAAACTCGTCCAGGAGATCACTCTGTCCCTGTATTTCCTGCAGTACTTACCTTCTGTAAAAGGTGATCTCCACCCCAGCCAGGAACAGGCCCAATTTACTCTTGAAGGACTCCTAGCTGGCAGCCTGTTCCCGAGGTCTCCACTAATCCCTGTGAATAGAACCGTCTCCTGAAATCTAACACAGAATTAGAACACAAGAAGTAGGAGCAGGACCAGGCTACACGGCCCCTGGACCTGCTTCGCCACCCACAGGGCCATGACCGATCCGAACCTAGACTCATGTCCAATTTCCTGCCCGCTCCCCGTAACCCCTAATTCCCTTTACTTCTAGGAAAGTGTTTATTTCTGTTTTAAATTTATTTAATGATGTAGCTTCCACAGCTTTCTGGGGCAGCAAATTCCACAGACCTACTACCCTCTGAGTGAAGAAGTTTCTCCTCATCTCAGTTTTGAAAGAGCAGCCCCTTATTCTAAGATTATGCCCCCTAGTTCTAGTTTCACCCATCATTGGGAACATCCTCACCGCATCCACCCGATCAAGCCCCTTCACAATCTTATATGTTTCAATAAGATCGCCTCTCATTTTTCTGAACTCCAATGAGTAGAGTCACAATCTACTCAACCTCTCCTCATATGACCACCCCCTCATCCGCGGGATTAACCGAGTGAACCTTCTTTGTACTGCCTCGAGAGCAAGTATGTCCTTTCTTAAGTATGGACCAAAACTGTATGCAGTATCAGGTGTGGTCTCACCAATACCTCCCTGTTTTTATATTCTATCCCCCTAGCAATAAAAGCCAACATTCCATTGGCCTTCTTGATCACCTGCTGCACCTGCATACTAACTTTTTGAGTTTCGTGCACCAGGACCCCCAGATCCCTTTGTACTGCAGTTCTTGCCATTAAGATAATAACTTGCTCTATGATTTTTCCTGCCAAAGTGCATAACCTCACACTTTCCAGTATTGTATTCCATCTGCCAAATCTCTGCCCACTTACTTAGCCTGTCTATGTCCCTTTGCAGGTTTTCTATGTCCTCCTCACTCGCTACTTTCCCTCCCATCTTTGTATCATCTGCAAACTTTGATATGTTACACTCGGTCCCCTCCTCCAAATCGTTAATATAGATTGTAAAGAGTTGGGGACCCAGCACTGACCCCTGCGGAACACCACTAGTTACTGATTGCCAGTCTGAGAATGAACCATTTATCCCAACTCTCTGCTTTCTGTTAGATAACCAATCCTCCACCCATGCCAGAATATTACCCCCAATCCCATAATTTTTTATCTTGAGCAATAATCTTTTGTGTGGCACCTTGTCAAATGCCTTTTGGAAGTCTAAATACACTACGTCCACTGGTTCCCCTTTATCCACCCTGTATGTTACGTCCTCAAAGAACTCAAGCAAATTTGTCAAACATGACTTCCCCTTCATAAAACCATGCTGAATTTGTCCTATTAAATTATGATTATCCAAATGTCCCATTACTGTCTCCTTAATAATGGACTCCAAAATTTTACCAACCACAGATGTTAGGCTAACTGGCCTATAGTTTCCAGCCTTCTGCCTACTACCCTTTTTAAATAAGGGTGTTACATTAGCAGTTTTCCAATCTGCCGGGACCTTTGCTGAGTCCAGGGAGTTTTGGAAAATTATTACCAATGCATCCACAATCCCTACCGCCACTTCCCTCAAGACCCTAGGATGTAAGCCATCAGGTCCAGGGGATTTATCCGCCTTGAGTCCCATTATTTTACCGAGTACCAATTCCTTAGTGATTTTAATCGTATTTAGCTCCTCCCCCCCCCCCCCCCTCCCTAGAGTCCCCTGTTTGTCTAGTGCTGGGATATTCTTAGTGTCCTCTACCGTAAAGACTGAAACAAAATATTTGTTCAGCGTTTTTGCCATCCATGTTTCCCACCATTAATTTCCCGGCCTCATCCTCTAAGGGACCAACATTTACTTTAGCCACCCTTTTTCTTTTTATATAACTATAGAAACTCTTGCTATCTGTTTTTATATTTTTTGCTAATTTACTTTCATAATCTATCTTCCCTTTCTTAATCAATCTTTTAGTTATTTTTTGCTGTCTTTTGAAGACTTCCCAATCTTCTATCCTCCCACTAGATTTGACTACCTTATATGCCCTTGTTTTTAGTCGGATACTATCCTTAATTACTTTACTTAGCCACGGATGGCTGTCATTTCTTTTACACCCTTTTTTCCTCTGGAATATTTTTTTTGAAAGTTGTGAAATAACTCCTTAAATGTACACCACTGCTCATGTACCGTCTTACCCTTTAATCTATTTTCCCAGTCCACTCTAATCAATTCCGCTCTCATACCTTCATAGTTAGGAGAGAAATTAGAGAAATATACACATTTATGGTTAGGGCAGGGGTAAAACTGAGAGGAAATAAGGTCCAGTGGGCTATCCTATTATACTATATCCATACCTTGGATATTCCCACCCGAGTGCTGTCTGGCACATGGTCTGCCCTTCCCCTCACCGCTCCCAAGAATCTACCAGTGAGTCAAACCCCACATTCTACCACCTGGTTCTGGCAACTTCAGGTTCTTCTTCCACAGTGATGCCATACCCAAGGATCTGTCCACACTGACAAACCTGCTGCCAAATTGCAGGATCCTCATTCCAAGAAGAATCAACCACGTAGTGTGGAACTCGAGTCACATATAACCACACCAAGTAGGGGCAGCAGGCTCCCTTCGCTGAGGGGCATGAGTGATAGTCACACACTTCCTTTCCTCTGCCTCATGATTCTTCTCTAGTTGTAAGGTGACCACCTCATTTGGTTGTTACAAAAACAGTATAGGCAAGAGGTAAAGAGTCTCCCAAGTTGCATCTATATTATAGATATTAGTTTTAATGAAGAAAGTCAACATTAAAAAGGTGTGAATTATGTACTTAAATCATGGGTCATTATTCTTGAATATAGGTTTCTGCTGATTAAACCCAGAACCTGTGTGAGTGCACACATCATACATTCTTGAAATATCTCTAACATACTGTTGAGATGAATTTTAAAGTGTGCTCACTTTTTTTTGGGGGGGGGCGGCGCTAAGGTTGAAAAAGCTAAACATACAAATTATGCTTGTGGTTTTTATCACGGTATAGAAGATTCAAATGGTAGCAGTAGTTTATGACATTACATGATGACTTAAAAATTAACCAAGATATCATTCCTACAGGGTTGCGATAGAGTTTCTCGACTCTAAAGCTTTCTGCAAGAACTCTCGTCACATTAAGGGAGAAACTGTTATGAAAAAGAGGCACTTGGAGATTCTGGGATACCATGTAGTACAGGTACATTGCTATTTCTGTGAGCATGCATATTTGTGCTGAATAAGGCATTGTCAATCAAAATATGACAAATATCCTAAAAATCAAGAAAGTGTAACTGATGAGCAGCAAATACTTTCTTTTAATTCCTTCACTTTCTGAACTCCTTTAAACCTATATTCAAGTTATTAACCCGAGATCTTCTGGTTGCACCATATTCTGCTTTAGATTTGATATAATCTCATCTGCGTCATAACTTCATTCACAGAGAATATCAGGTAGATACAATTAAGTAGGAATTTTAGCAGAATTATAAATGACAACATTGTGTCCACTAATCATTGCAAACAAATTGATTTTTTATTAAATTAAGCTTTATGCCAATTTTTCTTTTACCAAGTAATGTTTAAACAAATCACTTTTTTAAATATTCATTTGTTATGTGATTGGTTTCTTGGTCGCAGAGGCCGTGGTTGGGAAAAATAAATTGTCAGAATAAACCACAGTGGCCTAGATTTCCCCCCCATTTTCTGGCAGTTTCTGGGCGAACAGGAGCATGAAATGCTGCAGGGAACTGTTCTACTACCTCCCTGGCCTCCTTTCGCTTTCAGGATTTTTCACTGGAAATGACACAATTCTAAATTTGGCTGTCTATATTTTAGGTGAGCATGGTAAAATTAAAGAATACATTATCCACTGCATTTTCTGTCCTTAATGCGTGAGATGGATGTCAGCAATGTGTTGCATGCTATTGCTAAGGCGGTGAAGTGGTTCTTAAAAATTAAAGGGTCACATTGCCTGATGCAAGAGTGAGTGACTGCACTAGGCAAAGTGGGATATGTAGAAAGAGAATTAAACTTGCTATTTCTTCAGCTGACATTGCTAGTCATTGGTGACCTGGCAAGACCAGAAGTAGAGCTGGGACCCTACTGGGAAAAATTTAAATGAAAAAGAACCAGCTTAGAGTGCTGAGACACAGGTGTGTACCACTGTGTGCCTTAACCACTTACATTTCCCACAAGTTTCCTTTTTGCTGGCTGTCCATGTGAGGTGCTGAATTATGGCCAGTTATGTCCAATGAACTTTGACATTTTCTATTACCATAATAGAGTCATCAGTCAGTTTTCATTAACAAACAACAAGAGCTTTCACTTATTGTTTTCATTTACTAAATGGCACAACATTTCTGATAGTGTTATACAGTGATAACTGGTGAAGCAATAATATTACCCGAATGTGCATTGTCCTTAAATTTATTATTTGTTGTTGTATTTAAAATCTGCAACATGGCTTAGCCCACAAATGATAAATTGGGCTCAAAGCTTTGTAATTTAAGTGTTGCATCTTTCAGCACATTTTTTATTATTGTTCCAGTTTGTAATTTTAGTTCTTGCATTGCAACTTACTACTACTATATGTACTTTATTTTATTGTGGAATTTAAATTTTTTCCCTTTTTTGGAATTATATCTTTATAGATCCCTCATTTTGAATGGAATTCGATGGAATTGTCAACAAAGGATGCATGGGTAGAATATCTTAAACAGAAGATATTTACAAAAGAATGTTGAAATCATGATCTAAATTTTAACAGAACTGATTGTAGTATGTTCACTTGTGGAAATGTATTGAATATTTTAATAAAGGAGGTTTATTCTTATACTGTTAATTTTTACCATTTCTAAATCCCAAATCTTAATTCAATTGTCAAAAACATTCCACATCAGTATATTAAAAAAAAAGTAAAATAAAAGTAAGGATGATATTGAAGGAATGTATCCTACATTAGTAAGAGGTTCTATGATTGGAGGTTGGACATATTGAATATGTAATGGACCGAAATTTGCGCTCTGAGGCGTACCTCCGGAGTACATCTCCGACCCGAAAAAAAAAAAATTTTAAATACGAAAGTACTTGCTGGCTCCTGGGCTTCAGAGTTTTCGGGTCCTGGGCCTGTAGGCGTACGCCTGCATCAAGGCCCATGGATCCCAGGGACGCAGGCGGTTCGGAAGCGTCCCTGAGATCAGGTCGGCTGGGTCAACCAATTAGAAAGGGGGATTCCTCATAAGCTTATGGGGATTCCATTTATGAACGGAATCCCATAAGCTTATGAGAAATCCCTAAATAAATAAATAACACCATGTTAATTAAAAGTCCCGTTAATTAAGCATTTACATTTAAACATTTTAATCCGGGCCAGAATTTACATGAAATAATTTTAATGTTTTTGTATGTTTTAATTTTAATTTAACATTTATTTTAACCCTTTATGCTGGTAAAAGCAGGCCCTATGCCTGCTTTTACCAGACGTAAGGGTTTCATGAACATTTGCTGGGCAGTAGTTGGGCAAATAGCCCAATTCTCCGGCCGCAAATTTTTTGGGGGCACACGTGGACGATCTGTCACGGCGAACCTTGACATTGCAAGTTCCAGCTTTTCCTGGAACTTACGGGGCCATTCTGAGGCTTTATGACTGCATACGCTGTGCATACGCCATCATCGTCCCCACAAAATCCGGGACAATATCTTAGGTGAAATTTCTGTAGTGTTGGAAAATTAAGTATACTAAAAGTTATTTGAATTTAAAAGAATAGAGACTTTAATCAAGGCAATTCTCTCGAGCAGTATTAGAATAACCAGTGAATAAGTGTTCTTTAGATGAGTATGAAGCGTGTTTCTGCAAAGAGTAAAATATATAACTAGTAATCAGAATATTTTAGAATCATTAGTTATGCCGCAAATATTTTAGAATTCACTGAGAAGGAAATTCAGTTAGAGTGAAAACTAGTGAGGGAAACATTTTTAAATAAGGCTATTGAAGTCCAAGACTTTTATATTTATTTATTTTTTAAAAAGTCAAGCCTTGTGGAATAGGACAAATTGTATGTGAACTATAGAGAGAATGGATTGAATGTACTTGTTTTACTTTTAAATTAACTTTTATAATTGCCTACATATGCATTTGTTGAGTTGCATTGCAAATAATCTTACACACTAGTATGTGTCTGCTTCTACAGTATGCATATACTCTGCACCCGTTCAGTGTATCACTATCTGACATCTTCCTGCGATCATTGACTGCATTGGGGATGGTGAAACATTGTTGTTTGAGAATTAAATGAGTCCATTGTGTACAGAGTTAAATTATGTGGAGTAATAATTCCAGTTGGTACCATACACCAGTTATGTTTGTGTTTCATATAGCAGCAATATTAATGACACTATGGAACTATTTATAATTTGGTAAGTCTGAACATGTTGAGGCGTACAGCAAGACATGTGGCTCCTTCAGCATAGTTGATTTCCTTCAGCATGCCACACCATTCCTTCTTTTCATCTTCCAATCTAAATAAAAAGTACAAATGCATTTTAGTATGTTCAAAATCTTTTTTTTTGCTTAACCATTTGTGTAAAATTTAGCAATGTATGTATAGCATCCATATTAATTCATTTCATTTTTTTTCTACTTTTTGTTTTAAAGCTTTGAATCGATGGGTGCTATATAGTAAGGGACTACATTTAATGCATACTCTGAACACTTAATTGGGACCAGAGGAATCTGATGCAACTGGAGAAAATAGATTTGTGTCACCAATTAAATTTCAAAAGCATAAAAAAAACTTTAATTAAATTTTACTTTTATTGAACTTTGGTAGAAAGATTATTTTTTCACTTGGAAAACAGGAAGGATTCCAAAATAAAAACACAATGCTGAAAATACTCAACAGGTCAGGCAGCATTGCTGGAGAGAGAAACAAAGTTAACGTTGCTAAAAGTGCTGCAAAACAGTGCCACAGAGTGATATCATGTGCTTCCAATTTCCTCAGTGTTTTTCTGATCTTAATTGGCCAATTAGAATCAGAGTCATAGAAACCTGCAGCACAGAAGGAGGCCATTCAGCCCGCCATGCCTGTGCTGGCTCTTTGAAAGAGCAGTCGTGCTTAGTCCCACATCCTCGCTTTTTGTCCGTAACCCTGTGAGTTCCTCATCCTCAAGTAACTGTCCTTTTTGTCCGTAACCCTGAGTTCCTCATCCTCAAGTAACTGTCCTTTTTGTCCATAACCCTGAGAGTTCCTCATCCTCAAGTAACTGTCCTTTTTGTCCGTAACCCTGAGTTCCTCATCCTCAAGTAACTGTCCTTTTTGTCCATAACCCTGTGAGTTCCTCATCCTCAAGTAACTGTCCTTTTTGTCCATAACCCTGAGAGTTCCTCATCCTCAAGTAACTGTCCTTTTTGTCCGTAACCCTGTAAGTTCCTCATCCTCAAGTAGCTGTCCTTTTAAAATTATTTATGGAATCGGCTTCCACTACCTTTTTTCAGTTAGAGCGTTCCTGATCCTGACAATTGTGAAAAAAAATTCTCCATTTCCTCTTGACATTGTATTTTTAGGTTGTACAGCATGCATATAATCCATGAGGAAATGGATGGCCTCTACCTCCCATTCAAGAGAGGGGAACAAGGTGTGAAAGTTACTCTGGGCCACAAGCAAGCCTATAAATAGAAATATTTTATAAATTGTGCATAGAGTATATAAGAACAAAGCTGTAATGATGAAATTGTACTAAACGTTGATTAAGCCATAGTTAGACCATTGTGTGCAGTTTTGGATATCCTATTATCGAGAGGGTATCAAAGCTATTGAGAATGTATCATGTAGATTTGCAAAGATGATGCCAGGGATAGGAATCTATAGTTATGAGGAAAGACCGAATAGTTTCACTGGAGTAGAGAAGCTTGAAGATAATTACTCGATTTTAAATTTACAACTTGTTTTGATAGCTTGAATATTTCCTCGGGTTGGAGAATTAGTGATGAACTCATAACTTTAAAATTATTATTGAGAGGGAGAAGATGTGGTTGGAGAAATTTCTTTATGCAGAGGGTTGTTGGAGCTTAGAATGCTTTGGCACATCAAGTGGTTAAAACAACAACAGTCATTTCTTGGCTCCAGTGGCTGGAAAGAAGGAGGGAGAATAAGAAAAAATGGTGGGACAATGTTCAATTTTAAGAACATTTAATCACTTATTAATAACATCTGTGTGTAGGTAGTTGCAAAATATAACCAACAGAATTAGATTTGCCATAGAGTATATAAGAACATGGTTGAATTCCATATTCAATTAGAGGGTGAGAAGGTTGGATCTCAAACAAGCGTGCTAAGCTTGAATAAAGGAGACTATGAAGGTATGAGAGTGGAATTGAGTAGAGTGGATTGGGAAAATAGATTAAAGGGTAAGACGATACATGATCAGCGGTGTACATTTAAGGAGTTATTTTACAACTTCCAAAAAATATATATTCCACTGAGAAGAAAAAGGTGTAAAAGAAAAGACAGCCATCCGTGGCTAAGTAAAGAAATTAAGGATAGTATTCGACTAAAAACAAAGGCATATGAGGTAGCCAAATCTAGTGGGAGGATAGAGGATTGGGAAAACTTTAAAAGACATCAAAAAATAACAAAAAGATTAAGAAAGGGAAGATGGATTATGAAAGTAAATTAGCAAAAAATATAAAAACATAGTAAGAGCTTTTATAGTTATATAAAAAGAAAAAGGGTGGCTAAAGTTAATGTTGGTCCCTTAGAGGATGAGACTGGGAAATTAATGGTGGGAAATATGGAGATGGCAAAAACACTAAATGAATATTTTGTATCAGTCTTTACAGTAGAGGACACTAAGAATATCCCAACACTGGACAAACAGGGGACTATGGGGGGGAGGAGCTAAACACGATCAAAATCACTAAGGAAATGGTACTCGGTAAAATAATGGGACTCAAGGCGGATAAATCACCTGGACCTGATGGCTTACATCCTAGGGTCTTGAGGGAAGTGGCGGTAGGGATTGTGGATGCATTGGTAATAATTTTCCAAAACTCCCTGGACTCAGCAAAGGTCCTGGCAGATTGGAAAACTGCTAATGTAACACCCTTATTTAAAAAGGGCAGTAGACAGAAGGCTGGAAACTATAGACCGGTTAGCCTAACATCTGTGGTAGGTAAAATTTTGGAGTCCATTATTAAGGAGACAGTAACAGGACATTTGGATAATCATAATTTAATAGGACAAAGTCAGCATGGTTTTATGAAGGGGAAGTCATGTTTGACAAATTTGCTGGAGTTCTTTGAGGAAGTAACATATAGGATGGATAAAGGGGAACCAGTGGACGTAGTGTATTTAGACTTCCAAAAGGCATTTGACAAGGTGCCACACAAGATTATTGCTTAAGATAAAAAATCACGGGATTGGGGGTAATATTCTGGCATGGATAGAGGATTGGCTATCTAACAGAAGGCAGAGAGTTGGGATAAATGGTTCATTCTCAGACTGGCAATCAGTAACTAGTGGTGTTCCGCAGGGGTCAGTGCTGGGTCCCCAACTCTTTACAATCTATATTAACGATTTGGAGGAGGGGACCGAGTGTAACATATCAAAGTTTGCAGATACAAAGATGGGAGGGAAAGTAGTGAGTGAGGAGGACATAAAAACCCTGCAAGGGGACATAGACAGGCTAAGTAAGTGGGCAGAGATTTGGCAGATGGAATACAATACTGGAAAGTGTGAGGTTATGCACTTTGGCAGGAAAAATCGTAGAGCAAGTTATTATCTTAATGGCAAGAAACTGGAAAGTACTGAAGTACAAAGGGATCTGGGGGTCCTGGTGCACGAAACTCAAAAGGTTAGTATGCAGGTGCAGCAAGTGATTAAGAAGGCCAATGGAATGTTGGCTTTCATTGCTAGGGGGATAGAATATAAAAATAGGGAGGTATTGCTTCAGTTGTACAAGGTATTGGTGAGACCGCAGCTGGAATACTGCATACAGTTTTGGTGTCCATACTTAAGAAAGGACATACTTGCTCTCGAGTCAGTACAAAGAAGGTTCACTCGGTTAATCCCGGGGATGAGGGGATGGACATATGAGGAGAGGTTGAGTAGATTGGGACTCTACTCATTGGAGTTCAGAAGAATGAGAGGCGATCTTATTGAAACATATAAGATTGTGAAGGGGTTGGATCGGGTGGATGCGGGGAGGATGTTCCCGATGATGGGTGAAACTAGAACTAGGGGGCATAGTCTTAGAATAAGGGGCTGCTCTTTCAAAACTGAGATGAGGAGGAACTACTTCACTCAGAGGGTGGTAGGTCCATGGAATATGCTGCCCCAAAAAGCTGTAGAAGCTACATCATTACATAAATTTAAAACAGAAATAGACAGTTTCCTAGAAGTAAAGGGAATTAAGGGTTACGGGGAGCGGGCAGGAATTTGGACATGAGTCTAGGTTCGGATCGGACATGGCCCTGTGGGTAGCGGAGCGGGCCCAGGGGCCGTGTAGCCTGATCCTGCTCCTATTTCGTGTGTCTGATTCTGTTAGATTCAGAAGATGGTTCTGTGATAGTAGATTGGCGGTTAGGATCAGATCAGCCATGATCTTATTGAATGGTGGAGCAGGCTTGAGTGGCCGATTGGCCTACTCCTGCTCCTATTTCTTATGTTCTTATCAATTTCAAAATGTATGTTCGAATGTTCAAGATGAAATTGATCTATTAAAAAAACTTAACATTTTACAAATTTGCAATAAATATATTTGACAGGTCTGACATCCATTATGGGAATAAAATCTCAAATTATCCCAATCTATTTTTAAGTGTGCTAATTCATCTTGCATTAATAGCTGTACATGTGAATACTACCTAATCTACAATACAGTTGTAGTGCAATGTGTTGATTATTTTCATTAGCATATAGAAAGATTATATAAGCTTCTTGCATCTAGAGCATACCTGACATTTGAAAATATCATGCTTGCAAGGGACAGGAACAGAAAAACAATTGTGACTAATTCTTGAAAAAATTACAAGAAACCAGGTCAGTTATTTCCTGCATTTTTTTCTAACCTTGATAACGTGGGTTTTCACTGAGGAAAAATTGGAGATTTGCTAACCGCTGCCAGTCCTGAACAATCTTTCCCAGTAACCACAATTTGTTTCTATGTAACCTTAAAACAAGTCTATTTTGAGAACTTGCCCAGTTCAACACAACTGCACCTTGCCAGCTAAACATCACAAGTATGTTCCAGACTAAAGAAATGTGAGGCCAGCTGGTATTCTATCATATAGACTTACTTCCACACGTCGGTGAATTCTGAGGGGGCATATTCTTTATTTTCCAGCTGAATCATAGCAAAACCTCCAATAGCATAAAGTGACTCAGCCATATTGATGATGTTTATAGAGCTTCTCTCTTGTGAGAATTCAGGCATTGTTTCCCACCTGTGATAATCAAACAAGAATATAACCATCTATTACAATAGTAAATGTACAGATAGATGTATTTGCTCACTTTCTACAAATGGTTATATTGCTTTTAGCTTGTGTATTCTTGAGGAAAAAAAATCAAAATAAATTTGAAACATTCAAGAGGTACTTATAATATAGGTGGTATGTAATTTTTGTGAAGAATTTTATTTGGTGTATTTTTTTTTTCTTCAAACTAATCCTGGCAATAATAGTGCACAGATTGTAAAGTTGCACCATTGCATTGTTTTTGAATGTTTATGATGAAATATACAAAAGTTTCTGTCTACCAGTGTACCTTGTATAGTATAATATAAAGTTTAGCATAGGCAGAGAAATTGTAAGTGTTATTTTGATGCCACTAGGGGGCTGTATTTTTTTTTTGAAACGGTATACATAAAATATTGTATTTAATTACAGTATACAACAAATAACTTATTTTGTTAACCTTCATTAGCAATTTTTGTACACGTACAAAGATTTTTTTTTTTTACACGTACTTGGTTTCCAAAATCATTCTCGAGGGTATGTTTTTCTGAGCCTTTACCTATGACTGCAACAACAATGCCAACAATTTGCATTTATATAGCGCTTCACAGAAGTGTTATCAAACAAAATTTGACACCGAGCCACATAAGGAGATTTTAGGATAGGTGACCAAAAGCTTGGTTAAAGAGGTAGGTCTTGAGTGTCTGAAAGGAGAGGAGAGGCGCATGGCGTTTTAGGGAGGGAATTCCAGAACTTTGGGCCTGGGCAGCTGAAGGCACGGCTGCTAATGGAGCGAGTAAAATCGGGGATGCGCAAGAGGCCAGAATTGGAGGTGCACAGAAATCTTGGAGCGTTGTCGGGCGGGAGGGGTGAGGCCATGGAGTGATTAAAAATGAGGATGAGTATTTTAAAAGCGAGACGTTGCTGGACTGGGAGCCAATGTAGGTCATGGGGGTGATTGGTTAACGGGACTTGATGCAAGTTAGGATAAGGGCAGCAGAGTTTTCAATGAGTTCAAGTTTATGTAGGATGCAAGATGGGAGGTTGGCCAGGAGTTTTGTGCTTCTCAATTTAAATTAGTATACCAGATTTAGCTTTTCCAGCCCCTTAATTATCTTAAATACCTCTACAGGATCACCTCGCTGATCTCCTTTGCAGACTGAAAAGACGAAGTTTCATATTCTTTTTGGTTTCACTCACTTATTATTCATGATGTTATATGCTTCAACTGCAGCTGTCAGGCCCTCGTCAGTGACCCCTCCAATAACCCAGATTTTGCTTTGATACACAGCAGCTCCAAACATGGCTCGCGCTGTATTCATAGCTGCCAGCTCCCTCCACTCAGATTTTTTAGGATTGTAGACAAACAACTTGTTGACACATTTACTGTGGATAAATTAGAAATATGATTAAAATGATCAATTATGCCAGCCTAGAAATAATCTATAAATGTGCACAACCTACATAATACTTACGTGTCTTCAGTCTTCCCGCCAATAACGTAGATTAATCCATTGTGTGAAACCACCGAGTGGCCATAAATCTTAAGCGGGAATGCTTTGGATTCGTTCCATTTTAGTTCGCTGGGAAAAAAAGTTAAACCTGCATCAAAATGAAATTCTCATTATACCCTTCACTTGTCGAAGTAATGTTTATCCGATTTAAAAATTACGACATTGGTTCACAACGCTGGTTTGCTCAAAGCTGTGCTCAAGCTTTAGTCAATAAACTCCCATTCCTACTGGGAGAGGAGAGAAGCTGTGTAACACTGGCGGCACACTATGTTACAGCTTGCCATGAACAGAGGGACAACCAGTAAACTAAGAAAAGAATATATATAAAAAATGCGAATGTATATTTATACACTCCGGGATATACCTGTTTATACACTATGAATAGAACTGTGTTTATGTGCTCAACCATAAATGTATTTTGATGCTTTGGCAACATAAGATGTAACTTATCATGCCAATAAAGCGATGTGAATTGTGAAGTAGTAATGTTTCTGAAGATAGGGAAGATTAGGCATACAAAAGAACAGGGTAACCTATTTGCATACTAAGCCTAAATATGAAAAAGCGTGTCATTAGTTTGTCGGTGATTAAACATCAGCTCCAAATTGCATATGGTCAGTTGGAATGGTGAAAGATAGTCAAATCTGTTTAAATGTCAGGGCCAACGCCTTTATCATATCTCTTCATCTGGATGGAATCACATTTTTGCGAATAAAGTGAAGTTGTTCAACACCACAGTTGTTGAAACGTCATCTGCAATCCAAGGTCAAGTACCAAACGCCTCCTTCGAATCATAGAATGGTTACAGCACAGAAGGAGACCATTCGGCCCGTCGATCCCGTGCCGGCTTAATATTCAGTAGCTCAACAAACAGAAAATCGGACACGGTGCACCTAGAGACATTGAGAACGAGGACAGATGTACCACTAAGGGAAAGGTAGTTCTTTGCATAAGGCTCTGACTACCCCATACCATCTGTGCCATTGGGGCCAGTAACTCTTTTTGGCATCACGTTTCAGAAACGTTCTCAATGTCTCTAGGTGCACTGTGTGAATGCCACATAATGTACAAATAACAACATTTAAATATTGCAGTCAATTCCCCAAACTGACCCAACTAATCCGATTATGGGCCCTACTATTTAAATGGATGATCGAGGCTAAAATAATCCTGTTATGGATGGGGCTCATATTCGTAATGACTATTATTTTATTATGTTAATATATAGGTCTTCTTACTCAATGTAATTTATTCACGATTAATATTAAATGATAAAATAATTGAAATGACACCCAATATTTTTCAAAGTTTCAAGAAAAAGAATGGTTCTATTTAACTACAACGGTTTTGCAGCAGCATTTTGTTATACGTCATTGGATGCATTAATGATATGTCTAGCCTATTAAAATAATTCAAAGCTAATATATCGTTTAAAGGAAAACAATCTGAATTTACTTCAGGTCATAGCACCATACTGAATCCAGCGCTTGTTCATTTTGAAGATCCTTGCCACCAATCACATAAAGGAAGTTCTCTATTTCTCCCATCCCGAAGAGGCATCTGGCTGAAGGCAGCGGTGGCAAGCCATCCCATTCACCAGCGATGTTGTCAAACTAAAGCATAAAACATGGGATTTTAATTTGTGACCGGTTTCTTTACAGATTCGCTTACAAATGCATTCATAGGTCCGATAGGATTTGATAGAAATTTGCGATGCAGCACATTTATTTCACTAACATCACATTTTGTGCAAGATCTTTTAATAATACCAATTTCCACAAATATTTCTGAACAGAACACAAAACAAAGGGGAGAGGATATCTTAAAACCGAGTTGGTCGCTTAAAAATGTTTTAAATGACAATTCATTTTGTGGATTTTTGGTGGAATGCTCGGTGAAATTTTTGGAAATATTTTGAAAAATTACAACTTCTTATAACATTTACCGAAAAGTTCCAAATGTATACTTTTGCAAGGAAGCTAAAAACATAACTAATTTCACAAGTGAATAGATTTATGTATACCTGGAAGAAATAGCAGTGATAAGGATGTTCTTTAACTTCTTCATCCACGTATAACCCACCAACAACAAAAATTCGGTTTCCCTTTGTAACTAAACTAACATGGTTTCTGGGAATCTGATCATCTACTGCAGCCAGAAAGCATTCATTTAGGTTTGGATCATATGCCACCGCCACTGTATCATTAATGAACATGATCATCTCCTTGACGAACATGCCATGTCTGGGAATGTCATTCAGGAAACCAGGGAGCAGATCTTCATCACCCACGTCACCATTAACCAGATCTTCATCACCCTCGCCTTTCTTTGCGTTTTTGTCTCCTCCTTTAGCAGGCTCGGGAAGTTTCCCAGCAAAAGCATCTTTAATCATCTGAATCTTCTTCAGCAGATCTGGATTAGCCTTAATAATGGCATCTTTTTCGACATGGTCTTTGACAAATTTCTCAGCCATAAGACGAAAACGGATGCAGTCAAAGATTTCTCCTAAACTTTTGACCCTGTTCTCTTTGTCAGTTCGGACCCATCTCATTACAGCTTCAAATACAACCTCTTCCTTCTCCACATTTAAAGTGTCGTTCGCAATTAGGCCGATGAGCTCATGCGAGGCAAGTTGCATAAAATCCTCATCTTTACAGATTTGTTCAAAACGAGCGGCTGCGTATTCGCGGGCAGCAATAGCAAGCCGAGGACAATCAAGAAGAAGTCCTAACCTGAATATGGCCAGACAGTTGCTGACAGATAACTTTTCTTGAAGGTAGGTGACACACAGTGTGAACACGGAGGGGATCTGAAAGCGGCTGGACACAGCAAAAACATTTTGCACGTTCTCATCCGTCAGTTCTATCTCAGAAGAATACAGGTACTTAAGGATCATATCCACGATATTTTCGTCAACATCTTCCAGAACCACCTCAAGTTTCTGCTCCTCCTCATTTTCTTCTGAAAAGAAATACTCACGGAAGTAAGGGCTGCACGCTGCCAGGATTAGGCGGTGGCAAGGAAAGAGCTTATTGCCAACCTTCAGGGAGCAATCAATAAATTTGTTCTCATCCAGTAGTTTTTTTAGACCGTCCTGAAGTAGGGTGGTTTGATAGAGCCGAGATTCTTCCCTTATATCTTTACGAGGATCCATTGTAAAGTAGATTTGGAGGCTAAAGGGGCAGATGGCGTTTGCCGCACTCGGAGGTCTGGCTGAAAAAGGCAGAGCGCTGTGGCTTGCGGCACTTGAGGAGCTTGTAATTTAACTCTACCAGCTAAATATAGAGAGAGACCCCTTCACGTTGGAATTCAGGTTCATCAATGTGGAAAACATTGGCAGCTGCTGCAGACGGAAAGAGACAACTGTGATCGGCTTAGAAGTAAAACAGGAGAGGCAGGCAGTCACTATAGGGAACGATTACTAAGGGAATTAAATTTAGTTATTTTTATAATAGTGGGACAGCGTCGTGGCTAATGTGCAATAGAGCCATAAATATCGCACGTTACGGAGTAAATCCTTCTACTAACTTCTGGTGCCAACTCTCATGTCACAAGTCACACCCACACAGTTGCCACCAGTTACTCACAAATGCTCTTTTGGGTGTTGATAAAAGGCTATAAGAGTTCTCAGGATCGATTTTAACATTTGCAAAACAAATTTTAAAGGCATTACTTTAACAGTCTAATTATGACTACTACACTAGAAGGTAGTACAACGGAATGTCACCTACTCAAGCGTCTCATACTATGATGTCTCTGTCTTCATCATCGTAAAATTTAGACTTCAGGTTACTGGAGTTTACAAATATACTTTCCAAATGTTAATCTACAAGTACTTATACATTTGACTAATAACATGATGTTTGTAGATTGCTAGCATCAATATTACATGAAATAAAAACATAAAGTATTTTAATACACAAATAGGACCTAGCTCCAAAAACACTTTTTGAACACTGAATCAAGCCACAGACCATGTGTGCACGCTTATTCGCTTACGTAAAGGGTAGAACTTGGTCCTGTTTATGGATAGAATAGATTTCTCAGTTAAATATGCTTACATTTCTCAAATGTAAATACGAAAGTTGAATGACAAATTTACATGCGGTAGTAAGCAAAATCCTCTGCTAACAACCTTTTATGGAACTGATAACTCACCTAGGAAATATTTTAAACTTTTAAAATCCCCAAACCCACCTAAAAGACACATTGTTTTATATTTTAGCTTGCAAATTGTGTTTGTGGTTACCTTGTTTTTAATCTTCAAGTAAGTTACTCACTGTAGTCTTTTACAAGCAAGGTCAGCTGCTGAACAGCTGAAAGTAGTGATCACCTCAGCTCATGCCCATTTTTAGAAAGTTGAACAACCTTACTCATTAATAAACTTAACATTTGTCTCACTGTCCTGCTACTTAAATAAAACAATGTGACTCATTTTTCCCATCACACGAATGTGTTAGTATTCTTAAAACTTGGCAAGTGTATAATATAGCAGTTATGTAAGTACATACTTTATAAATAATTTAATAGTCAAGAGTATAGTTGGAAGACTGTGCTGTTAAATCCACAAGATCAAAATGAACCATCTTTTTTAGTGCCATCAACTCCGTAATTCAGAAGTGGAGAATGTCTTGTTTAGATCTTTATTGGTTTGCACACTGTATTGAACAATGGGCTTCTAAGGTTCAACTTAGATTTACTTTACCAAAATATTCTTTGAGGGTATAATATCCTCCAGCAAAGAGCATGCAGTTCCTTTCAGCTGCTCCATTTACAGCTCCTGCAAGTTTTTCTCAAGTCATCCTAAGCTGAGAGCAGGCTGGGAAGCATGCGCTCAGGCCATCAACTTGATCAACTATCTGATCCCCTTCCATCAGTGTTTCAGTCCAGTCTTGTCTTTTCACTCTGACTCCTTTCCTGCCCAGCCTGACCCATCAGATCTGCCCTGTTGTCAAGACAGTTTTCTTTGCACTTCCACTGTATTTGCTGACTATAGTTGGGATTATAGTTAGCAAAATATAATAGAACCACCAAAGACAAAAAAAAACTGGGTCACATTCTGCTTCCCCCTCTGGCCCTCCTGATTCCCCAGTCCCCCATGTGCTTTTCAGTCCATTTGCTTGCAGCCCATCCAAAGTGTTTGTCCCCCTGCTTGCTCATGCACATAGGAGTGCTTCCCCATCTACCTGCTTGTACCTATTCAACCCAAAAGCTTTCTAGCCCACTTGGTCACTTATCTGCCTATTGAGTGCTTCCTAGCCCACCTCACCTACCTAGTGTTTACAAATTCATCTACTCGCTCAAACACTCAGCCCAAGTTCCTCCCAACCTGATGAATGGTGAAAGAGTGAGAGGTAAAGGAGGCTGTGAAAAAGAATGAGAAGTGAAAGTGAGAGCGCAAAAAATGAAGGACGAAAGCAAGGGAGCAACCATGTAAATGAGGAAAGCAAGATTTGAAGGAAAAAAAGTGAGAAGGGAAGAAGACAGAAAGAGGGGAATAGAGTGACAGGATGAAAAAAGAGACCGACAGACCCTTGGACAACGTGGACCACTTTCCATACCTTGGGAGCCTACTGTCAACAAGGGCAGACGTCGATGACAAAGTCCAACACCGCCTTCAGTGTGCCACTGCAGCCTTCGGTCGCCTGAGGAAGAGAGTGTTTGAAGACTAGGACCTCAAACCCAGCACCAGGCTCATGGTCTACAGAGCAATAGTGATACCCGCCCTCCTGTATGCTCCAGAGACATGGACCATGTACAGCAGGCCCAGAAATTGAGAGTCATGGATTTTGATAATCAGGGAGCAGTACTGTGTGGCGGGGGCAGGTTGGTAGAGGACCTTTGTCTTACGGATGTTTAGTGTAAGACCCTCACTGGTCCTAGAAACCAGTTCCCTCTTCTATTTTCTTAGTCCCTCTCAATGCTTCCAGTTCTCCCTCTCAGTACTCCCAAAATCCATCTCAGTGCTTCCAGTTCCTACCATTCCCCCACTGCACCTACTTACAGTTACTTCAATATCTCAGCACATTGTACTCTTTCTATGTCCCAGCTGTGCCTCACTGATCCCACAGCTCAGCCTTCCAGCACCCAGAGCTCCCTCTCTGACTGCTCACAACTTGAGTACTACAGATCTACAAACTTTTCTCTTGAATATTCACATGCACCAGGCCCTTTTCTCCAGGACTCATATCCCACCCCATAAGTATTCCTTTGCTCAACTCTCCTCATGAGTGATGCCAGAGCTCAGCCACCTCCAAATCCTACCAAACAAAGACCACAATCCTTTAGGATATTCTTAGACCCCAGCACATTCATGCCCCCTCCTTTTATGAATATTCCCAGGTCCTGCACCACTCTACTCAGAGAATGGTGAGAATGTGGAACTCGTGGCACTACATAGAGTGCTTGAGGCGAATAGCATAGATGCATTTAAGAGGAAGCTAGATAAGTACATGAGGTTGAAAGGATATGTTGATAGTGAGATGAAGGAAATGGAGTGGGAGGAGGCTCATAGGGAACATAAACACTGCTGAATGGCCTGTTTCTGTGTTGTAAATTCTAAGTATGTTTGACAATAATTACTGAACTAATTTTACTGCACATGTATTGGTTGATCAGAGGGGTTTGTCTCCTCAAATTTAGGTCTTTTTTATGGACATATTTTTCTATTTTAGTAACTCCACCTTTTCCTGGCAATTGACTGTAATATCCAAGTATAGGGAAGCACGTGTTTTCTCACTGTTGAGTGTAAATGTTAGTTTGCAGTAGCACCAAGATATGTATTACTTAAATATTTCAATCTTGTATTTTAAAATTCTCACCCTTCTTTGCAAATTGCTCCATGGCCTCGCCTATCCCCATCTCTGTAACCTCCTCCAGCTCTACAACCCTGAGATCTCTGTGCTCCTCCAACTCTGGCCTTTTGCGCTTCCCCAATTTTCTTCGCTCCACCATTGGTAGCCATGTCTTCAGCTGGCTAGACCATAAGCTCTGGAAACCGCCCCCCGCCAAACTTCTCTGCCTCTCTATCCTGCTTTAAGATGCTCCTTAAAACCTACCTCATTGACCAAGCTTTTGGTCACCTGTCCTAATGTCTCTTTATGTGGCTCAATGTCAAATTTTGTTTGATAATCGCTCCTGTGAAGCACTGTGGGACGTTTTACTTGGTTAAACATGCTATATAAATGCACGTTATTGTTGTTATATCCCAAGTTCTACTATTGAAACTTCTACACTGATAGTTGAACATCTAAAGACATATTAGTTCTGAAGCACTTGTGGCAGGATCACCATCAACAGAAAGAAAGTCCTGATGTCTCAGCAGAGATGATTTGAGGGGGAAAGAGAAAAAATAGATACAAAGAGCATGCGTATGCAAAACAGAAAAATAAGTGAAATAACAGAAAATGCTGGACTAACTCAGCAGGCCAGGCAACATCCGTGGAGAGAAAATAGAGTTAACGGCCCAGTAATTCCGGTCCCAACGCGTGAGTACGGACGGGGTATTCACGCGTGGGCCCGTTGGAAGTGCCGGATTTCAGCATGCACAGCGCATGCGCGGGAAACCGGCATTTCCTCCAAGGGGTTCAGAGGTCCAACGCGTGCGCACAGGACTCTGCGCGCACACGTTGAACTTCCTTCTTTTTTTTTTTTTTTTTTAACAGGTTTGCCCATGTGTAAGGGCCTCAACTTTTTAGAAATGTATAAAGGACACGTAAGGACTTGATTCTTTAAGGTAAGTGGTCTATTATTTAAAATTATAATATTTTTTCCACAGCTTTGTTTTTAAGGACTTTACAGTAAGGCAAGTGTATTTTTAGACACGATTTTTAAAAAAATTATTTTTTTTAAAAATTTGAATAATTGTTTAAAATAGTTTTTAAAAGTTATTTATAGTTCATTTAATTAGTGGGATGTTTCTTAAAATTTTATTTAAAGTTTAAGTAGTGTTTTGGGCACCCGTAGTTTTCATGAGTTTGACAGTTCTTACTATCAAACTCATGAATGAAGTTTTCCCTCCCGATTGGCTGCCCAGTGCTCACCTGATCCCAGCCGGCACATCGAACTAACTACGCCGCTGGATCAGGCAAGCACAGCGCGCCGACAGCTGAACCGGGCCAGTGACAGGAATTCCAAGCAGGCCCAGGCTTCAGCTGTCGGCGCGCTGGGTAAGTGCACATCGGGGGCTTGCACGCGCGGCAAGCCCCCGAACCTAATTTCTGGGCCAGTGTTTCAAGTCAAACTCTTCGTCAAGACTGGAAAGGCACAGGAAATGAAATAGATTGAGAGGCCAGGCTGGGAGAGAACAAAAGAGAAGTGAAGAGACATTAAGAGGTATTCAAAACGAGACAAGATGGTGATAGGACTAGTGGAGACAAAAGACGGCTCGAGATTAGGTGTGAAATGTGCTGGCAGAATGAGAGACAGCTGCCATGTGGGAGAGAGAAAAAAAAGGGTGAGAAGGGCCAAAAAAGTGACATCTATTAAGATGGAGTGGATTTAAAGATGATGTTAAGTGCACAGGAGGTAATTTATGGAGACAGACTGGTATGTACACATAGAAAATATAATCTGAAGACTTAATTTTCTATGTTGAATTTTGTGCTCATCAAGTGAGGGGCATCAGTGCTGAATCATAGAATGGTTACAGCACAGGCCATTCGGCCCATCGAGCCCATGCACTTCAGCTAGTTCCACGCCCTTTCCTGTAGCCCTGCAAATTTTTTTCCTGCAGGTACTTATCCAATTCCCTTTTGAAAGCCATGATTGAAACAGCCTCCACCACCCTTTCAGGCAGTGCGTTACAGATCCTAACCATTAGCTGCATAAAAAAGTTTTTTCTCGTGTCGTTCTTCTGCCAATCACCTTAAATCTGTGTCCTCTGGTTCTCAACCCTTGCGCCAATGGGAAGTTTCTCTCTTCTACTCTGTTTAGACCCATGATTTTGAATACCTCTATCAAATCTCTTCTCAACCTTCTCTGCTCTAAGGAGAACAACCCCAGCTTCTCCAGTCTATCCATGTAACTGAAGTCCCTCATCCCTAGAACTATTCTTGTAAATCTTTCCTGCACCCTCTCTAAGGCCTTCACATACTTCCTAAAGTGCGGTGCCCAGAATTGGACGCAATACTCCAGTTGAGGCTGAACCAGTGTTTTATAAAGATTCATCATAATTTCCTTGTTTTTGTACTCTATGCCTCTATTTATGAAGCCCAGGATCTCATATGCTTTTTTAACCGCTTTCTCAACCTGCACTGCCACCTTCAACAATTTGTGCACATATATCCCCAGGTCTCCCTGTTTATGCACCCACTTTAGAATTGTACCCTTTAGTTTATATTGCCTCTCCTCGTTCTTCCTACCAAAATATATCACTTCGCACTTTTCTGCATTAAATTTAATATGCCACGTCTGCCCATTCCACCAGCCTGTCTCTGTCCTCTTGAAGTCTATCACTATCCTCCTCGCTGTTCACTATACTTGCAAGTTTTGTGTCATCTGCAAATTTTGAAATTGTGCCCTGTACACCCAAGTCTAAGTCATTTATATCAAGAAAAGCAGTGGTCCTAGTACTGACCCCTGGGGAACACCAATGTGTACTTTCCTCCAGCCCGATAAACAACCGTTCACCACTGCTCTCTGTTTCCTGTCACTTAGCCAATTTCATATCTATGTTGCCACTGTCCTTTTTATTCCATGGGCTTCAACTTTGCTGGCAAGCCTATTATGTGGCACTTCATCAAACACCTTTTGGAAGTCCATGTACACCACATCAACCGCATTGCCCTCATCAACCATCTCTGTTACCTCATCAAAAAAAGTCAATCAAGTTAGTTAAACAAGATTTGTCTTTAACAAATCCGTGCTAGCTTTCCTTAATTAATCCACACTTGTCCAAGTGACTGTTAATTTTGTCCTGGATTATCGTTTCTAAAATCTTCCCCATTAGCGAGGTTAAACTGACTGGCCTGTAGTTGCTGTGTTTATCCTTATACCCATTTTTGAACAAGTGTAACACTTGCAATTCTCCAGTCCTCTGGCACCACCCCCGTATCCAAGGAGGATTGGAAGATTATGGCCAGTACCTCCGCAATTTCCACCCTTACTTCCCTCAGCATCCTAGGATGCATCCCATCCGGTCCTGGTGACTTTAAGTACAGCCAGCCTTTATAGTACCTCCTCTTTGTCAATTTTTATCCCATCCAGTATCTCAACTACCTCCTCTTTCACTATGACTTTGGCAGCATCTTCTTCCTTGGTAAAGACAGATGCAAAGTACTCATTTCATACCTCAGCCATGCCCTCTGCCGCCAAGCGTAGGTCTCCATTTTGGTTCCTAATTGGCCCCACTCCTCCTCTTACTACCCTTTTACTATTTATATGCCTATAAAAGACTTTTGGATTCCCTTTTATGTTACCTGCCAATCTATTCCCATACTCTCTCTTTCACAGAATCACAGAAACCCCACAGTGCAGATAGAGGCCATTTCGGCCCATCGAGCCTGCACCGACACATATCCCACCCGATCCCCGTAACCCCTACACCAACACATATTCCACCCTATCCTTGTAACCCCACGTATTTAATCCCCCTAACACTAAGGGTCAATTTATCATAGCCAATCAACCTAACCCGCACATCTTTGGACTGTGGGAGGAAACCGGAGCACCCGGAGAAAACCCACGCAAACATGGGGAGAATGTGCAAACTCCACACAGTCGCCCGAGGCCGAATTCGAACCCGGGTCTCTGGCGCTGTGAGGCAACAGTGCTAACCACTATGCCACCGTGCTTTGTCCCTCTTATTTCCCTTCCCCTCTGAACTTTCTATATTCAGCCTGGTTCTCACTTGTATTCTCAACCTGACATCTGTCATACACCCCCTTTTTCTACTTCACCTTACTCACTATCTCTTTCATCATCCAGGGAGCTCTGGCTTTGGTTGCCCTACCTTTCCCCCTCGTGGGAATGCACGTCAACTGTACCCGAACCATCTCCTCTTTAAGGGCAGCCCATTGTTCAATTACAGTTTTGCCTGCCAATCTTTGATTCCAATTGATTCCACTCAACCCACTTAAATTGGCCTTCCTCCAATTAAGTTTTTTTAAACTCTATTTTGCTCCCTGTCCTTTTCCATAGCTAATCTAAACCTTATGATACTGTGATCACTGTTCCCTAAATGTTCCCCTACTGACACTTGCCCTACTTGATTCACCTCATTCCCCAGAACCAGATCCAGCAATGCCTCCTTCCTCATTGGGCCGGAAACGTACTGATTAAGAAAGTTCTCCTGAACACACTTCAGAAATTCTTCCCTCTCTGCCCTTTACACTATTACTATCCCAGTCTATATTGGGATAGTTGAAGTCCCCCGTTATCACTACTCTATAGTTCTTGCACCTCTCTGTAATTTCCCTGCAAATTTGCTTCTCTATATCATTCCCACTAGTTGGCGGCCTATAGAATACACCTAGTAGTGTAATGGCACCTCTATTGTTTCTCACCTCTAACCAAATAGATTCTGTCCTTGACCCCTCCAGGACATCCTCTCTCTCCAGCATTGTAATATTCTCCTTAATCAATACTGCCACCCCACCTCCTTTCTTTCCTTCCCCATCTTTCCTGAACACCTTATATCCAGGAATATTTAGTACCCAATCCTGTCCTTTCTTGAGCCAGGTCTCCGTTATTGCCACAACATCATGTGTCTATTTGCGTCTGAAGAAAATAATGCATTTCCAGCTTTTCACACCAATGTCAGCATCCCACACTCCCAGGTCAGCTTTAACATGGGCAAGCTCCAGAGTAAACGTCTCTGTCCTTCACTCCAATCCCAAGCCAGAAAGAGCACGTTTGGTTGTGATTTTGTTTCCCAATTCCCAAACTAGCTGTTCTTATTGCCTCAGAAAACCTCTACTTGACAATATTCGCTACTAAAAAGGTGCAGAGAGCTAAGTAAAAAGATCTTTCAGCATTCAACCGATTAACAAAAAAATAAACAATGAAAATGGCCATATAACTGGCAGTTTACCTCCTATGTAACATCACATCTCATGAGGCCACAAGAGAACATCATATGAGGCCTGGAATTCTTCATTAAAAAGTAGGAAAATATCTGCTCTGTAATCAAGAGCTCACTAATTCCATGGAATCAAGAGGCTTTGATGTGCAGTTTCTTAGAATGCAATTTAGTTAGTGGATTAATAATTATGGAAAAAAACTTCACTTTCCACATCACTGAAACAGTGCAGACAGCATTACCCATCAGGTACTGTTCTGCCTTTGCAAGAGAGAATCCCCCCCAAAAAAACTTAATTTGCATAAACATTTGAGGAAAGCACACATGCTTTTTACACAATGATGAACATACTGACAATTCTTACTAATAGTGACAGGGAGACAAATAGATCCAATATTTTATTAGGCTTACAACTGTCCAAGGCAAAAATTCCTTATGACAAGTTTCCTTTCCTTTATTACTGTAACATTTTCTTCTGTTCGTTTTGGCTTATTTTTCTTCCTTTGTTTATCAAAGGATAGTTTCAATTTTCACTTAACACACAAAAAACCAGCTATAGTCACTAGCATTAATTGTGCTGCTGCCTAATTATAGCACTTGGTGGCCATGCGCAGAATTTCAATACGCTACTGTTTTGTACAGCATTCGGATACATCCAAAGAGATAATAAAAGGACTGAATGGCAAGCACGTGACCCTTAGCTGAGGTTACAGGACAGCCACCTAGTAAGAGAGAGTCGACTGTCATTATAACCATATCATAGTGTCTTTTTTAAATTAAATGTTTAATTTTCTAACGTTCAGAAGGAACATAGAAAGCAGAGAATGAATCACCATCTCCTGGCACTGACCCATTTTCAGTATTACTCTGTTCTCAGCAGCTAAAATCTTAATGAGAGTTTAAACTTTAAAAAGACAACAGGCACTAATAACCTTAGAGTAAGGGGAAGATGAGAAAAATTCATAACCAAACATTAATCTTGATTTTTTTTTTTTTTAATAAGAAACAAAAAGATGGTAAGCCATTTTTAATTGTTAAACTTTATTTTTGAGTAGCAATGATTACTGGAATTTGCATCATGTAGTCTCTGTACAAGAACCTCTTAAAACAAATCAATACAAAAGTGAACTTGAAGTTCAACCCATCACTTCCCAAAGTCCTTGAAGAGTGAAGCCATCTTTCAATTTCTCGATTGCAATCCCCAGTTCCTCGGAATAAACTGGCTCACGGTCTTGTTGCTTATTTAAAGAAAATATACAAGAAACATTAAATTTAGTTCCACAATATGTAGCAGTAGCTATATTCAAGATGTAATCACAATAAGCAATTAGCTGATCAAAGGAAGTTAGAAATACCTTATTAGCATCTGCAAAGTAAGCCTAGAATAGAAGACAAAATAAATTAAATATACACCAGAAAATTTTACAGTAATAAAGAGAGAAAGAACTTGCATTTTTATAGCACCTTTCATGACCTTAGGATGTCTCAAAGCACTTCACAGCCAGTGAAGTACTTTTGAAGCGTAGTAATGTAGGGAAATCATGCAGGTTAATTTCCCACTCTCTGCTAGTGGCAAAATTAAAATGGCTTGTTTCCTCAAGAGTAATAGTGTGTTTTTCTTTAAAATTTAGGAAGGACAGGCGAAAAGGAAAAAGAGGTGGGGTGGCCTTGTTAGTAAAGGATGAAATCAGAGCAATAGTGAGAAAGGATATTGGCTCAGAAAATCAAGATGTCGAATCAGTCTGGGTGGAGCGAAGAAGCACCAAGGGGCAGAAAACATTGGTGGGAGTTGTCTTTCGGCCTCCAAACAGTAGTGGTAATGTAGGGGATGGCATCAAACAGGAAATTAGAGATGCATGTAACAAGGGTACTACAGTAATCATGGGTGACTTTAATCTACATATAGACTGGCCAAACCAAATTAGCAGTAATATTGTGGAGGATGAATTCCTGGAGTGTGTACGAGATGGTTTTTTAGGCCAGTACGTTGAGCAGCCAACTTGGGAACAGGCTATTCTAGATTGGGCATTGTGCAATGAGAAGATGTTAATTAATAATCTTGTTGTGCGGGGTCATTTAGGGAAGTGTGACCATAACTTGAGAGAATTCTTCATTAAGATGGAAAGTGAAGAAGTCCAATCCGAAACTAGGGTCCTAAATCTAAACAAAGGAAACTACGATGGTAGGAGGAGTGAGTTGGCTATGATAGGTCTGGGGAGCTTCATTAAAAGGCATGATGGTGGATAGGCAATGGCTAATATTTAAGGAACAAATGCATGAATTGCAACAGTTATACATTCCTTTCTGGTGCAAAAACACAAAAGGAAAAGCAGCCCAACCATGGCTAACAAAAGAAATTAAGGATATTAGATCCAAAGAGGAGTCATATAAAGTTGCCAGAAAAAGTAGCAAGCCTGAGGATTGGGAGCAGTTTAGAGTTCAGCAAAAAAGGACCAAGAGATTGATTAAGAAGGGAAAAAGAGAGTATGAGAATAAACTTGCAAGGAACATAAAAGCGGATTGTAAAAGCTTCTACAAGTATGTAAAAAGAAAAAGATTAGTGAAGACAAATGTAGGTCCCTTACAGTCAGAAACGGGATAATTTATAATGGGGAACAAGGAAATGGCAGAGCAATTAAACAAATACTTTGGTTCTGTCTTCACGGAAGAGGACACAAATAACTTCCCAGAAATGCTAGGGAACCAAGGGTCTCGTGCGAAGGAGGAATTAAAAGAAATTAGTATTAGTAAAAAAGTAGTGCTGGAGAAATTAATGGGACTGAAAGCTGATAAATCCCCAGGGCCTGATAATCTGCATCCCAGAGTACTAAAAGAGGTAGCCATGGAAATAGTGGATGCATTGGTTGTCATCTTCCAAAGTTCTATAGATTATGGAACAGTTCCTGCAGATTGGAGGGTGGCAAATGTAACCCCACTATTTAAAAAAGGATGGAGAGAGAAAACAGGGAACTACAGACCAGTTAGCCTAACATCAGTAGTAGGGAAAATGCTAGAGTCTATTATAAAGGAGGTGGTAACAGGACACTTAGAAAATATCAACGGGATTAGACAAAGTCAACATGGATTTATGAAAGGGAAATCGTGTTTGACAAACCTACTGGAGTTTTTTGAGGATGTATCTGGTAGAATAGATAAGGGAGAACCAGTGGAAGTGGTGTATTTGGATTTTCAGAAGGCCTTTGATAAAGTCCCACATAAGAGGTTAGTGTGCAAAATTAAAGCACATGGGATTGGGGGTAATATACTGACATGGATTGAAAACTGGTTAACAGACAGGAAACAGAGAGTAGGAATAAATGGGTCTTTTTCAGGGTGGCAGGCGGTGACCTAGTGGGGTACCGCAGGGATCAGTGCTTGGGCCCCAGCCTATTCACAATATATATCAATGATTTGGATGAGGGAACCAAATGTAATATTTCCAAGTTTGCTGACGACACAAAACTAGGTGAGATTGTGAGTTGTGAGGAGGATGCAAAGAGGCTTCAAGGCGATTTAGACAAGTTGAGTGAGTGGGCAAATACATAGCAGATGCAGTAGAACGTGGATAAATGTGAAGTTATCCACTTCGGTAGGAAAAACAGAAAGGTAGAGTATTATTTAAATGGTGATAGATTGGGAAATGCTGATGTACAAAGGGACCTGGGTGTCCTTGTAAACCAGTCACTGAAAGCAAACATGCAGGTGCAGCAAGCAGTTAGGAAGGCAAATGGTATGTTGGCCTTCACTGCTAGAGGATTTGAGTACAGGAGCAAGGATGTCTTACTGCTGTTATACAGGGCCTTGGTGAGACCACACCTGGAGTACTATGTGCAGTTTTGGTCTCCTTACCTAAGAAAGGATATACTTGCCATAGAAGGAGTGCAGCGAAGGCTCACTAGACTGATTCCTGGGATGGCAGGACTGTCGTTATGAGGAAAGATTGGGTCGACTAGGCCTGTATTCACTAGAGTTTAGAAGAATGAGAGGGGATCTCATTGAAACGTATAAAATTCTGACAGGGCTAGACAGACTGGATGCAGGGAGGATGTTTCCCCTGGCTGGGGGGTCTAGAACGAGGGGTCACAGTCTCAGGATAAGGGGTAGGACATTTAGGACTGAGATGAGGAGAAATTTCTTCACTCAGAGGGTGGTGAACCTGTGGAATTCTCTACCTCAGAAGGCTGTGGAGGCCAAGTCACAGAATATATTTAAGAAGGAGATAGATAGATTTCTAGACACAAAAAGCATCAAGGGGTATGGGGAGAGAGTGGGAATATGGTATTGAGATAGAGGATCAGCCATGATCATATTGCATGGCAGAGCAGGCTCAAAGGGTCAAATGGCCTACTCCTGCTCCTATTTTTCTATGTTTCTATGTCACTCTCCCAAGGACCTAAGCATTGTTTTACATATTCTATTACATTATGTTACCAAGTCTCAAAGAGTATGAACTTTCAAATAAACCTTTATAAACTCTCCATTTTATTACCCCGCTTAGTTTATGTGGTATAAAAATTGAAAATTCCAGTATTTAAAAGTGATAAGGCCCAATCTCATAATCCTTACTTCTCATCCTCTACCAAGTTTCAGTAGATGACACAATTTCCCACCTGTACTCTTAAGATATTTAAGGTCAGGTTCAGTATCAAACCTGGAAGGAAATTTGTAGCATTAGACTGAAGTCAAGCAAGATCTGCAAGCGGTGTTTAACCAATTTAAGCATGACAATCTTGATAAAAGGTATGAACACTTTGATTTATTGCCTTCCCCAAAATGGACGACCTCCTGCGTTAAAAAATGTCAATTACTGGACAGCAGAAAAAACTAAAATAATGCTGTTAAGTAAAGGACTTCTAAACAAGAATAAATTAAAGCTCTTCTACATTACCCTATATTGTATCAAAAATTCTATATTTGCAATTTCCACCATCAGAGCATACAGATTTGCCTACATACATGTTCCAACATGAGGCATAAATTGTGATGTTGTACTGCTAACATCATACATCTTGATTACTGATGGCCTCCTCACCTGTGTTGTCAAGGTACTCAGCATGACACCAGACATTTTTTCATTAAGAAAGGCAAGGGAAAGAAACACGATAAAACATTGTAGAATGCAAGATAAGCTAACCTGCATGAGTTTCCTGATTTGTGCATATGCGTGAGTGGCTGAACTATCTGTACAAATTCTGTTGCTCACCTGGAATATTCATTATTTTAGATGTAAAATGAAGGAAACAGTTATAACAGATAATAAATGCTTCAAGTTCAAGTTACTGTATGTGGTACGAAGAGACAGTAACACCACCCAGGCACCTGATTAGCCTATTTGCAAAGGTGATCTTAATACACAGGTATCGCACTATTTTATTATGGGATTGCAGACTGAAATATGCACAGAATTACTGTAACACAATAGCCTTTTTTATTAATAGTATCCAGTGTAATCTTCAGTCAATATTTTCCTTTCAATGAAAAAACAAATATATTTTCCAAAATACACAATTTACATTGAATAACATCAAGTGCTACATAGCCTATAGGCTCTTTTCACTCATTGATTGCATTTGTTTTTAATTGACACTCACCACAAAAGCATCAGTCTGTTCCTCTGGTTCAATTTCAACATCATCTTGAACTTGCTCAACTGTCAGGTCCTCAAGTGGCTGAGGCTGTAACACAACCATTGACACTGTATATACAGATCCACGATTATACCTGCATTGCTTAGCCCTTGAGATAACTTAAGAATAAATTAGTTCTCTTTCAATTAGTTTTGTGCTATTTACTCATTAATAAATAGAATGAAATCCAACCCATTGTTAACAAAAATAGCTGTGACCAGTTACCCTGGCAAATACAGCTACTTTTTTGTAAATTACTGTGACCTTACCAGGCAGCAGCTGAATTTACCTTAAGCTATTTGCGATTGTCAATACATAAAGGGGCCAACAATATGATCTTTGGCACCTGTAGCTCTACTGCACATTGGATTCTGGCTCCCTGCATTATGGGGCACTTGAACCCTCCAAGAGCCATAATGCAATGCAAAAGCACTTGCAGTCTGCACCTGATGTGTGCTAGACTCAGTTACATCCCAATTTCTATAATATCTCCCCATAACATGTTTGGTGTGCCTCTATAGCATTCCAGAAACGCCAGTACCTTTGTAGGACAGGCACTGCATGAACATCTCACCCGTTCAGCTGTCTCTGAAAAATGTATTACTGTTTTTCAGGTTTCTGTGTAGCTGTTTACCATTTACTGCCTCTGTGTTATGTTGTTGATGTGGGAAAAAGGGAAAGTGAAACTTATTGGAACCTTACTGACAGCTTCTTAAAACTGCACCACATCTGTTCTGCCTGCCCATTTCTCCAGGGTTATTGTGTGCTGTTTCAAAAGGAACTATGGGTATCCTTCTAGCCATCACTCTCTATCTGAGGTTCTGAATGAGGTGACTCACGAGAGGAATGCCACACAGGTGCGCTTGTATCGAAGATCATTAATGATGGCCTGCCACGTATACAGGCCTAAACATTTGTACCCGGACTTGTTCAATGAAACCTGTATGCAGAAACTGTGCTTTCCCAAACTGCACTGACCTCTGTACACTTCTGCAGCTAGATCTGCAAACCACCTCAACAACAAGGACATTCCGGTCAGTCAAAGTGATCTCAGTCTTGAACTTTTATGCAGTAGAGTCATTATAAGCAACAACAGGAGCTATCTGGCAAATTACACAACCTGCAGTGCACACTTGTATTATACAGGTCACAGGTGCCTGCTTGCCCCAACCTCTCAATTAATCAGCCTCCCCATAGAAAAGACACAGTAACACAAAAGACCCCATAACTTTTATCATCTGGTTAGGTTCCCCAAAGTACAGCTCGCTGTTGTTGGAATGCATATGACCATATGGGCTCCTACCCCCAAAGCCACCCTTTTCATGAACAGAAAGAGGTTCTACTCTATCAATATACAGCTGGTCTGTACCATAGATACTGAATTAGTGACATTAATGCCCATCATTGGCAATTGCCATTCATTTGACAGCAATCCACAGTTCCACAATTATTTAAAGGGCCAGGAAGGCTGGATAGATGCTGGGGGACCAAGGTTATCCACTGCAGCCATCACTACTTACCCCATTGAGAAACAGAGGGAAAGAAAGAATTTGCATTTATGCATGACCTTTCACATCCTCAGGTTATCCCAAAGTACTTTGTATTCAATTAGTTACACTTGGAGTTTACCCACTGTTGTTATGTAAGCAAACATGGCAGCCAATTTGTGTACAGCAAGTTGCCACAAACAGCAATGAGATGAATGGCGTTGTTGGTTGAGGGATAAATGGTAGTCAGGAAAACTCCTCTGCTATTCTTCAAATAGTGCCATAGACATTTTGGGGTTAATTTTAGCTCAGGTGCAGGGAATTGGCGGGTTCCCCGAATTTAGTGATTCTGACACGATTGTAAATGGGTTTGTGAGATTGATGCAAATTTAACACAATTGGCCAATTGATTTCCAGCGTGTGGGAAGCCTTGGCAATTGAGTATTTCCAGTCAGAAAGTCGCAGAGTACGACGTCATCATTGCTGCTGCTTTTAAGGTCCACAGCAAGCCTTGCTTCCTCTGCAGGCTTCCAACCTTCAACATTAAAATGACACAGGAGCCTGCAGGAGGAACGGCCAGATCTGCCCCCAAATTTGATGAGGCTTCACTACAGGCATTACTGGATGGTGCTAGGGCCCATAGGGAGGTCCTCTTCCCTTCTTCAGGGAGGAATAGGCCTCCCAGCAAGACCGGGGCTGTGTGGCTAGAGGTGGCAGGTCAGGTCAACTCCTTGGGGCTTACACGAAGAATGTGGTTGCAGTGCAGGAAAAGATTCCATGACCACCTTCGCACTGGAAAAAGTAAGTACTGTATGAAGTTCCCATCACCCTCAATCTGTTCCACATTGTCTTTCCTCACCAGCACTCAGCTTTAGCAATCTCTTCCTGCACATCCCACTAGACACTCACATCCATGGACCCTTAGCCATTCCCTCTCTCTCTATGCTCACATTCACAGAACTATTCCACCATGAAGCCCTCACACTCCCTCTCACTCTGATGCTTTGAACACAACTGACTACACACAGGGAGGGCCCTTGGTCTTGCAACCTCACTCCATCTTTGTCTCCTTCTAAGTATCTATGCTATGCAATCTCTGCACTCACTCCTTCATTGTCACTCAACCTCCACTTGTCTCCCTCATTGCAGGAAAAGAGAGCTCACAACAGGAGAGCGCGAGCCAGGACAGGAGGAGGGCCGCCCTCATTAGCCCAGCTCACAGAATCACAGAAACCTCACAGTGCAGATAGAGGCCATTTCGGCCCATCGAGCCTGCACCGACACATATCCCACCCGATCCCCGTAACCCCACCTATTTAATCCCCCTAACACTAAGGGTCAATTTATCATAGCCAATCAACCTAACCCGCACATCTTTGGACTGTGGGAGGAAACCGGAGCACCCGGAGGAAACCCACGCAAACACGGGGAGAACGTGCAAACTCCACACTCACCCCCTGGGAGGAAGGTGTCCTGGAGATTGGGGGGGGGCTGACCGCGAAGCGGAAGTTGGGGAAGGACAGACAGGAGCATCCCCGCAAGCTGGTGACAGAATAGTTTTCCCTCTCTCTCATTGGCATTGCATGAGTCGCTGATAATGATTCTGAAGCTACATCATATGGACTTATAATCATCTGCAAAATGCAATGTGCATGTAACCTTGGCATCACATCTCTAACTTTTTCCTTGACTCCCCCACAGGACCATCGAGAGCCCCCGTCCCCACTCTGCAGGAGGAAGAACCTGAGCAGCCAGACTCCTCAGAGGAATCTGCAACCTCTGAGGGCGCAGCGTCATCAGAAATAAGCGCACCCAGCACCAGCGCAGACACTCACACCTCGGTGGGACCTTCGGGACATAGAGTAGAGTTGTCACCTGGTGTATCACAGCTCACAAGTGAGCATCAGCAGATTGTGGAGACAGGGAAAGCAGTGGAGAGTCCTCGTCGGTGGGCGCAGGACTCTGCCAGCTCGGCTGAGCTGCATGTCAAACCTCTGCCTCTGGGTCCATCCGTAAGATCAGAGGTGATGGAACTCCATGCACCGATGCAGGAGTCTCTGGCAGGTTTTGTCTCCAGGGTCGCTGCGAGTGTGGAGCGAAGGGAGGAGTCCATAGCGAACATGAGCAGAGCCTTTGTGGAGTCAGTGGCACATGAATGCATCAACACGGAAAGGATGGCTACCTACGTGGAAATGATTGCTGCCTCCGTGGTAAGGCTGGCTACGGTAGAGGAGAGGAGGGCTACGGCCATGGAGGAGGTTAGTCGCCAGGGTATGGAAAACATGGTGAGTGTTCAGAATAGAATGACATCTCTTGAGAAGCGATGGGCATCTATTGAACAGAGAAACCAGACCTTCATGGAAGTCCTTCCGAGTAGGACTGCCATTGCAGATACGGGTCCCCATGGCCCCCCCCCCCGATGTGCAGCAAGCTGCTCTCAAGCCACTTGCAGGCACCGAGGGGGACCTGACCCATGAGAGGGAGGTTGGTGGCAGACCTCAAGGAAGTGGGGGCTCCTCTCCAAGCGCTCACACTTCCATGCCACTGCAGAGCCCTTGGTCAGAGCCCCGCCGGAGTCCACACCTAACGGAGATAGACGTCTCAACTCCTGCACAGCCGCAGGAGCAGCAGACTGCTGGCGAGCCCTCACATGCTCGCCACCCCAGAGGACGCCCGCCAAAGGTGTCGAGACAGGAGCAGCAGGAAAGTGAACAAGGGGCCTCCACATCTGCTGAAGCCACAGGGGAACCACTACATAGGAGCACGCGTAAGAGGAAAATAAAGCACAAATAGTCACAAGGGTAGTTACTTGGGTGAAATGCTGTGTATTTTGGAAAAATGCCATCAGTTGTGTGTTTCATAAAAATTCTGTTGGCAACTGCTGCAGTTTTGGCGTGTGTCATTTCGCAAACAGGGCTTTCACATTGAGGGCTTAGGATTACTTGCAGTTGTCAGGATGCTGGTCAAATAGCTCGGAATCCGCAGGGTTTGGCCATTGTCGATGCTCAGGTAAGAAGCTGCGAGGCAAAAGAGTTTGATTAACTAGGCTAAGCAAATCTGGCCAGGATGAGTGCGTTCCTTGCATCCCGGGCAGCAAGGTTCTCGCGTAATGCTGCCGCTGGTTGATGGGCCTCTGCAGGATGCTCGTTCTCGCCCTCCTCCGCCTCCTCATCTGAGGAGGGTATGAGAGGAGCCACTTGGTCCTCAGGAATCTGCAAGCCACGACTCTGAGCCGTGTTGTGGAGTGCATAGCAAACCACGACGATTTTGGAGACCCTGGCTGCTGAGTACTGTAGGGCTCCACCTGATCTATCCAGGCATCTGAAGCGCATCTTCAGCAAGCCGATGGTTTGCTCGATTATGGATCTGGTGGAAATGTGGCTGGAGTTGTAGCGCTCCTCAGCTTCGTTGGCTGGCCTCCTCAATGGCGTCATTAGCCAAGTCCTCAGTGGATAGCCCTTGTCTCCAAGTAGCCATCCGTGAAGTTGGTCTGGCGGACTGAATAGCGGAGGCACGCTAGACTGGCGCAGTACGAAGGAGTCATGGCAACTGCCAGGGTACTTGGCACAAACATGCAAAATCTCCTTGTGGTCACACACCAGCTGAACGTTAAGGGAGTGGAAGCCCTTGCGGTTGACAAAAATACCTGGATTGCGATGGGGTGCCCTAAGGGCCACATGTGTGTAGTCAATGACGCCCTGCACCCTTGGAAAGTCTGCCAGATGAGCTAATTCAGCCGCTCGCGCCGTCAAATTTGCGCGATCCCTGGTGAAATGGATGTGATTGTGCGCGAGGGCAAAGAGGGCATCGGTTACTTGCGTGATGCAAGTGTGTGCGGCCGACTGGGAGATGCCGCTGATGTCTGCTGCTGATCCCTGGAATGAGCCTGAGGCAAAAAAGTTGAGTGCGGTGGTGACTTTGATGGCCACTGGTAAGGAGTATCCACCTGGTCCTCTGGGCTGCAGGTCTTGCTGTATCATTGCGCAGATGTCAGTCACCACCTCTCGCGAAAGTCAGAGCCGCCTTTGGCACTGCTGCTCAGTCATGTTGAGGTAGCTGACCCTGTGTCTGTAGACCCTGTTTGGGGGGTATCTCCTGTGCCGACGGGCTTCCATGCGCTGGCCCCTTCTGCCTCAGGTGGGTGAGCAGCAGCCTGTCGCTCCTGCTGCTGTTGCGCCTGGTTCTGCTGCCATGCCTGGTGCTGGAGGTCCTCTAATGCCAAGAAGGGAAGGAAAAAAAGGCCTCCCATGCTTCTGGTAGATGCCTCAGTTGAGGAAGCGCTGAGTGAGGGTGGCGAGAGGGGTCTCGCAGGAGGTCACACTGGAGAAGTGTGTGAGGCTACAACCTTCCACAGGTGTGGTTAGGCCTGGTAAAAGTTGCCCCAGACCTGAGACAACAAAGTCCTGCCACCTGCAAATGATGACTGATCAAATATCCTCTTTAATGTTGGACCTGCAGCTGATAGTCAACAAGCCAAGAGTGTTCACGCCAGGTTTCACAGGCGTCATCCCCACCAGGCGTGTTTTACGTGGGAAAAGGGTTAAACAGGCAAGGGCCTGTTAAAATGGGATTATGAAGGCTAATTAGTGCTGTTTAAGGGCCCTAAAGACCAGTCCCGCCAGTTGTAAGCGGGACTGATTCGGGTCAATCAGACACACCTAGGTTAAAATGGCATGGAGGCGGGAACCAGGTGGGGGCGGGGGGTCGTGACCCCCAGGTTTTGCGATTTTAACCCCCCGCACGCCTAAAAGCCCACCTCATGGCCCAATGAAAATTGAGGCCTTTATGTCCACGAGAAGGCAGACACGGTCTAATTTTATCGTATCATCCAAAAGATGGTATCTCTGAAAATGCAGTACTCCATCAGTATTGCACTGGAATGCCAGTCTGGATGATGTGCTCAAGTCCCAGAACGGGGTTGAATCCATGATATCCTGATTCAGAGGGGAGTGTGCAAACTGACACAAGGCTGACACTATGCAGGTAGACTATCCTTTATCCGAAAACCTCGGGACCAGCCGAGTTTCGGATAAAGGAGAATTTCGGATTTTGGAAGGTGGGTTGGCGGTGGGTCGTGCGCACGACTTACGCTGACGCTCAGCGTAAGTCAGTCGGGGTCGGCGGGGGTTGGGGGGGATCGGCGGTTGTCGGGGCTGGCGGGGTCCGCGGGGGGGGTCGGCGGTTGGCGGGGGGGTCGGCGGTTGTCGGGGCCGGCGGGTCCGCGGGGGGGTCGGCGGCTGGCGGGGTCGGCGGTTGTCGGGGTCCGCGGGGGGGTCGGCGGTTGTCGGGGCTGGCGGGGTCCGCGGGGGGGTCGGCGGCTGGCGGGGTCGGCGGTTGTCGGGGTCCGCGGGGGGGGTCGGCGGTTGTCGGGGCTGGCGGTTGTCGGGGCTGGCGGGGGGGTCGGCGGTTGTCGGGGCTGGCGGGGTCAGCGGTTGTCGGGGCTGGCGGGGGGGTCGTGCGCACGACTTACCCTTTATCCGAACTTCCGCAACCGGAACCCTCTAAAAACCGAAGGTTTTTTCGTTCAGCGTAAGTCGTACGCACGACTTACGCTGAACGAAAAAACCTTCGGTTTTTAGAGGGTTTCGGTTTTCGGAAGTCCGGATAAAGGGTAGTCTACCTGTATTGATATAATGAGGCACACATTGTTACCATAGTCTCGACCAAGCACACCAAAGGTCAGATGTCTGGACCAATAAGGGGAAGTGCAGTAGTACAACCCAACAAAGGTAACTAAAATTATTGCAGCCTGTTCTGTTTCCCATAACTTTGCCCTGCAAATGGACTTTACCATGGAGCAGGTTGCAGAAACCACACATGATACCAAGCAAGAGCCAGAAGACATGCCTGCCCAAACAAGTGCCCAATCAGCCAATCAGTTTTATTGAAGACTTGTTTACTTCACTACATGACATAGCCAAAGCACAACCATTATTTCCACAAATACTCAATATCTTCGTCAAATAAAACCTTGGCTCCATTGCCCTGACCCCAACATTGGGAGCTCTGAATTCAGCAGCATTCTCATTAATTATTTTAATCTGCCTCAAAGGAAAAACCTCTCAGAACATGGTAAAGAATTGGGTAAAATCACCAATTGCCAGTGGGGAGCACTGCTGAATGAAAGTGTGAGTTGGAGATAGGGATAAAACACCATGGGGGGAATTTTAACCCCAAAAAACAGGTGGGTTGGGGTTGGGTGGGAGGTTAAAGTGTTAAAAAACTGAATCCTGACCCCAACCTGTCTACTTCCAATTTTAACAGAGACGGGATGGAGAGCCAACCTGCTCCCAGGAGGTGGGTCACCCATTTAAATATTATAATGAGGCTGGCCTGCTCATGGTGATCCACCATTTCAAATTTAACTGTGGGAAGGTGGGTTTCCCTGGCCTCGGGGAACCGTCAGCTAAAGGAGGCAAGGACTGCTGGATCCAGGAGCTAAGTGCCTTTCCACTTACCTGCTGGATCAAGCGTCCTGCCTCACCCACCCATCCACCGCGATTGGGCACTTCTCCCGACCCTTCTGACTTCCCTCAACCCCCTCCGAGGCCTTCGACCTCCCCCACGAGGCTTCTGATCTCCCCTTGACCTCCCCCAAAGCCTCCAACCTCCCCCCTCCGGCCCCTGACCATCCACCCGATCTTCCACCAGCCCCGATCCTCCGGCAACAATCCTCCTCCGGCCCCCGACCACCCCCCACCGATCCTCCTTCAGCCCCCGACCAACGCCCCGATCTTCCTCCAGCCCCCGACCACCATCCCACAATCTTCCTCTGGCCCCTAACCACACCCCCAACTCCTGTCTGTGGCCTAGTGCCACAGGCCTACCCGCTCAACAGCCAGTCAGCCTCTCCATCTGGCTGGCTGAGGGTGGGAAATGGAGCTTTGAAATGTTAATCAGGCCCTGCAGTTAAATTTGGCAGGGCCTGCCGTTCTTCCGGGTTTCCCAATCGCTTTCTCACGCCCACCCCTCCTGCCCCCCGCACCCAGTTTAAAATTGTGGCCTATATTGCTTATTCTCTAGTCACATTCCCTTTAACCAGTGGATGGCGGAGTTTTGTACCAGTTATAATCTGTAAAGGGTTGTAAAGAGTAGCACAGGTATATGCTGTACACGGACGTATGTGCTGTGAGGAGGATGCCGAGAAACTCCAGGATGATTTGGACAGGTTGGGTGATTGGGCAGAAGCATGGCAGATGCAATATAACGTGGATAAATGCGAGGTTATCCACTTTGGTGTCAAAAACAGGAAGGCAGATTATCTGAATGGCAATAGATTGGGAGAAGGGGAAGTGCAACGAGACCTGGGTGTCCTTGTGCACCAGTCGCTGAAGGTAAGCATGCAGGTGCAGCAGGCGGTTAAGAAGACAAATGGTATGTTGGCCTTCGTAGCGAGAGGGTTTGAGTACAGGAACAAGGATGTCTTGCTGCAGTTGTACAGGGCCTTGGTGAGACCGCACCTTGAGTATTGTGTGCAGTTTTGGTCGCTTTACCTGAGGAAGGATGTTCTTGCCATAGAAGGAGTTCAGCGAAGATCCACCAGGCTGATACCTGGGATGACAGGAATGACATATGAGGAGAGATTGGGTCGATTGGGCTTATATTCGCTGGAGTTTAGAAGAATGAGAGGGGATCTCATTGAAACTTATAAAATTCTGACAGGACTGGACAGACTAGATGCAGGAAGGATGTTCCCGATGGTCGGGGAGTCCAGAACCAGGGGTCACAGTCTAAGGATAAGGGGTAAGCCATTTAGGACAGAAATGAGGAGGAATTTCTTCACCCAGAGAGTGGTGAACCTGTGGAATTCTCTACCACAGAAGGCAGTAGAGGCCAATTCATTAAATATATTCAAGAAGGAGTTGGATATATTTCTTAAGGCTAAAGGGATCAAGGGATATGGGGAGAAAGCAGGGACAGGGTACTGAATTTGGATGATCAGCCATGATCGCATTGAATGGCGGAGCAGGCTCGAGGGGCCGAATGGCCTACTCCTGCTCCTATCTTTTATGTTTCTATGGACCACATAATCAATCCCAAAGTGTATTTTATATACCTAGCTGTGCAGTCCTATCTATGCACATATTCCAACAGTTCACAGCAGTTAGAATTTTTTCCTGAAAAATAATCACAACTTGTTAAATCTAAATTATGATATAATACTTAGAATATAACAAATAAGCACCTTTTCCTCCATTTCATACTGAACTCCAAAGATAGGGCAGGCAGAATAAACTTTATGCAAAGAATTTATCTCCTTTACCGCCTCTTGAAGTTTCTCCAAAGGATCAATTTTAAAACCAAGCACATACCCTCCACTCTAAAAATAACGACAAAGACATTACATTAATTATTCTGGTTGTCTACATAAGCATATCCAAGCAAAATATTCTTGTAGTCTGTTGTTAAAACATAATGTATAGATTTAGATTTACGCAGGAAGAATAGTATCACTAGTATATATCTTGTTAAAATATATGTCAAAATAAATATTTTAAAAGGCTTACCTGTTGTGAACTTTCTATTACAAGTGCTAACCCAAACTTCGAGTCCCTGATTTTTATTGATCGCTGGAATGAAACACAAAATAAACTTTATGTCATGCATACATCAGACGATAACCAAAAACCATATTAAAAACTGCAGACTTTAACCATATTGTCCCAATGTCCCATTGATTACCAAAAAAATGGTGATGTAAACATTATTTTGGACATGGAATTTTCTGCATCTAATGGATCAAAAACTGTATACTCTTCCTCCCATGTGCAACTGATGCAGTTTATACTGTTTTTATGGTTCAAACTCATTGGTTAAGAATCACTTCAACATTATTATTAAATTATAGCCTTTTAATCACTTCCAGGAGCGAGCCTTTGTCACAGTGGTTAGCATTTGCCTCCGAGTCAGTCAGTGTAGGGTTCAAGCCCTGCTCCAGACAGCCCGGCAAGTGGAGACTAGAGCTGCAGCTCTATATTCTGGCTTGACATACACCCACCGGACGTGAGTATCCCGCTGTGAGTGGCCCCCTCATTGATGGGTTATGGAATCCCTCAAAAAAATTAATAGAAGCTGTAAATTTGGACCAACCTTGTTTGAAGCCATTGGGCCAAGGGAAAACACGACGTGCAGCAAAAAAAAACCGCTACATAGGGCTAACTACCCAAACGGCTGGTATAATCTAGTTATGGAAACTACCAGTGTGAAAGCTGGTAGCAGCAATACGTTCTCTAATCAGGATATGCCACCTACTCCCCCAAAATCACTTCCAGGTACTCATTAGTCTATATTTTTAATATATATTTATTTATAAGACATGTTGAGAATGCCTAGCATACATTACTAGAAAGGAAAATAAAAACTTACAATTTGTAGATAGGGAATGCTAACATTAAAACTATCGTTCATGTTTGCATGCCATACTATCCGAACATTTGTGATGAAAAAGGTTCCCAAATTGCCCTGTGGGGGAAGAAAAACAAGTAGGAATATTATTCATGGTGCAACAAAATAACAGAGAAGCCAAAGCAAAATCTGCAGATGTAAGCTAACTACCCAACACAGGCATGCTTTAGGAAAAGGGTATAACATACCTGATCACTTGATAGATTCCAGACACCATTAATTTTATCATAAACCTGTTCCTGTGGCAGAAGTCTTAACTGCTTGTTTTGAATGAGAGCTCCTCTTAATTTAAGATCCCTGTAAATTTTCGATGTCTCATATGCCCTGTAAAGAAATTGAAGTAGCTGAGAATTCTTAAAGATTTGAGCTATCGTAATGGCAATTTTCATTTAGAATAGGGTCATTTGAGAGGACCAAGTGATGAGGCAGTATTATTTAACACCACTTCACTCACACATGCCAGTACCATTACACTGCTGCTAGTGGTATAGCAAAGGCATAAAACGCATCAACAGCCAATAGTCTCCTAGGAGTCTCGTCAGATCACTGTAAAAACTTAGGCTTTAGTCTGCCTAAAATGTGTCAATATTTCCTTTTTACAACTACTTTGCTGGGCACAAAATTTATAGCTTTATAGGAAAATTTCTCGTGTCTGTGTCCTCTCCTCTGCTTCTGAAGACATAGGGCTCGATTTTCATTGGGCTGTTGAGGCGGGATTGGAGGCGTGTGGGGGGGGGTTAAAATCGCGAAATCGGGGGGCACAAACCAATCCCGCCTCCATGCCAGTTTCAAAGGAGGCAGATACCCGATCTGTGCTGGGACCCGCCTCCCCGAGACGGGAAATGGATTAGTGCCAATTAACTGCCCGGTAACAGGTAGTTAACAGGCAGTTTTTAGCCTAATCCCTATTTTTATCCCTGAAGTGTGGGATTCCCGACGGCTCCAAACCACGCCAAGTTAGCGAGGCGGACCGTCGGGCTTGGAGGGTTCGAGATGTCCAGTGTTCAGGTGAGTGATGTGTGCGTGAGTACAGAGGTAAGTGTGTTTGGTCTGTGTAAAGTGTTTAAATAAGTTTAAATTACCTTTACAGCCTTCCTTCCTTCAGGTCTCGGGAGTCCCTCATCTCACCGGCACAGAAAGCAGAACGGCCGCGAGCTGTCAAAAGTTGCAGCATTCAGCTTTCTGTTCTGGAGAGATCTCTAAATCAGCTTGAGAGGAAAGAATTAACTTAGTGTACAGATTGTCAGGCAACATCCGTGGAGAGAAAATAGAGTCAACGTTTCGGGTAAACCCTTTGTCAAGACTGAAGAAGCACAGGAAATGAAATAGATTAAAAGGCCAGTATGGAGGCTGGGAGAGAACAAAAGAGAAGTGAAGAGACATTGGGGGAGAAATTGGGTGAGTAGCGCCACCTGTTAGCGCCTAAAGAGGCAGTCAGTGGCTGTAGCGCCACTGGCTGCGTCTGCGGCGATATTCAGTAGGGGCGCTAATGGTGGCGTTAGGCATTTGCGCTGCGCCGCCAATGACGTCATCAGTGTGCGCAGCGCCCCATTCGTGCCCCGTTCGCGATATTTGGTAGCAAACGCCGCAGTTGCGCTGCTCGCTACCCGCGCCTGGTTCACGGGGCCTTACTGTGCCGGCAGTGGCGCAAGTTAAGGTGGAGGTGCGGGGCGGCCGCTTTTTCGGCGGCTGCCTGCCAGCACCTCCGTCCCCGGCCTCCTAACTGCCACCCCCCCCGGCATTGCCAGCTGTTTCCCGAGAGCCCGGCACTTCTCCTTGGTGCCGGGCTCATTTGCCGGCACTCGCGATCGGGGATTGCGCTGTTGCAGGCACCTCCCCCTTAACAGTGGGAGGAAAGCCTGCAGTACCGCAGCGTGCCGTGCCGCAGCATGTGGCGCTGTGGCACGTTGCGCTGCGATAATCAGTTTCAGCGCCCTAAAAGGGACGCGGAGCGCCTCGAGCCTCGCCCCGTGTCCCTCGAGGGGCACTGAAACTGAATTTCTGGTGATCGGTATCACTCCGATCACTGCGCTAAATCCTGCACTCCGCCGACTTTTGCGCCACTTTGGCGCCCCAACCCAATTTCTAGGCCATTAAGAGGTATTCAAAATGAGACGAGATGGTGATAGGACTAGTGGAGACAAAGGACTAGTCCTATCACCATCTTGTCTCGTTTTGAATACCTCTTAATGTCTCTTCACTTCTCTTTTGTTCTCTCCCAGCCCCCATACTGGCCTTTTAATCTATTTCATTTCCTGTGTTTCTTCAGTCTTGACAAAGGGTTCACCTGAAACGTTGACTCTATTTTCTCTCCACGGATGTTGCCTGGCCTGCTGAGTTTTTCCAGCATTTTCTGTTGTTATTTCGGATTTCCAGCATCTGCAGTATTTTGCTATCATACAGATTGTCAGTGTTTGACAGCTTCAAAGAGCTGTCAAAAGCTCTTGACAGATGAAATGTCAATCTATAATGTCACCTGTTGCCGGGTGGCCCTTAATTGGCCTGCTGAACCCGCTGGGCGGGCTCAACAAGGTCAATCAAGTGAAAATCGCGTGAGTTGGCCACAACTCGATGGAGGCGGGACTACAGCCCCAAAAGTTGTAGTCCCGCCTCCAGTATCAAAATCCAGCCCATAGACTCCTTTCTGGGATACAGTTCCATAGTTATGTTTTGGTACCTTGTGTACTCTTTTGATGCACACTATAAATAAATAAACTGTAACTAAACTTAAAACATTAAATGAAACTTAACAAATTAAATTAAAATTTGGTTGTTGGGGGTGATGATGCACTCCAGTCCCCGAGGTGCCCACCGGTCGCGGAAGGCCTCGAGCGTGCCAGCAGACACTGCGTGCTCCATCTCCAGGGCCACCCGGGCGCGAACGTGGCCGCAGAAGAGAGGCAGGCAGTTGGGCCAAATGACCCCCTTGACCACCCGCTGCCTGGACCAGTTAATGGCCACTTTGGCCAAGCACAGGAGCAGTCCCATGAGGAGGTCCCCCGACCTGCCCGCTCCCCTCTGCACTGGGTGACCAAAGATCAGGCGCGTGGGACTGAAGTGCAGCCAAAAATCGAGGACCAGCCCCTTCAAATAATGGAAGAGGGGCTGCAACCTCTCATACTCTACGTACACGTGGAACATGGACTCCTCTAGGCCGCAGAAAAGGCAAGCGGCCTGGGAGTCCGTGAACCTGCTTAAACCTTTATTGCACAGGACTGCTCCATACAACACCCTCCAGGCCAAGTCCCCAATAGATAAAGGGAGGATTCCCGCGTAGAGAGCCTTGGTACCTTGTGTAAGTGCTCATGCTTTATGTGCGAGTCTAGACAATGAGTGCCAGCAGGCTATTTGACTGCTGGGCATCACAGCCAAGTCTGAATCTGTCCTCACTTAATATCTATACATATGCACTTCCAACAATGATTAGCAATGGAAATCCTAGCCAATTTTCCCGTCTTTGACCCAGTGACGCCGAGGGCAATTGTAGTACAGAATGGGGATCAAATAAAGGATCTTCCTAGCTCAGTTCACTACTTTAGCCAGTTGAGCCATTGGTGGAGCTGTCAAATCTTGGTTTACTTCTGCAAAATAGATTACCTTCATTCAGAATAGGTGGGAAAGGGAAAGAAAGAATGAATTGAATCATATATTTCAAAAATATATGGTAAAATTTTTTCTTTTTCTAACCACAGCGCATGGGCGTGAAATTGGTCAATGTCAGTAGTGCAAAACAGGCTGTTAATGAATCGGCAGCATGATTTACACTGCGCCCAACTTTCTTTTCCATAGAAGTCCGTATTTCATTACTGGTGTTGACCAATTTCACCTCCTCCGTGTCTAATGTATACTTTCAGTTCGCACCAAAACAAAGCATTTATAACACTAAATTCTACATTGTATCTTTGAAAATTGAACTCATTAAAATGTGCGAAACAGGTAAAAATTACAAGGCAACAACCGCTTACACTTATATAGCACCTTAGTGTAACAAAAATATCCCCAGGGCACATCACAATGGGGGCTGAGGCGGAATTTGGATAATGAGCAGGAATTTTGAGAAGAGTTGGATGGATGATTGAAAGCAAGGGTGAAGAAGTGAGTTTTGATGAGGCATTTAAAGGTAGGGAGAGATGACACAAGGCAGAGGTTTATTTTTTAGTAAGAACAGAGCCCGAATGGATAAAGGCTGTGTCACCAATAGTAGAGTGGACGGAGGATGGGGTGCACAATCGGCCAGACAAAGAATAATGGAGGGTGTGAGCTGGGGTGCAGGGCTGGAAGTTTGCAGAAGTGAGGCCATGGAGAGATTTGTAAATGAGGATGTGATTTTAATATAATTCGGTGGGGGAAGAGAGAACCAGTGGATATTAAGGAGGCCAGAACACTAGGTGAGCAGGACTTAGTACATGTTAGGAAGCGGGCAGTAGAATTCTGGATGAGTTGTAGTTTACGTAACACAGCATGAGAAACCAATGAGGAGAGATTTGGAGAATTCGAATTAGAAGGCAACTAGCGGGTGGTGGGAGTAAGGAGGTAGGTGGTATAGTTCAGATGGAAATAGGTAGTTACGGTAATTAACATTACAAAATAGGCTTTGCATTGAATTTGACTTGTATTTTCCATTAGTAAAAGCCAAAAGTATTGCTAAAACTATCTGGATCAATTCTGGTTTTGTGCTGTTTATGTAAGTTGGATTGCAATGCTAGTGTTCTAATATTTAAATGTGAGCATCACTGTTTTAAATTCAGTTTATGATTTTAAAGAAAGCAATTACGACTTTAAAATGTTTTTTTCCAACACATATCTTTTATGAAGCAATAGCCCTTAAAGCACTCATATTGGCATTAGTTTTTACATGAATGATGTAAAGGGTAGAGAAAGCTCAGTAACTTCAGGCTGGGCTGGGAGCCAGCAGAACTCAAGCTTAACACACTATTAGCGGAGTCCTGCTGCATGTAGTGTTTTCCCTGGATCCAATGGCTTCAAACCAGGCTGGTCCAAATTTACAGCCTCGATTAAATTGAATGGAACTGCACCAGGTACAGGTAGTTATTCTGTGTTAGTGGCACTTTCAGAATGGCTCGAGGAGAAACGTGAAATGGTAGGAATCTGTTGGACAGGAAATCTAATACTGTTTTAACAAAAAATATAAATATTTTTGCAAGGATGCTATTTAGACAGACACTGGGGGAGTACTTTAACCAAAGTACTCCCCTTAGAACATAAGAAATAGGAGCAGGAGTAGGCCATTCGGCCCTTCAAGCCTGCTCCGCCATTCAATGAGATTATGGCTGATTTTCTGCCTCAATTCCATTCACCGGCCTTATCGCCATATCCCTTGATGCCCTTACTAGTCAGAAATCTATCAACTTCTGTTTTGAATATACCCAATGACTGAGCCTCCACAGCCCTCTGGGGTAGAGAATTCCAAAGATTCACCACCCTCTGTGTGGAGAAATTTCTTCTCATCTCAGTCCTGAATGGCCTACCCTTTATCCTGAGGCTGTGGTCCCTGGTTCTAGACTCCCCAACCAAGGGAAACATTCTCCCAGCATCCACCCTATCAAGCCCTGTAATAACTTTGTATGCTTCAATGCAATCCCCTCTCATTCTTCTGAATTCAAGAGACTACAGGCCTAGTTTACTCAATCTCTTCTCATACGATAGTCCTGCCATCCCAGGAATCAATCTCGTGAACCTTCGTTGCACTCCCTCTATGGCAAGTATATCCTTCCTTCGGTAAGGAAACCAAAATTGTACACAGGTACCCCAGGTGTGGTCTCAGCAAGGCCCTATATAATTGGAGTAAGACTTCTTTACTCCTGTACTCAAATCCTCTTGTAATGAAGGCCAGCATACCATTTGCCTTCCTAATGGCTTGCTGCAGCTGCACATTCACTTTCAGTGACTCATGTACAAGGACTCCCAGGCCCCTTTGAGCATCTACATTCCCCAATCAAGAAATACTCTGCCTTTCTGTTTTTTCTACCAAAGTGGATAACTTCACATTTATCCACATTATATTCCATCTGCCATGTTCTCGCCCACTCACTGAGCCTGTCGAGATCCCCTTGAAGCCTCTTCACATCCTCTTCGCAACTGACACTGCCACCTAGCTTTGTCTCATCAGCAAATTTGGAAATGTTACATTTAGTCCCCTCATCCAAATCATTGATATAGATTGTGAATAGCTGGGGCCCAAGCACCGATCCTTGCGGTACCCCACTAGTCACAGCCTGCCATCCTGAAAAAGACCCATTTATCCCTACTCTTTGTTTTCTGACTGTTAACCAATTCTCAATCCATGCTAGTATATTACCCCCAATTCCATGTGCCCTAATTTTGTTCACCAACCCCTTGTGTGGGACCTTATCGAAGGCCTTCTGAAAATCCAAATACACCACATCTACCGGTTCCCCTTTGTCTACTCCACTAGTTACATCCTCAAAGAACTCCAATAGGTTTGTCAAACAGGACTTCCCTTTCATAAATCCATGTTGACTCTGTCCAATCTTACTATTAGTTTCTAAGTGCCCAGTTATTGCATCCTTTATAATAGATTCCAGCATTTTCCCAACAACTCCGCAACTGTCTCCGGCTCCGACTTACTCCACGTGGATGCCAACTGAAATTCCACCTTTCGTGTTTTGGATCCACCCAGGACTACAGATGTCTCCAAGATATTCAGCGTTCCTCGAACCACTGCTCTCGCCGTATCCCGAGATCCACGCTGAATGCCATGCGACGCTACATGCACACCCTCGACCTCTCTCTTCAGCAGCACCGGCTCACTCTATCTCAAAGCTGTCCTGGTCCACAGTTCCATTTCATCCTTCGCCTCATCCGGCGCTTTAACAAAAAACTTTTTTTCTTCCTTTCAGGTGTCAAGGATCGCAAGCTTCAACAACTCTTGGACACGAACGCCCCTCCGGAACCCTCTTTCCCCCATCCCGTCTCCCAATCTCACCCCCTGCCGCGTTTTCACTATCCCCTCTGACCTTCCCCTCTCTGACCCCGAACGATCAGTCCTTAGCTTCATCCTCTTACGCCCCCACCTCAATGAATTTCGAGCTCAGCACGATGCTGAGCTCTTTTTCCGCCGCCTTCGTCTCCGTGCCCACTTCTTTGGCCAGGGGTCTTTCCACCTGGACCCTTCCCTCTGGCCTCTTACCCTCTCTAGATCTTTTCAATGCAAACTACCGGCGTGACATTGGCTGTCTCCATTTCTCTGCTCCCCTCACTCACTCCAACCTACCTCCCTCTGAACTTGCAGCACTCCATTCTTTCAGATCCAACCCCGAGATTGTCATTAAACCCGCTGACAAGGGCGGTGCTGTTGTTGTTTGGCGAACCGACTTCTACCTCGCGGAAGCTGAACGCCAACTCTCTGACACCTCCTCCTACCTCCGCCTAGACCATGACCCCACCACCGAACATGAAGCCACCGTTTCCAAGACTGTTACTGACCTCATCTCCTCTGGAGATCTTCCCCCCATGGCCGCCGACCTCATATTTCCCCAACACCGCACATCCTGCTTCTACCTCCTTCCCAAGATCCACACAAACAGGACTGCCCTGGTAGACCCATCATTTCAGCCTGTTCTTGCTCCACGGAACTTATCTCTTCCTATCTTGACTCTATTTTTTCTCCTTGTCCAGTCTCTTCCCACCTACATCCGCGACTCTTCCGACGCCCTCCGCCACTTTAACAGTTTCCAGTTTCCTGGCCCCAACCACCTCCTTTTCACTATGGATGTACAATCCCTCTACCCCTCCATCCCCCACCAGGATGGCCTGAGGGCGCTCCGCTTCTTCCTTGAACAGAGGCCCAACCAGTCCCCATCCACCATCAACCTCCTCCGCCTGGCTGAACTTGTTTTCACATTGAGCAACTTCTCCTTTGACTCCACTCACTTCTTCCAAATCAAAGGTGTTGCTATGGGAACCCGCATGGGTCCGAGCTATGCCTGCCTTTTCGTGGGATATGTGGAACACTCTTTGTTCCAGTCCTACTCAGGTCCCCTCCCTCACCTCTTTTTCCGGTACATTGATGATTGTATCGGTGCCGTTTAAGAGAAGATTAACACAATAGTAAGGAAGGATATTAGCTCTGATGATGTGGAATCTGTATGGGCAGAGCTGAGAAATACCAAGGGGCAGAAAACGTTAGTGGGAGTTATATAGAGACCCCCAAACATTAATGGTGAGGTTGGGGATGGCATTAAACGGGAAATTAGAGACGCGTGCAATAAGGGCACAGTTATCATGGGTGACTTTAATCTACATATAGATTGGGCTAACCAAATTAGTAACAATACTGTGGAGGAGGAATTCCTAGAGTGTATACGGGATGGTTTCCTGGACCAATATGTCGAGGAACCAACTAGAGGTCAGGCCATCCAAGACTGGGTATTATGTAATGAGAAAGGATTAATTAGCAATCTTGTTGTGCGAGGCCCCTTGGGGAGGAGCGATCATAATATGATAGAAATCTTCATTAAAATGGAGAGTGAAGTAGTTGAAGTAGTGAAGTAGTATCCTGAATTTAAATAAAGGAAACTACAATGGTATGAGGCAAGAGTTGGCTAGGATGGATTGGGGAACGTTACTTAAAGGGTTGACGGTGGATAGGCAATGGCAAACATTTAAAGATCGAATGGATGAACTACAGAATTTGTTCATCCCTGTCTGGCATAAAAATAAAACAAAAAAGCTGACTCAACCGTGGCTAACAAGGGAAATTAGAGCGAGCATAAGATCCAAGGAGCGGACATATAATTTGGCCAGAAAAAGCAGCAAACTTGAAGATTGGGAGCAGTTTAGGATTCAGCAAAGGAGGACAAAAGGATTAATTAAGAGGGGGAAAATAGATTATGAGAGTAAGCTTGCAGGGAACATAAAAACTGACTGTAAAAGCTTCTATAGATATGTGTGAAGAGAAAAAGATTGGTGGAGTCAAGCGTAGGTCCCTTGCAGTCAGAATCAGGGGAATTTATAATGGGGAACAAAGAAATGGCTGACCAATTAAATACATACTTTGGTTCTGTTTTCACAAAGGAGGACACAAATAACCTCCCAGAGATGTCAGGGAACATAGGGTCTAATGAGAGGGAGGAATTGAATGAAATCAGTATTTGTACGGAAATGGTGTTAGGGAAATTGACGGGATTAAAGGCCAATAAATCCCCAGGGCCTGATAATGTACATCCTAGGGTACTTAAGGAAGTGGCCCTCGAAATAGTAGATGCATTGCTGGTCATCTTCCAAAATTCTATAGACTCTGGAACAGTTCCCATGGATTGAAGGATAGCTAATGTAACCCCACTATTTAAGAAGAGTGGTAGAGAGAAAACGGGGAATTATAGACCGGTAAGCCTGACATCGGTAGTGGGGAAAATGCTAGAGTCCATTATAAAAGATGTAATAGCACTTGGAAAACAGTGACAGGATCAGACAAAGTCAACATGGATTTACAAAAGGTACATCATGCTTGACTAATCTACTGGAATTTTTTGAGGATGTAACTGGTAGAATAGATAAAGGAGAACCAGTGGATGTGGTGTATTTGGACTTTCAGAAGGCTTTCAATAAGGTCCCGCCTAAGAGATTAGCGTGTAAAGTTAAAGCACATGGGATTGGGGGTAAGGTACTGTCTTGGATAGAGAACTGGTTGGCAGACAGGAAGCAGAGAGTTGGAATAAACAGGTCTTTTTCCAAATGGCAGGCAGTGACTAGTGGGGTACCGCAGGGATCGGTGCTAGGACCCCAGCTATTCACAATATATATAAATGATCTAGACGAGGGACCTAGATGTAGTATCTCTAAGTTTGCAGGCGACACAAAGCTGGGTGGGCGTGTGTGCTGTGAGGAGGATGCAGAGAAACTCCAGTCTGATTTGGACAGGTTGGGTGATTGGGCAGATGTATGGCAAATGCAGCATAATGTGGATAAATGCGAGGTTATCCACTTCAGTGGCAAAAACAGGAAGACAGATTATTATCTGAATGGCAACAGATTGGGAAAAGGGGAAGTGCAACAAGACCTGGGTGTCCTTGTGCACCAGTCGCTGAAGATAAGCATGCAGGTGCAGCAGGCAGTTAAGAAGGCAAATGGTATGTTGGCCTTCATAGCGAGAGGATTTGAGTACAGGAGCAAGGAAGTCTTGCTGCAGTTGTACAGGGCCTTGGTGAGACCACACCTTGAGTATTGTGTACAGTTTTGGTCGCCTTATCTGAGGAAGGATGTTCTTGCCATGGAGAGTGCAGCGAAGATTCACCAGACTGATACCTGGGATGGCAGGAATGACGTATGAGGAGAGATTGGGTCGATTAGGCTTATGTTCGCTAGAGTTTAGAAGAATGAGAGGGGATCTCATTGAAACTTATAAAATTCTAACAGGTCTAGACAGACTAGATGCAGGAAGGATGTTCCTGATGGCGGGGGAGTCCAGAACCAGGGGTCACAGTCTAAGGATAAGGGGTAAGCCATTTAGAACAGAGATGAGGAGGAATTTCTTCACCCAAAGAGTGGTGAACCTGTGGAATTCTCTGCCACACAGGAGTGGAGGCCAATTCATTAAATACATTCAAGAAGGAGTTGGATATATTTCTTGAGGCTGAAGGGATCAAGGGATATGGGGAGAAAGCAGGGACAGGGTACTGAATTTGGATGATCAGCCATGATCTCATTAAATGGCGGAGCGGGCTCGAGGGGCTGAATGGTCTACTCCTGCTCCTATCTTCTATGTTTCCATGTTTCCAGCTCTTGCCCTGAACCAGATAATTTCATTCACTTTGCTTCTAATTTCCACTCTTCCCTCACCTTCACATGATCCAGCTCCGACTCTTCTCTTCCCTTCCTCGACTTCTCCGTCTCCATCTCTGGGGATAGGTTATTGACAAACATTCACTACAAGCCCACCGACTCCCACAGCTACCTGGACTACACTTCCTCCCACCCCGCCTCATGTAAGGACACTATTCCATTCTCCCAGTTTCTCCGTCTCCGCCGCATCTGCTCTGACGATGCCACCTTCCATACCAGTGCTTCTGGCACGTCTTCCTTTTTCCTCAAACGCAGATTCCTCTACAGTGGTTGACACGGCCCTTGACCGTGTCCGTTCTATCTCCCGCACTTCTGCCCTCACCCCTGCCCCTCCCTCCCGGAAGCACGACAGAGTTCCCCTTGTCCTCACCTTTCACCCCACTAGCCTCCACATTGAACGGATCATCCTCCGCCATTTCCGCCACCTCCAGCGTGATCCCACCACCAAACGCATCTTCCCCTCACCTCCCCTTTCAGCATTCCGTAGGGACCGCTCCTTCCGCAACACCCTGGTCCACTCCGCTATCACCCCCAACACCCCTTCCCCTGGCACCTTCTTATGCAAGCGCAGGAGATGCAACACATGCCCTTATACCTCCCCCCTTCCCACTGTCCTGGGCCCCAAACACCCCTTCCAGCTGAAACAGCGATTTACTTGTACTTCTTGCAATTTAGTATACTGTATTCACTGCTCACGATGTGGTCTCCTCTACATTGGGGAGACCAAACGCAGATTGGGTGACCGCTTTGCGGAACACCTCTGTTCAGTCCGTAAGGGGGACCTCGAGCTTCCGGTCGCCTGTCATTTTAATTCACCGCTCCACTCCCACTCAGGCCTCACCGTCCTCGGCCTCTTGCATTGTTCCACGGAAGCTCAGCATAAGCTCGAGGAACAGCACCTCATCTTTCGATTAGGCACTTTACAGCCTTCCGGACTCAACATAGAGTTCAACAATTTCAGATCATAACCTCGGCCCCTATTATATATATTTTTTTATCCACACTTTTTGTCCGTGTCTTTTTTTCTTCTCTCCCACATGGCAGCTGTGTTTCATTCTGCCAGCACAATTTACACTTCATCTAGAGCCATCCTTTGTTTCTTAACCTGTTCCATTACTATCTCCTTTTGCCTTGAATATCTCTTAATGTCTCTTAATCTTTTCCACCTTCCATCCTATCAGACCTTCCCTTTTGTTCTTTCATTCCCTCCCCCCTTTCTCAGCCTCTTCACTTGCTTAAAAATCTGTTCCATTTCCTGCTTTTTTCCAGTTCTGACGAAAGGTCATCGACCTGAAACGTTAACTCTGTTTCTCTCTTCACAGATGCTGCCTGACCTGCTGAGTTTCTGCAGCAGTTTGTGTTTTTATTTCAGATTTCCAGCATCTGCAGTATTTTCTTTTTGTTTTCCCAACTACTGATGTGAGGCTAATGGATCTGTTGTTCCCCGTTTTCTCTCTCCCTCCTTTCTTAAATAGCGGGGTTACATTTGCTATCCTCCAATCTGCAGGAACCATTCCAGAATCTATAGAATTTTGGAAGATGACAACCAATGTGTCCACTATCCCAATGGCCACCTCTTTCAAAACCCTAGGATGTAGGTCATCCTGTCCTCGAGATTTATCGACTTTTAGTCCCATTAATTTTGCTAGTGTCCCATTAATTTTGCTAGTACCCTTGTTCTGCTGGATTAAGTATTCTTAACTTATATTTTTTTAAAGATGGTGCAGAAAATCAGTAAAAAAGCTATAATCATAGATAAATAACAGAACTAAACATGAAGCTTCCTCATATAAAGAGTGTCTTAATAAACAGTGAAGATTCAAATGAAAACTGTATTCAGAGGTGATCTACTGACATGGCCTGTTCCAATTCATCAAAAATTCGCACAGTACTACCTATGCACAGCAATGACAGTGGTGAACAGCCGAGGGCTTCCTGGAACCACGCTAGTAAAGATGAACTCAAATCGTGTGTTGTTGCATTTTGTCAGGATGTAAAGAGCTTCAGTTTGACCCCGAAGTTTCTGTAAAGTCAAATTTTAAAAATCAGTGCACTTAAAAGTATATTTGAGGCCTGTTCTAATGGCTGTGGGCAATTGCACTGCATGGTGTGGTACCCTTGAATGTCCAAAATTCAAACCATGGTCTGTGTTGAGTTAGTTGATCACAGGGAGAAGGGGGAGGTGCTTCATAGCCAAGCCTCACCTGAGATTTACACAGAATCACTTTCTATCAAAGGTCACTGAACAGTGATCAGAAGGAACCTTTTCTACTTCTTCACTTCCCTAGCCAAAAGTTATTGAGGCCAATTTCAGGGTGTCCACCACCATTCTGGTTGAGAACAGCTAACTCAGCACAGGCCAGAGATGGGACTTGGGAGCTTCGAGGTCTAGGTGACTCAGTACCTTACCATACAAAGTGAAAATGTTTTCTAAATCTGACATGACGAGATAGGTAATCACAATTTCTTGTTCAAAATGAAAATGGGTACTGCTTTTGTTAAAAAAAAACCTGGTGCATTCTAAGTAATGCATTCAGTTTACCAAATCAGGTAAGGTAGATCAACAAGTTATCTCTAACCTTATACATGCTTAACAAGAGCCACCAACTGTACTACTTTGAGATATTTCACATCACAGTTGTCGAAAGGTTCAAAATGCAGGTACATTATTTCATGCAGCCCCAAAGTGAGGTCTTAGTTCAGTACATGAGGAAGTCCAACCAGATTATATTCCAATTAACTCCCATGAATTGAAGCACCAGACAATGATTTCTTAATGAATTAAAGGCAAAAGGATCTCCAGCAATGCTTTGTCTTCCATTGCCCACACAGCCACCTTCAGAGACAACAAAGGATCTATCCATGCCCCCCTTCCTCATCTACATGCTGCCCCTTGGTGCCATCATCTTTAGGCATTGGGTCATTTTCCACATGTATGCCGATGACACCCAGCTCTACCTCTCCATCATCTCTATCAACTGCCTCTGTGCTATCACACTGCTTGTCTGACATCCAGCCTTAGATGAGTCAAAAATTCCTCTAGCTCAACATTGGGAAGACTGAAGCCATTCTTGGTACCTCCTACAAACTCCAATCTCTTCCCATCAATTCCATCCCACACTCTAGCCATTGTCTCGTGCTCAATCAGACTGTTCACAATCTTCAACCCTGAGCTTAGTCAGATCTTAATTTCTATCCAACAAACGGACTGCTCCTTTCTCCCTCTGCAACATTACCCCCTCTGTCCCTACCAGCCCCTTTTCTGCTGAAACCTTCATACATGTATTTGTCATCTCCAGACTTGACTATTCCAATGCTTTCCTTGCTGACCTCCCTTCCACCATAAATACCGACTTGTACAAAGCTCTGATGCACACATTCTGACTGGCACTAAGTATCGGTTACTCAACACCATTGTCCTCACTGACCTACATTGGGTCACCAACCCCAATACCTCTAAATTAAAATCCTTGTCTTTAATTCCCTTTATGGCCGGTTCTCACCCTATCTCTGCATTCTACCCCAGCCCTATATCCTCTTCTGAACACTTTGGTCCACTGATTTTAACATTTTGTGCTTTCCCCTGTCCCTTCAGACACCATTGGCAGCAAAGCTTAGTGTGACATGGGCCCTTCTCTTTGGAAAATCCTCCTTAAACCTCTCCCTCATGCTGTCTCTGTCTCCTCCTTTAAAAGCTCTCTCAAAATGCATCTTTTCAAATAAGCTTTCAGTCAGCAACACATAAAATTCAGTGTGGTGCAGTGGCATGATGGACCTAATAGATTCAATCTGTATTTATTGTAACTGGGGACTGCTCCTGCAAGTCCTTCCAAGCTCCCTGGAGATTGACAGGATGATTCCTCTCCCAAAGTTCAGAACCTGGGATCGCTGATATTTTGAGCAAAATCTCAACACCAAGTTCAGGGACTTCACAGCACTGAAATCGTCAAACTAACTTTACCAACAGATCCTGTAGTAACTGGTCAGCAAGGCTGGCACTTTATCAAACTTTTTCCCTTGATTATTCTCTGACTTGTAGCCGCCTTTCAGAGGAGGTATGGTCTGTGCAACATAATAAGACAAAATCAGTAGAGAAGGCTAAGGAAGGATTCCTGGGAACCCAAATCAGTAGCAGCCATACAGACAATGAATTGCTGAATTCAAGAAATGAGGATGTCAATTGTTTCAGACTGGAACTTCTGATTGGGGTTGGCCACATGGAAACACCTCTAATGTTGTGACATCACAAAACATCTTAAAAATAGATCATGGCTTGGTGTCCCACTCCAGTGGTGTGTGGAGCACTTTTTAGAAGAACATATATTTCCCATTTACAGACCTATATTTCACTTGGTTTAAAGACCAGTTTTTTTTTAAAAAAACCTTACCGAATTGGCAGTTCTGGTTGTAATATTTATAATGCAGTTGTAGCCAACAGCTAGAAGAGAAAAGAACAAAATTAATAATTTGGACATTTTATCATTTTAAACAGCTCAATGAAATCACCCCTCAAGCTTCTGAACTCCAAGGAATACAAATCAAGTTTATGCAACCTGTCTTCATAACTATTGTTAGGTGTCAAAAGCTATTAGATAACCAAGAAACTTCAGTTCACATTTTAACTTCTTTAGTATTAAAAATGGTTAAAATTGTAATGGCGTGGAGAAAGAGGGCACAGATTTAAGGTGATTGGCAAAAGAACCAGAGGCGACATGAGTGGTTAGGATTTGGAATGTACTGCCTGATAGGGTGATGGATACAGATTCAGTAATAGCCTTCAAAAGGGAATTGGAAAAATACTTGAAGGAGAAAGAATTGCAGGGATACGGGGAAAGAATTGGGGTGGGGGGGGGGGGGGGTGGGGGAGTGGGACTAACTGGATTATTCTTCGAAAGAGTCGGCCGGGACTCGATGGGCTGAATGGCCTTCTTCTGTGCTGTACTATTCTATAATTCTATGATTATACGTAAAAGGAAGTACAGTATAATTTAGGGACAGTCTTATGGTATCTAGTTTCCTTCTTGGCTGTGTACCTACGAGAGGGGGCCGAGAGGGGTTCCATAAGGTTCAACTCCAACAAAATCTCGATCAGAAACTGTTATTCAGAAAACATTGAAAAGAATTATGAAGATTTTGAACTTTGTTTATTTTTGAGACAGTTTTAATGATTATTCTCATTCTCTTGATGTGTCTCACTGCTACTGTGTATTATTTAACCTCTGAATAAATACAACCAAATAGTTTTGTATTATACATACTGGACAAATGGCATAGTATTTTTCACTTTTTGAAAGAGACAGGAGTGATCCTTCAGTGAGCAATATACTGCTAGTAAGGGCTAATCGTTAAATCTAGGCACACTAACCCAAACAGGACACATGTTACAAAGTATTTACAGCACAGAAACAGGCCATTCAGCCCAACAGGTCCATGCCGGTGCTTATGCTCCACATAAGCCTCCTCCCACCTTTCGCCGTCTAACCCAATTAACATATTCTTCTATTCCTTTCACCCTCATGTTCTTATCTAGCTTCCCCTTAAATAGGTCTATGCTAGTTGCCTCAACTACTCCTTGTGGTAGAGAGTTCCACATTCTAACTACTCTCTGGGTAAAGTTTCTCCTGAATTCCCTATTGGATTTATTAGTATGGCCCCCAGTTCTGGTCTCCCCCGCAAGTGGAAACATCTTCTCTACATCTACCCTATCAAACCCTTTCATAATCTTAAAGACCTCTATCAGGTCACCCACCTGCTGTTAGATCCGTGATTCTGAGAGTATGCTGTTTTTCAATAACCACACGGATGCTGTAACTTAACGATAAACAGGTATTTACTGGAGGAGGGTAGTCTCAAGACTGGGGGTACAGAGGCATGCGCAAGGCTTATATACAGGTGTGGTCACTGCCGGTACTACAGTATACAGGAGCTGTAAAAGTAGTTCTGTCTTAAAGGCACATACACTACAATTCCTCCCCTTTTAGATTAGTAGTACCCCTAATATTCAAATAACAATTAACACTTTAACATGTACATTAAACAACAATAGTCCATTTATAGATTCAGTCTTTGGGGCGACTTCCTGACCCTTTCGGGATAGCGCCTTTCCTGAGGTTCTTGTTCTTGGTGCAGAGGCGATTCTGACCCCTTTTCATCGGGTAGTTCATCGGGTTCCACTGCTACTGGTTCTGAGGTAGATGCTACCGGTATGTCGGGTTCATCCCCAGGTACTCGAGACAAGGGGTTGACACGTTCCTGTGACGCTAAGAGCTGATTGACGTGGCGTCTCACAATGTTCTCCCCGACATCCACTGTGTACATTAATGGCCCCTGCCTTGTGCATATCGTTCCGGGTTGCCATTTCTCTGTTCGATAGTCACGGGCCAAGACTGGTTGTCCTACATTGAAGCTCCTTGTCGGCTTCTCATTGATGTGCTGGAATTGTTTGTCCTCAACATTTCTTCGCACATTTGGTCTGAGCAAGTCCAGACGAGATCTCAACCTTTGGTTAAAGAACATCATGGCCGGGGTCTGGTTGGTAACTGCATGTGTCGCGTTTCGGTAGGCTAATAAGAAATTGTCCATCTTATGCTGTAGTGGAATTTCATCGTCGCACATGGCCTTTATCGCCTTCTTAAAGGTTCGTACGAACCTCTCAGCCAATCCATTTGCGGCTGGATGATACGGGGCGGATGTGTAATGCCTTACCCCATTCCTTCTCATAAATTTTTGAAACTCTTCGGACACAAACTGTGGTCCATTATCAGAGCAAATCTGCTCTGGCAAACCGTTTCTGGCAAATATGGTCCGTAGGACTGCAATCGTTTTCTCTGTAGTGGTTGAGGACATTTTTATCACCTCAGGCCACTTCAAATGAGCATCCACTGCTATTAAGAACATTGGGTCCATGAATGGACCAGCGAAATCAATATGCACCCGTTGCCATGGAGAGGAGGGCCACTCCCATGGGTGTAGAGGGGCATGTGGTGGTGCATTTTGGACCTTCTGGCATTCTAAGCAGCTCTTAGTTAGGTCTTCAATTTGTTGATCGATTCCCGGCCACCACACATAAGCCCTAGCAAGGCTTTTCATTTTCACTCCCCCCAGATGACCTTCATGTAGCTCATTTAGCACTCTCTCCCTTAACTTGGGTGGAATCACCACTCTGGATCCACACATCACTGTCCCCTGGCATACTGACAGCTGTTCTCTTCTGGATGAGAATGCTGGCAACAGTGAGTCGCCATGTGTTGGCCATCCCCTCACCGTCAAATCATATACCCGAGACAGCGTCGGATCATTGCGGGTCTCCTTCTCTATATCCGCGATCATTACTGGCAATCGTTCAATTATTGATGAATAAAATATCTCGATAGGGTCCACTGCTGGTGCTTCCTCCATAGTAGGCAGTGGCAGGCGCGATAGCCCATCAGCGTTCCCATGCTGTTTCGTGCCTTTATATTCTATTTCATATTGATTCGCCCCTAGAAACAGGGACCATCTTTGTTACCGTTGTGCAGTCATCACTGGAACGCCCTTCTTAGGATTAAAGATGGAGACAAGTGGTTGGTGGTCAGTCAGCAAGGTGAACTTCTGCCCATGCAGATAGTGGTTGAATTTTTTTACTCCCCATGCTAGGCTGAGGGCCTCCCTGTCAATCTGGGCGTAGTTGCGCTCGGCTGAGGTTAGTGACCGAGACGCAAAGGCTACTGGCCTCTCCAACCCGTCTGGGAATTTGTGCGACAGCACCGCTCCAATACCATAGGGTGATGCATCACATGCCAAACGAATCGGTAGCGCTGGGTTGAAATGGGCCAACACCTCTTTTGATGTGATCAATTCTTTACACTTCTGGAAAGCTCGTCTGCGTTCGTCATCCCACTTCCATGGTACCCCTGTTTGCAGTAGGGTGTTCAGTGGGTGTAATACTGTGGACAAATTTGGTAAGAACTTGTGGTAGTAGTTTACCAGCCCGAGGAACGACCTCAGTTACGACACATTTTCCGGTGCTGGAGCCTTGACTACTGCCTCAATCTTTTCAGGGGACTTATGTAACCCCTCTTCATCGATGACGTGGCCACAATACGAGATCTGTTTCTGGAAAAACTCGCACTTGTGGCAATTAGCTCGTAGCCCATACTCCTTTAATCTGGTGAGCACCTTCTCCAAGTTGGCGAGGTGATCACTGTCATTTTCGCCCGTGACCAAGATGTCGTCCAAATAACACTGGGTCCCTGGAATCCCTTGCAGGACTTGATCCATTGCCCTTTGCCAGATAGCCGGAGCCGAGGCTACCCCGAACACCAGCCGGTTGTATTGATAGAGACCTTTATGAGTGTTAATCGTAAGGTATTGTTTTGAAGCTTCTTCTACCTCCATTTGCAAGTACGCCTGGGCTGGATCAATTTTGGTGAAGCGTTTACCTCCAGATAGCGAGGCGAAAATATCCTCAATTCGTGGAAGCGGATATTGTACCGTGTGAAGGACTGGGTTCACTGTCACCTTAAAATCCCCACAGATGCGGACCTTCTTTGGTTCCCCAGGCGTATTACTCAACGACCTCTTCATTACAGGAACGATGGGTGTAGCCCACTCGCTCCAGTCCACTTTGGACAGTACCCCTGAACGTTCCAACCCTTCCAGCTCTGCTTCGACAGCTGGTCTGATCGCATAAGGCACTGGTCTGGCCTTGAGAAACTTTGGGCTTGCATTTTCCTCTATTTTAATCGTTGCTGTTATGCCTTTTAGTGTTCCTAGTCCCTCCTGGAACACTTCTTTTGCGTCAGTTAGCATTTTTGACAGTCGTCCAGGTGTGACGTTGTCATCCTTTTTGGCCTCAACCTTCAGTGCCTGTATGGAATGCCAATCTAATGGTATCTTCCGGATCCATTCACGTCCTAGCAGTGGTGGTCCTCCATCTGGCAATACATATATATCCATTTTAGGTATTTCCTGGCCTTTATATATCACTTTCACCCTTATTTTTCCTTTGGGGTAGACTTTTTGCCCCGTATACGTCTTCAAGACAATCTCTGTAGCTTTCAAGGGTATATGTGAAAATAGCCGCTTGTAGTCCCTTTGGTTTATGACTGTTAGGGCTGATCCTGTGTCCAATTCCATTTTCATTTGGACTCCGTCTATCTTGAGTGTAACCCAGATAGTCTGGTGATCCTCCATTTTGGTTACCTTATGTAGTTTCAGACAACCCAGCTCCTTGCTTCCGGAGTCTGTCACTTTTCTGTTCGTCTGAACCACTGTCCATCACCTGGTGTACCTTTTTGTACTTCTCCTGTGGAGATTTCTTACTGTTGGTTTTCTTCCCAGACCTGCAGACTCTTGCTATGTGTCCTGCTTTCCCACACTGTCTGCACACTTGGTCCTTGAACCAACAATCCTTCTGGTCATGTGTTGTTCTGCCGCAGCGATAGCACTTCCCTGTTCCATAGGACATTTCATTGGTGCCATATTCTTGCGGTCTCCGTTGTATCTCTGCAGCTCCCCTTGCGGCTGCTTCGTGTGATACTGCCATACTGAAAGCCTTGTCCAGCGTAAGATCCTTTTCTGATAGAAGCCGTTTCTGGGTTCCTTCACTTTGTAGCCCACACACAAACTTGTCCCTTAACGTATCTGCTAGTCCCGCTCCAAACTGGCAGTGTTTCGATAGCTTGCGCAGTTCCGTTAGGTACTCAGCATTGCTTTCGTCTTTGTGTTGGTTCCTTTTATGGAACTTAAATCGTTCTGCTATCAGCAGCGGTGTGGGGTTTAAGTGGTTCTGTAGGATTTCTACTATGCTTTCGAAATTCTTGTTCACCGGCTTCTCTGGGGTTATTAGATTTCGCAGTAACCCATAAGTTTTTGCACCCATGGAATTTAACAAAACCAGTACTTTACTAGCATCTGGCACTTCATTCGCCCTGCAGTACACCTCAATACGTTCCACATGTCGCCCAATCTTCGACTTCATTGTCGAATGTAGATATACTGCCACTCTTCGGCATCCCTGGGTGTGATTTAACTGTCAAAAATGGCGTCTCCCGCACTTCCCCTTCTTCTCCGCTGGCACAAAATGGCGTCTCCCGCGCTTTCCTTCCTTCCCGCGCTCGCCCTTCTTCTCCGCTGCGGCTTCTAAAAATGGCGTCTCCCGCGCTCTTCCTTCTTCTCCGCGGCTCAATGGCGTCTCCCGCGCTCTCCCTTCTTCTCCCCGTGGACACTGTTCAGCCCTTGAGCCCTGGCTGTGCTCTGCGCGCTTTTTTTTTTCTCTACGCCACTCGGTCCTGAACCCGGCTGTTGCTTTACCCTCTCTCTCTCTCCGGTTTGTTTTTTTCTTTTTTTCTCGACGCCGCTCGGTTTTCAACCCCCGGCTGCGCCCTGTGCGCTTCACCCTCTGTCTTACCCCGTCGACGCTGCTCGGCTTTCTCTCCGCCGTCGGTCGGCTCCAGCTGCCGCTGTCCGGGCAGGGTCTGCGCTGGACCTGTCGTCAGTCTCTTGCTGATCGTCGTGGCTGGGGAACCAAGCCCGGCTCTCCACAGCCTCCCCTGCGATGTTCACTTTCTGCCAGACGACTGGGCGGTTGCTCGTGGTCGACGCCCGTGTTCCTGGCCTCGACTTTTTTTTTTTTTTTGTTACACCGCCCTCCCGGAGCGAATCCTCGAAGGGAAATGCAGAGTTGCAGGTAGATTCGAATCGACACTCGTCGCCACTGTTAGATCCGTGATTCTGAGAGTATGCTGTTTTTCAATAACCACGCGGATGCTGTAACTTAACGATAAACAGGTATTTACTGGAGGAGGGTAGTCTCAAGACTGGGGGTACAGAGGCATGCGCAAGGCTTATATACAGGTGTGGTCACTGCCGGTACTACAGTATACAGGAGCTGTAAAAGTAGTTCTGTCTTAAAGGCACATACACTACACCTGCCTTCTCTGTTCCAGAGTGAAGAGCCACAGCCTGTTCAATGTTTCCTGATAGGTATAACCTCTCAGTTCTGGTATATATCTAGTATATTTTTTTTGCACCTTCTCCCATGCCTCTATATCCTTTTTGGACACTACTGCTGCCAACGAACCGGAAGCTGCGCAGAAGCGTTCTGCGCATGCGCGCTTCTGGCTCGTTAAAAAAAAAATTTTAAATGCCGGGAAGGGAGTGGGCTCTGGGGAAAATTGCCAGGGAGGAAGTGGGCTCCTTGAAAAATTGCCGGGGAGGGAGCGGGATCTGGGGAAAAATGGCAGGGAGGAAGCGGGCTCTGGGGAAAAATGGCGGGGAGGGAGCGGGCTCCTTGAAAAAATGGCGGGGAAGGAGCGGGCTCCCTGAAAAAATGCCGGGGGGGGGGGCGGGGGCTCTGGGGAAAATACACAGAAACATCATGTTTCCGGTTCCAGATTAAACGCAGTACGTTTCTACGCAGCTTCCGGTCGTTGGCAGCAGTCACTCCGATCCTTTTTATAATACGGAGACCAGAACTATTCACAGTACTCCAAGTGTGGTCTAACCAAGGTTCTATACAAGTTTAACATAACTTGTCTGCTTGTCAATTCTATCCCTCTAGAAATGAACCCCAGTGCTTTGTTTGCTTTTTCTTTATGGCCATATTAACCTGCGTCGCTACGTTTAGTGATTTGTGTATCTGTACCCCCAAATCCCTCTGCTCCTCTACTCTTATTTTCCAAGGAGTATGTGGTCTCCTTATTCTTCCTACCAAAATGTACCATCTCACACTTACCTTTTTTGAAGTTCACCTGCAAGTTTATCAATGTCTTCCTGTATTTTGTCACAGTACTCCTCTGTATTAACTACACTCCCCAATTTGGGTCGTCTCAAATTCTGAAACTGTACTTCCGATTCCCGAGACCAAATCATTTATGTAAATGACAAAAACAGTAGTCCCAGAAATGATCTCTGTGGAACACTACTTCCCACCTTTTGCCAGTCGAGTAACAACCTTTAACCCTGACTGTGTTTTCTGCTTTGTAGCCAGCTTGCTATCCATTCTACTTGTCCCCAGACTCCATATATTCTGACTTTAGTCATGAGTCTACTATGCAGTACCTTATCGAAGGCCTTTTGAAAATCCAAATATATTACGTCTACTACATTACCCTTAACTACTCTTTCTGTTACTCCTTCAAAGAATTCAATAAGGTTTTGAAATCTGTGCTGACTGCTCTTTATTACATTTTCAGTTTCTAGATGTTTTTCTATTACATCTTTGAGTAAGGATCCTATTATCCTTCCTACCACTGACATTAAGCTAATTGGTCTATAGTTCCCTGGACTTGTTCTATCCCTTTTTAAATATAGGAATCACATTGACTGTCCGCCAGCCCTTTGGCACTATTCCCTTTTCTAATGAATTTTAATATATATGTAATAGTGCCTCGGTTATCTCTTCCCTAACTTCTTTTAATATGCACAGATGCAATCCATCCAAACCAGGGGTTTTATCCTCTCTCAGTTTGATTAGTTTATCAATTACCTCTCCCCTTTCGATCTTAAATGTCTTAATATCTTTTTTGATCTCTTCTTCTAATGTCACATCCACCATGTTAGTTTCTCTGATAAATACAGAGGCAAAGTAACTATTTAATATTATTGCCATTTTGCCGTCATTACCTGTGAGTTTATTGTGTGTATCCCTTAGTGGCCCTATCCCTTTCTTGATTTTCTTCTGTTATTTATGTGTCTGTAGAATACTTTACTATGTATTTTTATATTCCTTGATAATTTAATTTCTTTGCCTTCCTAATTGTGTTTTTTAAAACTTCTTTCCTAACCTTTTTGTATTCCCTTTTGTCATCCTCTCCACGGGGGGCACGGTGGCATAGTGGTTAGCACTGTTGCCTCACAGCGCCAGGGACCCGGGTTCAAATCTGGCCTCGGGCGACTGTCTGTGTGGAGTTTGCACATTCTCCCTGTGTCTGCGTGGGTTTCCTCCGGGTGCTCCGGTTTCCTCCCACAGTCCAAAGATGTGCAGGTTAGGTTGATTTGGCTATGATAAATTGACCCTTAGTGTTAGGGGATTAAATACGTGGGGTTACGGGGATAGGGTGGGATATGTGTCGGTGCAGGCTCGATGGGCCGAAATGGCCTCTATCTGCACTGTAGATTCTGTGATTCTGTTGTCTATGTACTCAGTGTATGCCCTTTTCTTTAGTTTCAATGTTGCCCTTATTTCTTTATTCTTCCATGGTGTGTCATTACTGGCTAGTTTGTTCCTGCTTTTTAGTGGGATATATTTCTCCTGGACTCTATTGATCACCGTTTTAATTGTTTCCCACTGCTGTTCTATTGCTTTGTTTCTCAGTAAATTTTTCCAGTTTATTTTCCCTAGTTCCATTTTCATCCCATTAAAATAAGCTTTTTTCCAATTTATTACATTGGTCTTTGTCTTACTTATGTACTTCTCAATCTTTATCTTAAACCTTATTAGGTTGTGATCGCTATGGGCGTGGGTTTTAGTTCATAGGAGATTATGGAAATTGTTTTTAGGCATGAACACAAACAAAAGTGTTAGAGCAAAGCCTGAACCATAATACCCCCCTATAGCAGCATGAGTGACATTAGCAGCTCAGTGTGGTGGGAAATTGCTCACATCCGACACAGCAAATCAGAGCTCCAAAAAAACATGCTATCTGTAAAAAGGGGACATTAAAAAGTTGACCTGATTTTAAAATGATCCCATTTTTCCTTACGTTAAACTTTTTGCTTGCTGTTCTGAAATCTTCATCTATGAATCTTCGTTACATTATTGAATCTCAAAAGTCACCTCACAGTGTCCTTTCTGAATTCAATCATTAGTACTTCTGGTTCTTTCCTACGTTTAATCCTTTATTCAGTGCAATTTCTTCTGCACTATAAAGTTTGTTCTATTCTTCTATACATTTTTTTCTGAACTTAATTTTTTTTGAAATATTAGTCATTTGTAATACTGCATTTAATCTGTGCTCTTCATTTTTGTGGATCTTGTCACAGTAGTTCTGTATTATCTATTATGGTATCTTTGGCAAGCATAGATAGATTTAAAAACTATAAAACTACTGTATTTTTGACACAAACGTGAGCACTGTAAACATTGGGAAACTTTGTTTAGGATACGTTAGCTACTGATACAGCCGCAGACAAATCAACATTTAAGTAAGCAGTAATGTAAGAAATATTTCAATAAGGAACGTCTTCATAAAATAAAACATATGTCATATACTGTAGCTGACATCAATTCCTAATTTCAAATACACTAGAAAACAATTTAGTCTTGACTATAAGGCTTGCTTATGAAATAGAGGACAATTTCAGAGTTCCGTCTTGTGGGAGAGTTGCATATAGCTAAACACTGAGGTTCCTTGATGATGTACACACAAGGGGGACAGTAGGACTGAATAGAGCAATTAGGCTTGGTATAAACCGATTACAACATTCAACATACAAGCAGATCTTTATAATTAATAGGAGAATTAAAAAATAATGGAGAACGGAAGACTTTTTTAAAATAAAAGATTTAAACTGAAAAATCATGGCTCCTTGCACTTTAAATCATTACAGGTTATGCAACTAATTTCTAATACCTAAATGCTTAATCAGTATTTAATTTTTCAAATTATTCTGAGATTCACAGAGAAAAATTAGTTACCTTTTACCCTTTGAGACAGCAATGTTCTCAGGTTAATTTGACAGCAAACAACTTTATTAATAGCCAAGCTCATTAACACAGCTTTACTTACATAAGTTAACCCGTGGAAGAGCCAGTGAATGCCAGATAATCCGCAAATTGGTCACAAGCAGTCTACCTAGAAAAAATTTAGCAACTATAAAAACAAACTTGGTTAAACAAACTTCAAACCTGTAATTAACAGTAAGGCTAATTATTCTATTTTTTCCATCATAGGTTAGGAATCAAGAAAATGCTCTCCTTTATGATATTAATAGTTATTCTGTCAAAATTGATTAGTTATTTCCTTTAACTACTGAATGCGATAGTGTTAATTTCTGTATGCTTATCATTCTGACTAAATGGCTGGAAGCCCTAACATTGATTATGTAAAGTCATTTTAGAGTATGTATTAAATAGGATGATTTGCTGAAAGCTTTGTGGCTGACATTACTATCAGTTGCCTACATAACTGACTATTTCATTCCTCAGGGGGGGGAAAAAAGCAATCAACAGAATTACAGAAAATAAAACTCCTCTACCAAAGGCTGTTTGGTTATGGCAAGCAAAAACTTGCATTTATATAGCACCTTTCATATCCACAGGACATCCCACAATGCTTCATAACCAATAAATTACTTTTAAAATGTAGTTTTGTAAGCAAACACAGCAGCCAATTTGCACACAAATCGCAATGGGATGAATGACCACTTAATCTGTTTTGTTAGTGTTGGTTGAGGGATGAATGTTGGCTAGCACACCAGGGTTGAAGGATGAATGTTGGCTAGCACACCAGGGTTGAGGGATGAATGTTGGCCAGCACACCAGCAGAAAAATCATCCTCTTTTTGAAAAAAAAGTGCCATGGAATTTTTTACGTCCACCTGAACAGACTTTTGGGGGCTTGGCTTACCATCTCATCTAAAAGATGACACCTCTGACAATATAGCACGACCTTTAGATTAGGAATTAGGCAATTCTATCCCTTATGATATGCCTAAACTGATAGTTAGTGAGTCAGTTCTGAATTTTACAAACTAAGAGCTGATGACCAACTGGTTTCGATGCTGACTTGAAGGGCCTCAGCATCAATACAACCAGTCCCAACACTGGCTCACTGAATCTAGGAAATGATGATCAATGATGGGGCCAGAGACCAGGAAAGACCATGGGGAAGTGGTGTGCTGGAGAATACATTGCAGGTCTGATGTGGATGAGGAAATCTTTGTTGGTTGGGGAAGAAAACAATTCCACAGGACAGGAGGCTACAAAAAGGTCTGTCACGATGACTGGGACCAACGAAATGACACCTCCTTTCAGATAGTCTTTATATTTAATAAGCTCTGTCATTTTAACAGAAGCAGAATTATCCCAATGTCAAGATGATGAAGATGTCTTTGAAATAAATAGATCCCTTGAGAAGCAACAGATTTCATGCTTACTTTAACTTACCAAGGCAATGTCTAATTCAGGGAGTAAATAACTATCTCAGCAACATGCCTTGGACTCCATATAAGAGCACCACAGTTTCCATTTCCCACACCAGTCATCTTTAAGCCCAATTTTGTGATAATGTGTGGAAAATTTTGGGTTGTAGTTTTGCATCCACCTGGAATCGAGACTGCCTATAGAGCCGGCCATCATTTCACACAGGACTTGCCAGCAGGGAGAATTGAGGCTAAAATATCTTTTATGAAAAGTTACTTCTCACAACCATGAAAATAAAGAAATATTTTCCATTTTATATTTTATGACTGTTATGTATTCACAATTACAGGACCATAACTCCTTAACTCCAAATAGATAGGGAAATGGGATGGGGAGGGATACGCTGAGCGGAAATGTAAAAAGTCACAGAAAAAAGAGAAGGCAAAAGTGCAGGGTAGCGATAGGGGTAATGATAACCAGAGTGTGTCAGGAAGGGACAGAGCGTATGAACATAAGAGTGCATCAGAAAGAGGGGTCAGAGTAGAGAAAAATGGTAAGACTAAATTAAAAGCTCTGTATCTGAACGCACGCAGCATTTGTAACAAGATAGATGAGTTGACAGCACAAATAGAAATAAATGGGTATGATCTGATAGCCATTACAGAGACGTGGTTGCAAGGTGACCAAGGCTGGGAACTCAATATTCAGGGGTATTTGCCATTTCGTAAGGATAGGCAGAAAGAAAAAGGAGGTGGGGGTAGCTCTGTTAATAAGGGATGAGATCAGTGCAGTAATGAGAAATTATATTGGCCTAGAAGATCAAGATGTAGAATCAGTTTGGGTGGAGATAAGAAATAATAAGGGTAAAAAGTCACTGGTGGGAGTGGTCTACAGGCCCCCAAACAGTAGCCACACTGTAGGACAGAGAAATAATCAAGAAATAATAGAGGCTTGTAAGAAAGGTATGGCTATAATCACGGGAGATTTTAATCTTCATATTGATTGGACAAAGTAAATTGGCAAAGGCAGACTTGAGGAAGAGTTCTTAAGAGTGTATACGGGATGGTTTCTTGGAATAATATGTTGTGGAACCAACCAGGGAGAAGACTATTTTAGATCTGGTAATGTGTAACGAGGCTGGATTAATTAATGATCTCAAAGCGAAGGATCCTCTTGGGAAGAGTGACCATAGCATGGTAGAATTTCAAATTCCAAATTCAGTTTGAGGGCGAGAAAGCTAGGTCTCAAACTAGTGTTCTGAACTTAAACAAAGGTAATTACAAAGGTATGAAGACTTGGTTAAAGTGGACTGGGAAAATATATTACAGGGGAAGACTAGAAAAGCAGTGGCAAACATTTAAGGAGATATTTCATAACTCTCAGCAAAGATATATTCCAGTGAGAAAGAAAGACTCTAAGAGAAGGATGAACTATCCGTGGCTAACTAAGGAAGTAAAGGAAGGTATCAAATTGAAAACAAAAGCATACAATGTTGCGAAGAATAGTGAAAGGCCAGAGGATTGTGAAATTTTTAAAAAGCAGCAAAGGACGACTAAAAAAATGTTAGAGAGAGAAGATAGCTTGTGAGAGTAAGCTAGCAAGAAATATAAAAACAGACACTAAGAGCTTCTACAGGTATACAAAAAGGAAGAGAGTAGCTAAAGTAAACATTGTCCCCTAGAGGATGAGTCTGGGGAATTAATAATGGGTAACAGGGAAATGGCAGAAACCTTGAACAAATATTTTGTATTGGTCTTCACGGGAGAAGACACTAAAAGCATCCCAATAATGGATAATCAAGGCGCTATTGGGGTGGGTGGGGGGGAAACTTAAAACAATCACTAGAGAAAGTACTAGGCAAACTAATGGGACTAAAGGTGGACAAGTCCCCTGGACACGACGGCGTGCATCCTAGAGTCTTAAAAGAGGTGGCTTTAGAGATAGTGGATGCATTGATTGTAATCTACCAAAATTCCCTGGATTCTGGAGGGGTCCCAGCAGACTGGAAAACTGCAAATGTAACGCCCCTATTTAAGAAAGGAGGGAGACAGAAAGCAGGCAACTATTGACCAGTTAGCCTAACATCTGTCATTGGAAAATGGCTGGAGTCCATCATTAAGGAAGTGATGTCAGGACAGTTAGAAAATCATAATATAGTCAAGCAGAGTCAGTATGGTTTTATGAAAGGGAAATCATGTTTGACAAATTTGCTGGAGTTCTTTGAGGATATAACGAGCAGGATGGATAAAGGGGAACCAGTAGATGTTGTGTATTTGGATTTCCAGAAGGCATTCAATAAGGTGCCACATAAAAGGTTAATACACAAGATAAGAGCTCACGGGGTTGGGGGTAATATATTAGCATGGATAGAGGATTGGCTAACTAACAGAAAACAGAGAGTCGGGATAAATGGGTCATTTTCAGGTTGGCAAACTGTTAACTTGTGGGGTGCCACAGGGATCAGTGCTGGGGCCTCAACTATTTACAATCTATATTAATGACTTGGATGAAGGGACTGAGTGTAATGTAGCCAAATTTGCTGATGATACAAGGATAGGTGGGAAAGCAAATTGTGTGGAGAACGCAAAGAATCTCCAAAGGGATATAGATAGGCTAAGTGAGTGGGCAAAAATCTGGCAGATGGAGTTTAATGTGGGAAAATGTGAGGTTATCCACATTGGTAGGAAAAATAAAAAAGCAAATTATTATTTAAATGGGGAGAGATTACAAAATGCTGAGGTACAGAAGGATCTGGGGGTCCTTGTACATGAATCACTAAAAGTTAGCATGCAGGTACAGCAAGTAATTAGGAAGGCAAATGGAGTGTTGGCCTTTATTGCAAAGGGAATAGAGTATAAAAGTAGGTAAGTCCTGTAACAACCGTACAGGGCGTTGGTGAGACCACACCTGGAATTTTGCGTACAGTTTTGGTCTCCTTAATTGAGGAAGGATATACTTGCATTGGAGGCAGTTCAGAGAAGTTTCACAAGGTTGATTCCGGAGATGAAGGGGTTATCTTATGAAGAAAGGTTGAGCCTATACTCATTGGAGTTTAGAAGAATGAGAGGGGATCTTATTGAAACACATAAGATTCTGAAGGGGCTTGACCGGGTAGATGCAGAGGATGTTTCCCCTCGTGGGGGAATCTAGAACTAGGGGGCATAATTTCAGAATAAGGTGGCACCCTTTTAAATCGGAAATGAGGAGGAATTTCTTCTCTTAGAGGGTCGTGAATCTTTGGAATTCTCTTCCCCAGAGAGCTGTGGAGGCTGGGTCATTGAATATATTTAAGGTGGAGATAGACAGATTTTTGAACGATAAGTGAGTCAAGGGTTATGGGAAGCGGGCAGGGAAGTGGAGTTGAGGCCAAGATCAGATCAGCCATGATCTTATGGAATGGCGGAGCAGGCTCAAGGGGCCAAATGACCTACTCCTGCGTCTTATATGTCTTATGTTTTATGAGATAGCTCCATTAATAGCTGGCATGGGTATAGGTCCGATTGGCCAAAAGGCCTCCTCCTGCTGTACTGTACTTCCTATGATTTTAAGTCAATGTGTACTACTGACCAAAACTTTACAAAAAACAAGGCACTAGGTTTGGAACAAATGACTTCATTTTCTATATAATTTATTATTCAATTACTCTCTACCTTTATCTCCATTATTTCCTTTAGTATCTTCAATGGAGTCCAAACAGTCAATTAGGACCTCTCCAGGTCTCACCTTCATTTGTCTAAAAAAACAAAACACATATTACTAGCAGCGATCTCTAATTCAGTGCATAACTACCAAATGAGGGAACACGGGCATGTTGTAATTCCTGGAAGATAATCCTTCCAACACTGACCGCACACAATAAAGGGATAAACATTTTGGTTCTGAGAAGGTCATCGACCTGAAACGTAAACTCTGTTTCTCTCTCCACAGATGCTGCCTGAACTGCTGAGTGTTTTCCAGCATTTACTGTTTTTATTTTAAACATGTTGGTTGTTTTTGTTAAAGTTAACTTGATCTCCGATTAACTTGAAGCTGCACAGCATGACTTTTCTATGGGACACAAAGCAGAGCCACTTGAGGCTCCAGCCAGCGAAGTCACGTTTCATTTTATAAATACTGAGAACCGTCTCAGAACAACCTGCGTTAAACACCAAATTGCGGGGAGTGCAACCCAACTGGCAGTCAGCCTCCATCTTAGACTCTCCACAACAGCGCATCACCAGACACAATAGTGTCGTTGGTTACCAGCAGAGAACGCTACAGATACTCACTGAGCCGAAATGTCAAACCGAACATCTCTGTCCTCCCAAAGCGCGTCCAGAACGGGCACCATCGCTTCACCCCTCGGCACCCGGCCCTGCTCGGCCTCCGAGGCGCAATCCTGCCAGCGTCACCCCGGCAACCGAGCGACGGCAGCAGCCTGGTCTCTGGCAGCTAGCGCGGGTTACAGCGCCGCCCCGGGCCAGGAACGGGACTACAGCACAGCTGCTGTCTCTCTTCATTTTCAGGCGATCACAGAAGGCTGCAGCACAGAATAGGAACTTTCGGCCCATCAAGCCTGCTGGTGTTTTTCTCAGCACAATCAGCCTACTCTAACCCAATTCTCTTGCTCACTCTACATAATCCCTTACTATGTCTTTAATTTCTCGCATGCCTCCTATTGTTAGTAACACTTGTAATCATCTCCTGCTTTCCATTTAAGCACTTTACAGGTCTTTCTATTAAATAGAATTACATAGAGTTTACAGCACAGAAACAGGCCATTTGACCCAACTGGTCTATGCCACTGTTTAAGCTAAACACGAGCCTCCTTCTACCTTACTTCAGCTCACCCCATTAACATACCTCTCTATTCCTTTCTCCCTTGTGTACATATCTAGCTTCCCCTTAAATGCATCTATGTTAATCACCTCAACCACAGAGACTTGAGCACAAAAATCTAGGCTGACATCCACTGCAGTGTTGAGGGAGTGCTGCACTGTCGGAGGTGCCGTCTTTCGGATGAGACGTTACACCGAGGCCCCGTCTGCTCTCTCAGGTGGACGTAAAAGATCCCATGGCACTATTTCAAAGAAGAGCAGGGGAGTTATCCCTGGTGTCCTGGCCAATATTTATCCTTCAATCAACATAACAAAAACAGATCTGGTCATTATCACATTGCTGTTTGTGGGAGCTTGCTGTGTGCAATTGGCTGCCATGTTTCCTACATTACAACAGTGACTACACTTCAAAAGTACTTCATTGGCTGTAAAGAGCTTTGGGACGTCCTGAGGTCATGAAAGGTGCAATATAAATGTAAGTCTTTCTTTCTAATAAATCCTGTTGCTTTTAGTGTGTTCCCCTTCCCTTTGTTCTGTTCCCTTTTAAATTATGTTCATCTGTAATATCCTGTTTGTTACTTTAATGTTTGTGCATTATTTAATTGAGATGATCTGTTCTACCCATGATTCCTCTTGGGGGTTGTTGTTTTTTAAATATATTTTCCCATCCCCTTTTGCTGATTGCATGAAAACATATGTCTATTACTTAACTTTCAGTTTTGAAGAAGTGTCTTGACCCAAAATTGTTAACTGGTCTTTTATTATTTCCAAACATGCTGCCTCATTTGCTAAGTATTTCCAGCATTATCGGTTTTTGTTTCAGATTTCCAGCAATTTCAGTTTTTTGCTCCTTGTTTACCCTTTAATATTCCCTTCATTCAAGCATCTATCCAGATTCCTTTTAAAATGGAATCTGCTTTAACAATGGGTTTGTGGCCGAGGACTACACATTCTAACCATTCTCCGTGTAAATATTCTTCTCCAAGCCGGCACTAACTATTTTTGTGATTTTCTTAAATTTATGCCCTATCTTCTTTCCAGTTCTGGTGAAGGCTCTATACCCAAAATGTTAATCACCAATCTTTTCTCTTTTCAAATGCTGACAGACGTGCTCTGTACTTCCAGTATTTTGTTTTTGATTTTTTTTCATATCATTCAGTCCCATATTTTTCTTACCTTGATTTTCTATTGAGGTCTCATGTTTTTCTCTTGTAAAACTCATAGATGTCAACCATTGCATTTTACATGGACAGTCAGTGTTTGGACAGAGTGTTGCTCTGCCTGCATTTCTGTCATCTGCATTCTAGCCTCCTGGTTCCTGTCTCTGCAGAGCTGTTCCATGTGCCGCTGTTGCATGGTTTTTCTAATGTGTATGCTGCCACATTCACATAGCTCCTGCACTTGGTGAGCAGAAGTTGTGATGTAGAGGTAGCGAGGTCACAAATCGCCTCTCAAAATCTGTATGGTGTCATTCATGAACATCAGTATTTCAGGGAAAGCCCAACGTATTTAAACTAATAATACCCTCATATGATTTTCACAGATTATACAGATACATGTGCTGTTACAGGTGTTCCAAAGTCTCAGTATGAACTCAGTATTATGTGCATAAACTGTACTATAGTTATATAAAAAAGAATATGAGGTTGACCATAGCACAAGCTGGTCAAAAGTTACACCAATGGTAGGTGAGGTTTTAAATGAATATTTTGCATCTGTGTTCACTATGGAGAAGGACGATGTAGGCATAGAAATCAGGCAGGGGGATTGTGATAGAGTCATAGAGTTATACAGCACAGAAAGAGGCCCTTCGGCCCATCGTGTCCACGCCAGCCATCAAGCCCTATCTATTCTAATCCCATTTTCCAGCACTTGGTCTGTAGCCTTGTATGCTATGGCGTTTCAAGTGCTCATCTAAATGCTTCTTGAATGTTGTGAGGGTTCCTGCCTCTACCACCCTTTCAGGCAGTGAGTTCCAGATTCCAACCACCCTCTGGGTGAAAAAGATTTTCCTCAAATCCCCTCTAAACCTCCTGCCCCTTACCTTGAAACTATGCCCCCTGGTTATTGACCCCTCTACTAAGGGGAAACGTTCCTTTCTATCTACCCTATCAATGCCCCTCATAATTTTGTACACCTCAATCAGGTCCCCCCTCAGCCTTCTCTGCTCCAAGGAAAACAACCCCAGCCTGTTCAGTCTTTCTTCATAGCTGAAGCGCTCCAGCCCAGGTAACATCCTGGTGAATCTCCTCTGCACCCTCTCCAATGCAATCACATCCCTCCTATAGTGTGGCGACCAGAACTGCATACAGTATTCCAGCTGTGGCCAAACTAGCGTTTTGTACAGCTCCATCATAACCTCCCTGCTCTTATATTCTATGACTTGGCTAATGAAGCCAAGTATCCCATTTGCCTTTTTAACCACCTTATCTACCTTTCCTGCTGCCTTCAGGGATCTATGTACATGCACACCAAGGTCCCCCCGATCCTCTGTCCTTCCTAGGGTCCTACCATTCATTGTGTATTCCCTTGCCTTGTTAGTCCTCCCAAAATGCATCACCTCACACTTTTCAGGGTTAAATTCCATTTGCCACTGTTCTGCCCATCTGACCAACTATATCATCCTGTAGCCTGAAGCTTCCCTCCTCGCTATTTACCACTCCACCAATTTTCATGTCATCTGCAAACTTACTGATCATACCTCCTACATTCATATCTAAAACATTAATGTACACTACAAATAGCAAAGGACCCAGCACCGATCCCTGCGGTACACTACTGGACACAGGCTTCCAGTCACGAAAACAACTTTCGACCATCACCCTCTGCCTCCTGCCACTAAGCCAATTTTGGATCCAATGTGCCAAATTGCCCTGGATCCCATGGGCTCTTACCTTCTTGACCAGTCCCCATGCGGGACTTTGTCAAAAGCCTTACTGAAGTCCATGTAGACTACATCAACTGCAGTACCCTCATCCACACACCTAGTTATCCCCTCGAAAAATTCAATCAACTTGGTTAGACATGATCTCCCCCTGACAAAGCCATGCTGACTATCCTTGATTAATCCTTGCATCTCCAAGTGGAGACTAATTCTGTCCCTCAGAATTTTTTCCAATAATTTCCCTACCACTGATGTTAGGCTCACTGGCCTGTAATTCCCTGGTTTATCCCTACTACCCTTCTTGAATAATGGTACTACATTAGCTGTTCTCCAGTCTTTTGGCACCTCCTCTGTGGCCAGAGAGGTCCTGAAAATTTGTGTCAGAGTCCCTGCAATCTCCTCCCTTGCCTCACACAGCAGCCTGGGCTACATCTCATCAGGGCCTGGGGATTTATCCACTTTTAAGCCCGCTAAAACCGCTAGTACCTCGGAGGGCCTCTTTCTGTGCTATATAACTTTATGGTGCATACATACCAACTGTCTGTGTTTTACGTTAATGGTCAGTATTTGGATCTGATATCTATATTGTCTGCATTTGCACTTCAGAGGCTGTGTGATGTATATGAGATACCATCCTGTATCAGATTAGAAATATCCTGTTTTATATATTTTTCTCTGAATTTTTAGGCAATATAACTTTATCAGCAGCACTCTGAAATAATCTCCTTTGTCTTGGAACCTCAAGAGTTTTGGGACTTAGAAAGATGCTGGTCTGTTCCTGTTAGAGTACTAGGTTGGCATTTATGGAAACAGGTCTGAATGCACCAGAAAATGGCCACTCACACATGAGCTAATGCTCGATGGTTCTACTCATGCATGTGAACAGCCTCTCCTTTAAGTGCCGGGAGCTGAATTTATCGTTCATGCTTTCATTATCAAAATTACCAGCAGGCACCCTGGAATATTTGATGGGTGGTTACCCTAAGCAAAGGGAATCATTTGCTACATTGAGCTCTCAACATTGGACAAATCCAAGGTATTAGATTCTCTGTCTTGAGCCATATCCCTGAGAAATCCACTTGAGTCAAAAACTTAAATGGGATAAAAGTGACAAGCTGCTTCCATCACAAGGGGCAATCAAGTGGTATTAATGTATTCCTCTCTTGTCTGTAATGCTGAGGTTGGGGGTGGCATTAAACAGGAAATTAGAGATCGTGCAGTAAGGGCACAGCAGTTATCATGGGTGACTTTAATCTACATATAGATTGGGCTAACCAAATTAGAAACAATACTGTGGAGGAGGAATTCATAGAGTCTATGAGAGTAAGCTTGCAGGGAACATAAAAACTGACTATAAAAGCTTCTATAGATATGTGAAGAGAAAAAGATTGGTGAAGTCAAGTGTAGGTCCCCTGCAGTCAGAATCAGGGGAATTTATAATGGGGAACAAAGAAATGGCTGACCAATTAAATGCATACCTTGGTTCTGTCTTCACAAAAGAGGACACAAATAACCTCCCAGAAATGTCAGGGAACATAGGGTCTAATGAGAGGGAGGAATTGAATGAAATCAGTATTTGTAGGGAAATGGTGTTAGGGAAATTGACGGGATTGAAGGCCGGTAAATCCCCAGGGCCTGATAATATACATCCTAGGGTACTTAAGGAAGCGGCCCTAGAAATAGTAGATGTATTGCTGGTCATCTTCCAAAATTCTATAGACTCTGGCACAGTTCCCATGGATTGGAGGGTAGCTAATGTAACCCCACTATTTAAAAAAGGTGGTAGAGAGAAAACGGGGAATTATAGACCTGACATCGGTAGTGGGGAAAATGCTAGAGTCCATTATAAAAGATGTAATAGCAGAGCACTTGGAAAACAGTGACAGGATCAGATAAAGTCAACATGGATTTACAAAAGGTAAATCATGCTTGACTAAGCTACTGGAATTTTTTGAGGATGTAACTGGTAGAATAGATAAGGGAGAACCAGTGGATGTGGTGTATTTGGACTTTCAGAAGGCTTTCGATACGGTTCGGCATAAGAGATTAGCATGCAAAGTTAAAGCACATGGGATTGGGGGTAAGGTACTGACTTGGATAGAGAACTGGTTGGCAGACAGGAAGCAGAGAGTTGGAATAAATGGGTATTTTTCCTGAGTGGCAGGCAGTGACTAGTGGGGGACCGCAGGGATCGGTGCTAGGACCCCAGCTATTCACAATATATATTAATGATCTAGACGAGGGAACTAGATGTAATATCTCCAAGTTTGCAGACGACACAAAGCTGGGTGGGCGTGTGTGCTGTGAGGAGGATGCCGAGAAACTCCAGTATGATTTGGACAGGTTGGGTAATTGGGCAGATGCATGGCAGATGCAGTATAATGTGGATACATGCGAGGTTATCCACTTTGGTGGCAAAACCAGGAAGGCAGATTATTATCTGAACGGCAATAGATTGGGAAAAGGGGAAGTGCAATGAGACCTGGGTGCCCTTGTGCACCAGTCACTGAAGGTAAGCATGCAGGTGCAGCAGGCGGTTAAGAAGGCAAATGGTATGTTGGCCTTCATAGTGAGAGGATTCTAGTACAGGAGCAAGGATGTCTTGCTGCAGTTGTACAGACCACACCTTGAGTATTGTGTGCAGTTTTGGTCGCCTTATCTGAGGAAGGATGTTCTTGCCATGGAGGGAGTGCAGCGAAGATTCACCAGACTGATACCTGGGATGGCAGGAATGACGTATGAGGAGAGATTGGGTCGATTGGGCTTATATTCGCTAGAGTTTAGAAGAATGAGAGGGGATCTCATTGAAACTTATAACATTTTAACAGGACTAAACAGACTAGATGCAGGAAGGATGTTCCAGATGGCGGGGGAGTCCAGTACCAGGGGTCACAGTCTAAAGATAAGGGGTAAGCCATTTAGGACAGAGATGAGGAGGAATTTCTTCACCCATAGAGTGGTGAACCAATAGAATTCTCTACCACAAAGGGCAGTTGAGGCCAATTCATTAAATATATTCAAGAAGGAGTTAGATATATTCCTTTAGGCTAAAGGGATCAAGGGGTATGGGGAGAAAGCAGGGACAGGGTACTGAATTTGGATGATCAGCCATGATCTCATTAAATGGCGGAGTGGGCTTGAGGGGCCGAATGCTCCTATCTTCTATGTTTCCTTCTTCTTCTGCCTCGCTTGTTTGTATTTCTTTCTCTTTCTTCCAAATTCAATTTGATCTGTGCGATTTACAAATGTTTTCTCCTGCTTTCTTTTGATAGGATAACACTTCCTTCAAATGTGCCTCTTAATCTAACAGGCATAACACTAAAAAAAATGTCGAAGTTTAGGAATTTATTCATTTTTTTCATGTTCAACATCAAGGATCATTCCCATAAATGGCCCTCACTCCCAACCACTGGAAGTGTAACCTTATAGAAATACATAGGCCCAGATTTTGCTGTACTAATAACAGCGAGGCTGTCAGTGCATGACGTTATTTATTACTGGGTAAAACTGAGCAACTGCTGGCTTCCGTACATACACAATTAAACGCGGAAATCCGAAAATTTCTGTCAGAGATACCCTGCTCCTCCACAGGGTGCATTGTTGCTGATGGAATATGCACAGAAATCACTGTTAAGGCATGAACTTAAGCTAATTACCCACTGTTATCGCACTCAAGACCGATGAAAAACATAAGCCGTGTTCAATCAGGAGTAACTGAGTTTTTATCAGTGTAGTAAGTCATAATTACTGCTGAACAACCTCTCTGGCTCTGAAAAATTAATTTTACTAGTGCGGATTCTTATTCCCTCAAATAAAAATGAATGTACAGATTTAAAAAAAATTAAAGTATATTTTTTTAAGTTTTTGTGTTTTTATATTTAAGTTTCTCCCTTAACCCCATGTGTATGTCCCAATCTTTATTTCACTTTCTATACAATGATTTAAATGTAATTTATATTTCCTGTTTTTTACTTTCTGATTTGCTGTCTGTGAGGATTCATCAATTTGATTGGTTGATCAGCCTTCTTGCTGCTTGTCATGTTCACAGATGCCAAAGATCTCCTGTAGAGGGCGCTTAATTCAAACTAACACTGGAAAAGAGGAAGTCTACGCTCCAAAGCCTGCAAAAACTTTGTGGGCAGCTGTTTTTGAGGTGAATGGCAATGCTGACCACAAAATCCGAGCCATAGAATTTACAGCACAGAAACAAGCCATTCAGCTGAACTGGTCTATGCCAGTGTTTATGCTCCACACGAGCCTTCTCCAACCTACTTCATCTAAACCTATCAGCATAACCTTCTATTCCTTTATACCTCATATATATAAAAGTATGTACTTATCTAGCTTCCCTTTAAATGCATCTATCCTATTGGCCTAAACTACTCCATGTGGTAGCAAGTTCCACATTCTAACCACTTTCTGGGTTATGCATACAATATCTAGTAATATATCAAGCCCAGGGCCCGAACCGAAACCTTTGTACTGTATTCAGTATATTGGACATGTCATAATTGATTTTACAACGTCCCCAACTTTGGAAAGGAATAGAATAAAGAATCTATCAGACCGTGGTTCAGGCTATAAACTATGGAACAGGTTTATTGGAAAATAACAAATGGTCAGTAGCAGCAAATGATACAGCAGAATTCAGTATTTTAGAGAACATCTAAATTGCATTCATCCTTGAATAAAGAAAATAATAAATATATATGCAACTCTTCACTTATTCTCTTAGCAATAGTGGACTTGAGATAGTGTCCCTTAACAATAACTTTCCATTAAGTTCTTTGCCTATTACCCCCTTGGATTGTCCTAATTTTCACTTGATGGTCTCAAAAGATCACAAGGCCTGAGAGAGATGGTTCAAGAAATACCTTTGCCTCGTTATGGAACTTTAAATCAACCCCCACCCACCCCATAAGAGATTTTCTTGAGTTCAGGCATTCATCCACTCAAAGGATGAAGGGAATTCAATATGTTTATTTCAAAAGTCAAATAATTCTAATAAGCATAATTATAATTAAAGACATAGTGAATGTCAGCAGTCCCAGGGCCTATCCCCTGGAGCATCAGCAATGTCAGCCTAATTTGCCACTTAGTTGCAAACCGTATTTGACTTAATTATCTATTTACAGGGCAAAAAGAGTTCGTAAACAAGGTTTCAATTAAAATATTAGCATTTTAACTTCTTCCTAACTCAAAAAACAGCTTGGTGCAGATTTTTCACTGCTTTGTGCCAGAAGTGCTCAATTCTCCATTGCAAAGTAGCAGAATGGGGTAGAGTGCCTGGGTCTCCACCTCCTTTACAATGCCTAGAGATTTCTCGGAGGTCCCTGGAGAGGGGGGTGGGTCGGTTGGGGGGGCGGGGTATGGGGGGTACTGTGCTTACACCTGGAGCAGGCACAAGCATGGGACAACCATATAAATGAGGCATGGCAGAGTGAGCAGGGTGTCTAATGGGATCTTCATCTCATTTTCATGTTGAATTGCTGAGCAGGTATCTACTTGGTGGGGTCCCTAGAAAAATCAGGCTTTAAGTCCTTGTGCTCAATCCCACTTACACTGGAGGATCTAAGCAGGGCCTGGGTGCCATGGCAAGCCTGCAGCAGTGGTTGGACTTCTTTCAGTCACAAGTCCCTGCAGGGGACTTTGGACCTAGGCTCACGACCAAAGCTGCAAATATAGGTAGATTCAGGTCAGGTCAGGCAGAGAGAGGGAGTTAAATTGGGGCCTTTATTTTTGTGAGTCCCCAATGCTGTTGTTTATCCTGTCAGACTGTTTTTTGTAGTCGACAAAATTCAAAGTAACTAGCAGTTTCTTATACATAGATATTAAAATATATACTTCCTTATGATTAGAATTATGACCAAAATTCCATATTTATCACAGCCCTCCATTATTTCTTCCCAAGATTCTGCCCTCCTCTCCTGAAGATGAAGACTCTTGAAGGGGTAAAGTTCCATGGACTTTAGTATTTCTCCTAAGTAGCCATTCTTCATGTGTGAGCCTCGACAGTGAATGTTGGTAGGCTATTTGACTATGGCACCTGAGTTTTAATAGAGAACTTTTACTACAGTTATGAATGCTTAGATGTTGTTCTCTTGTTTTATCTCACTTTACAATGAGAGAAAACAAGGCAAATGTCTGGATTTACAAGCACGGTGCATACACATTAGAGATTGCAAACTTCAGGTTGTGATCATCAGCATAAGACTCCCACTGAATGTTGGAAAGTTGGTAGGCCTGTTAGTACAATGTAATAGTTGAACACCAATGGCTTGAAACAGATCTTCCAACTCACCCTCATCTGAGAATGATATCTACACAACAAATCCTGAATCTATCCCATAAGTAGCTACCAATTTAATTGCGTTTTGTTCAAAACTGAATTGTGTATTAGAAAAAAATATTTATGTTTGTTGTACTTATTTGGTTATTCATATTCATTTTTTCCTTTTAAATTTCCAAGTAGTTTTACATTGTTTCTGTAGGAATAATTAAATTGAAAATCCAATAGGCAAAGTTGAATCATGATTTATCATTTTGGTTCAAGGAGTAATCCTACATAAACGGACTCACTTAAAGAAATTCCCAGGCAGCGATTAAGTAAATAAGTCTAATACAATGCTGCAAAGATTTACTATTAACTCTTACTATACTTGGAAGATCTCAAGGACAGGCGCAAAACTAAATGGACTTCTAACAACTACTTTATTTAACTACATCTACAACACCACTCAGCACCAATAATCATTCTAAAAGTAAATTTAGTATAGTCAACAGAATCTAACAAAATATAACAGCATTAGTGGTGTTTAACTTAATACTAATATTAAATTTAGTTTTCAAGGTTGCAGTATGTACTTGGTAGAATTCAAATAGCACTAGTATGCTTTCATTTTCAGTCTCTAACCTGGAGGTTTTAATAGTATTATGTGTTCTTTCGTGTAGTAGCAGACTAGTTAGACTGGCAAACAGTTCAGTTTGTTTCAATTATATCTTTTCATCATCGTCCGGCTTGACAATTTTCTTCTTCTTTGTTTTCTAAGCCTTCAAGCCTTCCAAGGTATTCTTCCAACAGCCTTCTCTAAATCACTTCCAAACTGTCTTGAGATTTCTTCAAAATAGCCTTCTTAACCTTAGATACCTTGCACAATTTTAACATCACTTCACGGAATTTGAACAATTATTGAAATAAATTCATTGTTGTCAATCATTTTAAAAAAGATGATTAAGTTAGAAAGGGCACATTTATGAAAGTGTACATAATTAATTTGTTTAATAGCATAATTCTATAGATTAATTTGTTTTGTTTCAAGGCTATTACTACACTGTTTTATCAGTAACAAGACTATAGAGAACAAATCCCTTTTGTTTGTCTCTCATTGACCTAGACAAGAAATTGTATGTATCATATTAACTTGTATCTATATAAGCTTTAATGTTGCAGCCAGAAGACCAAATAAATTCCTTTGCCCTTCACTGAACTACGCAGATAATTCCTGAAAAACCCAGTCAGAAGTTCATCTTATCTACATATTCACCCTGACAGTGTTAAGTGACCAATCACAAGACTCCTGAAACAAAACTCTTTTGTTTTAGTTATTTTGCTTGTTCATCATTCTTGTTTGCATTACAGTTTTAATTTTTAATGACATGGATTTGAAATAATCAATCTGTACTTTTAGCTGCTTCTACAAGTTTCCGAATCTTGTGAAATTTTTCAGTTTGATTTTAACAAAAAGATATGTTAAATCATGTGATTTAAAAAATAAAGACCCCGAAAATCTACTGGACCATTTACGCCTGTGTTGTGCCCCGGAGAAGGATCTTTTGCCCACTGATCCTCTCCTGTGTTAACTCTGCCATAAATTGATTATTTAAATATTCATTGGTGGTTCAGTAGCGCAGCTTCTGTATGACATGGAAGTAATGCACAGGGGGGGCATTAAAAAAATAGGAGTGCAGCCTTTAAAATGCCATGAATGACTGAAGATTGCAGCAGCTGTCTGGGGAAGCAGCAGATACGTAGTAAAGTGTTTGGCACAATGAGTTGACTGTCAGGCAGCTGACATGGGTGGCACTTGTGTCATTTTCTGGTACTTTAGAAGCAGTTCTTCAAGTGGATGATCTGGCAAAGATACCCAACGCAAGCTAACAATGCGCAGTACTCAAGCCCCATAGGACAGCATTTCTAACTTTATGGGTAAATTTAATGTTCAGAATTATTTAATTTGTAATGTATTATGTAATATAAATGTAATTTTAGCTGTATAGAGTGGACTTTGTGGAGAAGCAAGATGGTTGTTCAAAGCACTTAGAGAAAAAACTTTTCAGGCATTTGATTGGTTGGATATTTGGTAGTAGTTGGTTCTGAATGGGGGAAAAAATAGTAATTTGATTTTTTGTGTGGGTTACTGGTTCCTGATTGTCACTAGACAGATAGAGAAAGCTACCACTAACAATCAGTTGAGCAAATTAGCATGGTGTACTGAGCAGATAGTAGTTATTTAAGTTAATCATCAAAGTGTGAAGCATGATTAATGACATAATTATCCCTGCCACATATAAATTCTGGCGGGGAGGCAGGACCCTGCAAGCTGCAGCATTTCCTTTTTAGAACCACGGTTGCTGTTGATCTCCGGCATCACCCAGAGAAGGCTGGCAGCAGTCCCTGGGGTAGCAGTGATAAGCCCCCAATTATTTGGATGGAGACGAGGGTCTAGTAGTGGCCTCCTCTCCCTCCATATAGGATCCAACCATTAACCTTTCTAGGCCTTCGGCTTGGCTGAGGCCTAAAAAAAAAATTCTTCTTCCCTCTTCCACCCCCTTTAAATCCCCTCTGCCTCTTCAGGTGCTGCAGTAATGGTCTTGCTGCAACACCACCACAATATTCTGCTCTTGGAGGTGGCTCCCTCTTGGCGGCGGGGATCACAAATGGGAGCCCATCCTGCATACCTGATGAGCCCTGACCCAGTAAAATGATTTGGGGCTACGGTGGGGTCAACACAGTGGGCAGAAGTCACACCCCGCTGCTCACCTACCAACATCAGAAAAATCCAGGACTAGTGGATCCAGTTACTTAGGAATAAAATGGCAGAGGAAAGGATTTAGACATTTACTTAGAGAGATTTGATTGATTCACTTGCTCCTTTCCTTTATTCATTGGTTGTCATTCAAGATTGGTTGCTTTCATAAGTACTTAGTAGTTTTTCTGTAGGCAGCTTTCCAGCTGCTTTTCTTGCTGTTTATTTGTACATTCCCTAACTATTCATTTATGATTTGCTCTTGTTTTATTGTCAGCCAATCAACAAAGTGTGACAGAAAATGTGTGAAGGACAAAATGTGACAGAAGTAAATGTTACAGGAAATGTGTGCTATATGCAAGATTTTTAATCTATTAGTAGATATTACTGGTTTATCTCATGTGACATTGCTCATGGGTAGTCTGACACAGGCCAAAGAGTAGAGCAATGAGTCAGAGCAATTGGGCAAATTAGGAACTGGAACCAGGGTGGATTTCCCTACAAACCCTGAATTGAAGCAGGGATGGCCTAGGGTCAGGTTTCAGTTTGTTGGCAACTGGGTAGTAAAGTCCAGGACCTGAGGAGACATTTCTTGGGCAGTGGCTTGGAGTGCATACGTTCCTAGGGCTGACACTGGAAGTGAAGGCATTTCTGGGGCTGAGGCTGGGAGCAGATGTGTACCTGGATTTGAGATCAGGAATGGAGACATTCCTAGCTTGAGGTCAGGACAGAGGCTGGTGAGAGAAGTAAGGTCACTTTGTGTAACATAAAGCATGCTTGCACTATTATTGTTATTTATTTGTGGCAGACCTCCTGTGGTGCAGCTCATTGTGAGTTGGGCACTTGGCTGGGTTGTAGGATTACCTGAGAGAGACTGGAGTTGGGGAGAACTTGGGGACTGGGGTGTTGGAGTTCTCAGCAGAGCCTAGGAACAGTTGAGACAAGGTGGGCGGTTCAGCTGCAAGGAAACTTGGAAGGGCCAAGGCATAGTAGCACTGAACATTTGGCGTATAGGATTATTGGGCAGGATTAACAGACAGAGATGTTAAAGCGGTAGGGAAGAAAGCTTGTTGATGGGGGGTACAGCTGATCGGTGTGGTCTAGGCTTTGGGAGTACTTGGAGGGGTTGGCGGTCTATAGTATGGTGGGATGCCAGGGTTTGGGAGAACTCATGATATCTTAATGCCCAGTTACCCTTTTAGCTTCTGCCATTTGCCTTCCCTCCTGACACTTGCAGCTGAACCCCTATCCCATCAGCATCATGATGGAAAGTTTCTTCCCAATACCTGTTTGCAGTCACACCCTTTGCTAAAGTTTCTGGCTTTAGCCACATTTTACTTTTGAAATTGCTGGGCTGCTGCCTCCTGCTGGGTAATCTTTACAGGTTTAGCTATAGTTTACTTTTCAAATGCCAGGCTGCTGCCATCGGCTCCTGCTGCCTAATCTTCACCGGTGACAACTAGGCAGTGGGAGAGGAGGCACCGGCCTGGCCTTTTGAAAATAAACTGCAGCTACAGCCACAAAGATTATTTAATAGGGGCTAAAGGCAAGGGTCCGGTATTTGTTAAGTAAAGTGTGGCGAAAGTGGGGCAGAATAGGCAGTAGAGAAAGGTTGTCAAACGAGACATCAAACTGCGAAGATTAGGCAGCAAGAACGAGAGGCCACGGATCCAGTGGTGGGAGGCAGCAGAAGTCTTGAGCTAGGGATTAGGTCAAAAATAAAGTGGAGCAGGGAAGCATGTGGGAGGTAGGCGAAGGGAGCTTAACTTAGCAGTAGGAGAGAACAGGACAGGGTGGCAGGGAACATGACTGCCAGGTAGCAGAGACTGTGGGCAGAACCAGGAACAAGTGGGAGGAAGGCAAGTGGCTGCATTTTGTATTTCATTTAATATAAATTTTAGATTAAATGTTAAATTTAAGTGAAACTTGTTGTTTGCAGTTGATGTCCAGGTTATGTTAGAGTTGGGAGGCATGTCTGAGAGGCACAGCAGCACCACCTTGCGTTGGGAGGTCTGAAAGGTAAGTCTAATGGTAAGTGTGTGTAATTTAGAAGCAGGCGGTACCCAGGTGTTACTCAGCATGACAGAGGCATGGGAAAGGCGTGACAGAGTGGTTACAAATATCATGACACAGGAATTAAAGTGACAACAGGTGCAGTCACAAGACTTCTAGGGGGAGCAATTCGGTTGCTTTGCGCCTCCCATTAGTGCCCTAAGAGGCGCTAACAGGGCGCAAAGCAACTAGCGCCTGGGCGTGGTGCCACCAATACCTCTTGCGAAATTCAGCGGGAGGTTAGCGGCAGCAGTAACCATTAGTGCCCCGCGGCGCTGTGCTGCCGGCGACGACAGCTCGCGATCTTCGGTTGCGCCCCGACTTACCGCCAGACACTATGTCCAATGGGGTCAGGGGGGCTTACCTGCGGCCGGGGCGGTGCTAATTAAAGGCGAGGTGCCAGACGGCCATTTTTGTTGCTGGCCGCCTGCCAGCACCTGCCTCCGTTACCATCCCTGGCCTCCTGAGCAATCCCCCCCGCGGAGTGCCGGCTGCGCTCCATGAGCCTGGCACTTATCTTGAGTGCCGGGCTCTTTTGCTGGCACTCCGACCCTGGTGGCCCAGCTGGGTCCTGGGTTGCGCTGTGCAAGGCCCCTCCCCTTTAAGGGGAGGAAGGTCTAAAATACCACGGCACGACGTGCCCTCGCAGCGCTCCAAGAGGGAGGCGGGGCGCTTCCAGTAATGCCCCACTTCCCTCTTGGGGCACTGCTGATGAATTTCGGCCGCGGGGGTGCTAATTTTTTCGGGGCGCTAAAAGTAGCGCCCCAAAGGGGGCACAACTCATTTCCCCCCCCCCAATATGTTAAAAGCCTTTGTATAATTAGTTACAATGCTTTTCCTCTTAATGTTACCTCAGATAGAATCCAAAGATTTACTGGGTTTTGTTTTGAAACAAAAATAAACTGATATAGTTCAAGATGTTCATGATTCACTCCATTTTATTGTTTTTAGTGTTGTTAGTCCTTTGAGATGGCTATATCCTGCCTTCCCATCAGTTAGTCAACAAATTTCACCTTTCCCAGCATGACCAATACCACTGTCTGATGAAGCATTACCTCTGGAACCCTGAAAAAACTTCAGGTGCATGAATCAAACCCATTGAACGGTTCCCCCACTCAATAGCCTCCTGCAGATATATTTCCACCCTGTGCACCTCCATGATAGAAAACCTGAGGGGAGCTTGGGAGAGAGACCAAGGCCAACCGTTAAGGGCGAGGGTGGGCTGTGGTCTGGTGAGAGGTAAGGTGACAGACCTCAACATCACTATCTGCAGCTAATTATATGAAGGAAACTCAAGATCATATATTGCATGTACTGAATCCCACACAAGCTACATAAATTTCACCCCTCCATACAACTGGAGGGATTATGGTCACCTTCTTACACCTATTCTAGTCACGACCCTGTATTCATCTTTTCTGGATAGCAGTGTGGAAGGCCGTAAGGACCATGATCAGTCCTACAATTCCAGAGAATCCAGCTCAGTGTGAGCTGTGCCAACTCACTGGAGACCAGGACACTCCCCTCAGCAATGTACAGGCTAGCACAACTCTCACAATTAGCTGCAAGAAGGTGCATTCTCTCTCTGTGACAAAGTACAGTCTCTACCTGCAATAAACATGTGGCTGAAGCACATTGGGGGATATATCCTAATCAGAATGAGTGAAGTTTGACTTCCACCTGGAACTAGAGAAATACCAAGCAGCCTGGAGTCCATTCTTGGACGTTCACTCAGCAACAAGTCGATAAATCCCAAGGACCGGATGACCTAAATCCTAGGGTTTTGAGTTTCCTTCATATAATTTGAATTGGTTGTCATCTTCCAAAATTCTATAGATTCTGGAATGGTTCCTGCAGATTGGAGGATAGCAAATGTAACCCCGCTATTTAAGAAAGGAGGGAGAGAGAAAATGGGGAACTACAGACCTGTTAGCCTCACATCAGTAGTTGGGAAAATGCTGGAATCTATTATAAAGGATGCAATAACTGGGCACTTAGAAACTAATAGTAAGATTGGGCAGAATCAACATGGATTTATGAAAGGGAAATCCTGTTTGACAAACCTATTGGAGTTCTTTGAGGATGTAACTAGTAGACAAAGGGGAACCGGTAGATGTGGTGTATCTGGATTTTCAGAAGGCCTTCAATAAGGTCCCACACAAGAGGTTGGTGAACAAAATTAGGGCACATGGAATTGGGGGTAATATACTAGCATGGATTGAGAATTGGTTAACAGACAGAAAACAAAGAGTAGGGTTAAACAGGTCTTTTTCAGGATGGCAGGCTGTGACTAGTGGGGTACCACAAGGATCGGTGCTTGGGCCCCAGCTATTCACAATCTATATCAATGATTTGGATGAGGGGACTAAATGTAACATTTCCAAATTTGCTGATGAGACAAAGCTAGGTGGCAGTGTCAGTTGCGAAGAGGATGTGAAGAGGCTTCAAGGGGATCTCGACAGGCTCAGTGAGTGGGCGAGAACATGGCAGATGGATTATCATGTGGATAAATGTGAAGTTATCGACTTTGGTAGAAAAAACAGAAAGGCAGAGTATTTCCTAAATGGTGAAAGATTAGGGAATGTAAATGCTCAAAGGGACCTGGGTGTCCTTGTACATGAGTCACTGAAAGTGAATGTGCTGGTGCAACAAGCCATTAGGAAGGCAAATGGTATGCTGGCCTTCATTACAAGAGGATTTGAGTACAGGAGTAAAGAATGTCTTACTCCAATTATATAGGGCCTTGGTGAGACCACACCTGGAGTACTGTGTACAATTTTGGTCTCCTTACCTAAGGAAGGATATACTTGCCATAGAGGGAGTGCAATGAAGGTTCACGAGATTGATTTCTGGAATGGTGGGACTGTCGTATGAGAAGAGATTGAGTAAACTAGGCCTGTATTCTCTTGAATTCAGAAGAATGAGAGGGGATCTCATTGAAGCATACAAAATTATTACAGGGCTTGATAGGATGGATGCTGGGCGAATGTTTCCCTTGGTTGGGGAGTCTAGAACCAGGGGCCACAGCCTCAAGATAAAGGGTAGGCCATTCAGGACTGAGATGAGAAGAAATGTCTTCACACAGAGGGTGGTGAATCTTTGGAATTCTCTACCCCAGAGGGCTGTGGAGGCTCAGTCATTGGGTATATTCAAAACAGAAGTCAATAGATTTCTGACTAGTAAGGGCATCAAGGGATATGGCGATAGGGCCGGTGAATGGAGTTGAGGCAGAAGATCAGCCATGATCTCATGGAATGGCGGAGCAGGCTCGAAGGGCCGAATGGCCTACTCCTGCTCCTATTTCTTATGTTCTTAACAACAACTTGTATTTATATAGTGCCTTTAGCAGTAAAACGTCCCAAGGTGCTTCACAGGAGTGCTTTCAAACAAAATTTGACACCGAGCCACATAAAGAGATATTAGGGCAGAGTTAGGTTTTAAGGAGCGTCTTAAAGAAGGAAAGAGAGGTTGGGAGGCGGAGAGGTTTAGGGAGGGAATTCCAGAGCTTAGGGCCTTGGCAGCTGAAGGCACAGCCGCCAATGGTGTAGCGATTAAAATTGGGGATGCTTAAGAGGCCAGAATTGGAGGAGTGCAGATATCTTGGAGGGTTGTAGGGCTGGAGGAGATTACAGACATAGGGGCGAGGCCATGGAGGGATTCAAAAACAAGGATGAGAATTTTAAAATCGAAGCTTTGCTTAACCAGGAGCCAATGTAGGTCAGCGAGCGCAGAGGTGATGGGTGAATGGGACTTGGTGTGAGTTATTACACGGGCAACAGAGTTTTGGATGACCTCAAGTTTATGGAGGGTAGAAAATGGGAGGTCGGCCAGGAGTGCATTGGAATAGTCAAGTCTAGAGGTAACAAAGGCATGGATGTGGGTTTCAGCAGCAGATGAGCTGAGGCAGGGGTGGAGTCGGGCGATGTTATGGAGGTGGAAATAGGCGGTCTTAGTTAGGCGCGGGTATGTGGTTTGAAGCTAATCTTGGAATCAAATATGAGACCAGGGTTGCAATGCAGAAGCTGCCTCACACCCAACACAGCAACTCACCAACTGAGCATGAAGCCAATGATATGACCACTAGTGTTTAGGGCTTCCATCTCCCTGTTCCCAAGTGTAACTAATCCACAGAAACCAAGAACAAACAAATTGTCTCAACCCCTTGACTCATGTTGCTCCCAGCGCCAGCAAAGTCATGGCATCAAACCTGGATGTATCAATACAGTGCTCCAATGAGCACTATGCAATCAAAATGGATAGTGACTTTATAAAATATATATGTATGGTACATTTTTGAGATTTCAATAATAATGAAAAGTGTAACGGTGTATGTGTAACATAGCAAAACATATAAACATTTGTAATTTATTTAACAAATCAGATATCACAATGCCACGGGAGAAAATTTCAATGCTCCTATTATATACTGCAACATGTGAAAGGTGTCATCTCCCATTTATCATAAGAGGTCTTCGATGCTTTAACACATCAATGAGTCAAAGCATTCAGTTGTGTTGACCTGCTTTCATAGTTAGCTGCCAATTATTGTACTTACACCCAGCTAAACAAAGCTCTATTATATAAACTAGACAGATAACAATTCATCAACTGTCCAAACTACTTTGGCACACAATGAAATAAAAGCAGTCCAGTGAGTTTAGCCTTTATCAGGCAACAGCGCAAAAAGACACATCATTACCATTTTAAACTTTATGGTCCATACCATTTTATAAACTTTGGAAGAGAAACAAAACATAATTTGTAAAGCTAGAATTCTTGCAAAAAACTCCATCTTCCCAGCTGTAACTACTTAAATGTTCCTCCTTTGCAACTAGTCAAGTTAATGTTCTCAGTACAGTCCAGAATACAAACTTAAATGCAAACAAAAATATCTGTCCTAATCTTTTCTAAATTCTTGTTTTGCAATTATTGCAAAGACAGTCTTTCAGACATACAGTAAAATATTTCTATTTTTCATTTTCACCCCGAGAATTGCATTTATATAGACAAATTAACAAAAAAAGGTAAGTATCTGTATTAACATTTTTATACAAATTGAATCTTTATGAATAGCTACTAAAATATAAAAATATTGTTCATAGTGTATCAAATGCACAAAAATCTTTTTCTGTCTTCTTCCTGTATCTCATTCTGATTTGCTGAAATACAGTCTTCCTGGGATCCACATCAGGATTCTGTTTTTAAAAGGGGATACAATTATTAAAGTGTAAAACTATTTGATATGTGGTACTTTTTAATGGTATAACTATGAAATCAAAACACTGGTAGTCCTATATGGCACCAAAACGGGATATAATTTTTTCAGTTCATTGAACTAACATGAGGTTACCCTTTAAAAAATCTTCTGCATAATTTTTCAGAACAATACATACAAAAAACATGAAATGGGAAAATTCCATTTGGCTCATCAAGACTGTTCCTTTCATAGATTATGTACAATCTGTTTTATCATGGACACTTCCAACACAGTTTTATTTCAAATCGCTTGCGTTTATCAAGCTGAGAGGTGTTAGCACTGGGGATTGGAATGCTTTTTCTGGAATGCTTTTCCTTGAAAGCTTTCAGTGGCACCATCAACCACACAGAAGTCAGTACAGGTACAGGAAAGCTTACTCTAGTCTGCCCCAACAATGTAACTTAGATTCAAACTTAGAACAGCATCCCGTACTGCACTAATATGATAGTCCCCATTTCCCACAACTGCCTTCCTTGTAGCTTCTCTGAATGAAATGGCTAAATTTAGGGTTGTTTTAGCACCGACTTAAGAGTCAATTTTTATCTCGTAGACTCACAAACACTAGGGCTGTGATTTCGTCGACTGAGGTGGGTCCGGGGCGGCCAGGGTTGGTGTCGCGGTCCCAGCCCGCTGCCTACTGCAGCCCACACTCTCCAAGTGATTTTACATTGATTGGGCTTGTTAAGCCCGCCCTGTGAGGTTCCCGGCCAATTAATAGGAAGTGGGTCTGATGATGCCATTTGATGACACGTCATCAGCCGGTTTCTTTAAAGGGGCCATGTCCAAATTGATTTTGACAGTTCTGTTGACAGTGTTCTACAGCATTGAGGAGCTGCAAGCTCTGCATAAAGGTGCATGGCTGCACCCAGGCTCTCCCATGACTCCCTCCATGCTTATGGAGGGAGGTCTTCTTCCCTTCCCATGGGCAGAAGAGACCTCCCCAGGAGATCAACGCAGCCTGGTTGCACATTGCACGAGAGGACACAAGCAGGGATGTCGTTAGGAGGACCAGGCTGCAGTGGCACAAACCTTTCAACCTCATCCTGCTGTGCCACTCATCACATCCCCATCACTCTGCCTTCCCTACCCTACTCCTGCACACCCTTACTCACACCAACTCACCTTGTACCTCCACCCATCACTCTTATCTACATTATCAGTTCCCCATCTCACTAGCCACCCCTCACACTCACCCTCATCCTAGTCCAATCATACCAAGTAACAACACATGAGAGTAGGCACTTGGGTGTCTTAGCCAATGTTCATGTGAAATTTCTGTTAATGTGCGGTCAAACATTGAAATCTTTATTTTAAACATTTTGCGTTCTTGGACAGATTTGTGTGCACCTTTGGAAGTGGCTTAGTGAGTTGCAGTAAATGGTGAGACATAACGGTACCCTCCGCAATGGCGATGAGTGTGAAAGGAATGGCTTGGGCATTGTAGGGATGCTTTATGGTGTTGGTGTGGGGTGGTGCCAACCTGGCGCATCATGTGGCAGCCAAGGTGTACAGCATCAAGTGAAGTAAATCTGGCCATGGTGAGGCCATCCCTGGCAGCAATGTGGTCGGGTGCTGATGCCCTGTGTCCTGTGCAGCATCAGTTGATTGTGGAGAAGGCTGGTGTTATTGTTGTTGCTGCTGGTGTGCCCAGTGATGCTGGTGTTGGGGCTGATCTTGGTGGCTTTCTGAGGACCAAGGTGAGATATTTTCAAGGGCACCGATGCTGATGGAATAGATGGCAGGTGAGGTTGAGATGACAGAAGCGATCTGTTAATGGTGAGAGAGGTTGTTCCAATGAGGTGGCACTGGATAGAGAGTTGGCTCCAAACACTTGCAAGCTGCAGAAAGCTCAATATGTCTTCCAAATACAGTAAGCAACAGTTTCTGAGCTTTGAAAGTGAACAGCTGTAACGTGGGATCTTTCATACAACTTTGGCAGCTGTCAGGTCATGAGATTATTCAATGCTGAATCCACTCACGTCATGCTGAGCTGACGTGTTCCCCGAGCAGCGGGTAACCCGTGGGGAACACATAAAATTGTAATGTAGGCTTAAAATAACAGTTAATTGGATGTTAACAATCCATTTTATTATGTGAATTGCCTCCCCTGCCGCTTGGTGTCGGGTCTGTTCACCTGGGAGCTGGGAGACTTGTGTGGAGGCGGGTTGACAGCGGGTTCCCTACCCGCTGTCAATCTTTGTTATTTTGACAGTGGACCCACCTCTGAACCCACCCTCTGAGCACTGGCAAAATTCAGCCCTAGGATTTGGGTTTAGATTTCTCAACCTTATTTTACATGGCAGCCTTACAGGAAGCAGAGAGATGAGATTTTCATCCCATCAGTCTGAGCTGGATTCAAATCCAGGTCCCCAAGAAGGAGGACAAAGTGCTAACTCACTGCGCCACACAGTCCCCCATTTAATCTATTGTGGAAAAAAATCTGCAAAATGACTCGCTGCCTCCTCATGAAAAGTAAATTAAGTTACATTAAATCCCTAACATGGAAGGGCCAAAATCAGTTATGCCAGTGGTTTGTGTGTCTTGGGCACAAATGCTGGAATTTTTTTAGAACATTAATGCATACTTTGTCATGTTCTCCCCCTTCCAGTTTACAGTAGTTGGAGGGCAAGAAAATATTTACTGAGTGTTTTCATCTTTCACTTGCCCACTCTTTTCTGCCTTCTTGCCACACAGTGCCATCTATTTCCTTGCTTGCATTTCTTTTTCTCCCCATTCACTTCTGACTTGTTTCTTTCTCAATCTCTTTGAAGTTCTTTGTATTACCATTCCATCCAATCCTATTTGGTTTTCTGCTCTCTCACACAAAGCTATCTAGTCTGAACAGTGGTCTGCACACACACTGAAAATGTAATGTACCACTGAGCACAGATATACAAACACCAGTGCATGAAGCTCTGCAGTCCTGCCACATCCAGTCGTGAATGGTGGTGGACCATTAAACAACTAGTGGGAGGAGGAGACGCCATGAATCTCCCCATCCTCAATGATGTTGGAGCCCAGCACGTGAGTGCAAAAGAAAAAGCTGAAGTGTTTGCAACCATCTTCAGCCAGAAGTGCCGAGTGGATGATCCATATTGGCCTACTCCTGAGGTTCCCACCATCACAGAAGCCAGTCTTCAGCTAATTCAATTCACTCCACGTGATATCAAGAAACAGCTGAGCGCACTGGATACAACAAAGGCTGTGGGCCCCGACAACATCTCGGCTGTCGTGCTGAAGACTTGTGCTCCAAAACTGGCCGCGCCTCTAGCCAAGCTATTCCAGTACAGCTACAACACTGGCATCTATCCGACAATATGGAAAACTGCCCAGGTATGTCCTGTCCACAAAAAGCAGGACAAATCCAACCCGGCTAATTACCGCCCCATCAGTCTACTCTCAATCATCAGCAAAGTGATGGAAGGTGCCATTGAAAGTGCTATCAAACGGCACTTACTCACCAATATCCTGCTCAGTGATGCCCAGTTTGGGTTCCGCCAAGACCACTCGGCTCCTGACCTCATTACAGCCTTGGTCCAAACATGGACAAAGGAGCTGAATTCCAGAGGTGAGGTGAGAGTGACTGCCCTTGACATCAAGGCAGCATTTGAAAGAGTGCGGCATCAAGGAGCCCTCATAAAACTGAAGTCAATGGGAATCAGGGGGAAAACTCTCCACTGGCTGGAGTCAAACCTAGCACAGAGGAAGATGGTTGTGGTGGTTGAAGGTCAATCATCACAGCCCCAGGACATCGCTGCAGGAGTTCCTCAGGGCAGTGTCCTAGGTCCAACTATCTTCAGCTGCTTCATCAATGACCGTCCCTCCAACATAAGGTCAGAAATGGGGATGTTCACTGATGACTGCACAGTGTTCAGCGCCATTCACAACTCCTCAGATAATGAAGCAGTCCATGCCCACATGCAACAAGACCTGGACGACGTTCAGGCTTGGGCTGATACGTGGCAGGTAACATTCGCGCCACACAAGTGTCAGGCAATGAATATCTCCAACAAGCGAGAGTCTAACCACCTCCCCTTGACATTCAACAGTATTACCATCGCCGAATACCCCACCATCAACATCCTGAGGGTCACCATTGACCAGAAACTTAACTGCACCACTTGGACTGCAGCAGTTCACAGAATCACAGAAACCCCACAGTGCAGATAGAGGCCATTTCGGCCCATCGAGCCTGCACCGACACATATCCCACCCGATCCCCGTAACCCCTACACCAACACATATCCCACCCTATCCCCGTAACCCCACGTATTTAATCCCCCTAACACTAAGGGTCAATTTATCATAGCCAATCAACCTAACCCGCACATCTTTGGACTGTGGGAGGAAACCGGAGCACCCGGAGAAAACCCACGCAAACACGGGGAGAATGTGCAAACTCCACACAGACAGTCGCCCGAGGCCAGATTCGAACCCGGGTTTCTGGCGCTGTGAGGCAACAGTGCTAACCACTATGCCACCGTGCCAAGAAGGCAGCTCACCACCACCTTCTCGAGGGCAATTAGGATGGGCAATAAATGCTGGCCTAGCCAGCGACGGCCACATCCCATAAAACAAATTAAAAAAAATTAAAAAAAAACATTTTCACTTCTAAGAAAAAGAACTTTTGTGTAAATACAGGTTCTTACTCACAAACAGATTAAAAATGAACAGGCAGTATAATCAGAATACATTAGGGAATGATGACTTATGGCAAATATCCTACCTACTGCAATTATATAGGGCCCTGGTGAGACCACACCTGGAGTATTGTGTACAGTTTTGGTCTCCTTACCTATGGAAGGATATACTTGCCATAGAGAGAGTGCAACGAAGGTTTACCGGACTGGTTCCTGGGATGGGGGGATTGTCCTATGAGGGCAGATTGAGTAGACTAGGCCTAGTCTAATTCTACAAAGTAGAATTTCTAAATTTGCCGATGACACCAAACTTACGGGTGTGGCAAACAGTGAGGATGATACCAATCGACTGCAACAGGACATAGAAAGGCTAGCAGAATGGGCAGACAAGTGGCAGATGGAATTTAATACAGAGAAGTGTGAGGTGATACATTTTGGCAGAAGGGACAGGGAGAGGCAATATACACTTAATGGCACAGTTTTAAAGAGTGTGCAGGGAAAGAGGGACCTGCAAGTTAATGTGCATAGGTCCCTGAAGGTGGCAGGACTTATTAAGAGAGTGGTTAACAAAGCATATGGGACCTTGGGTTTCATAAATAGAGGTACTGAGTACAAAAGTAGAGATGTTGTGCTGTACCTTTATAAAGCATAGGCCACAACTGGAGTATTGCATCCAGTTCTGGTCACTACACTTTAGGAAGGATGTGAAGGCCCTTGAGAGTGTGCAGAGGAGATTTACCAGAATGGTTCTGGGGATGGGAGATCTTAGCTACAAGGACAGGTTGGAGAAGCTGGATTTGTATTCATTAGGGCAAAGGAGGTTGAGGGGTTATTTGATAGAGGTGTACAAGATTATGATGGGTTTGGATAGGCTAGACGGGGAAAGGCTGTTCCCACTAGTTGATGGTACAAGGACTAGGGGACACAGATTTAAGATTTTGGCAAGAGATACAGGGGGGATGTGAGGAAAAACCTTTTTACGCAGTGAGTGGTGAGGACCTGGAACTCGCTGTTGACGGAAGTGGTGGAAGCGGAGACACTCAGGCCATGAAATTACCCGAAGAGGCGAGTTGGGAGCGAGTCAGCTGACTTCTGGGTTCCGATCCCGCCCCGAATGACGCCCGACACACAGATGCTATTTTGCGTCAATTGGCCTTGTTAAGCCCACCCTGCGGGCATGCCGGCCAATTAAGAGAAAGCGGTGTCAGATGACGTCAGTTGATGACGCGTCATCTGATGGTTTTCTTAAAGGGGACACGCTCATTTTTGTTTGACATGATTTTTCAGTGTTTGACAGCATTGAGGTGCTGCAAAGACTGCCAATCACTGTACAAAGGTGAACCCTTGCAGCCAGACTCTCCAGTGACTCCCTCCTTATAAAACAGATGGCAGCTGCAGGTGAGATTACAGAAGCGATCTGTCACTGGTGAGAGAGGTTCTCCCAATGAAGTGGGACTACATGAACACTTCAAACCTTATTACCTACAGAAAAGTCTAAGTACATTAAAAATGATTTTCCCAGCATTTTCTTACCTCTGAAATTCACCAGTGTACAATTGGATCCTTCACACCATTTCTGCAGCTGTCATCAATGAAGAAGAAGAAACACTACAGCAGACTCACAACACGCCACACTTACCTGGCGTGGTGTCCGGATGTCGGGAAGCCCGCAGTTGACCTGGCAAAATTGGAAAAAGCCTTTTAACTGCCTGTTAACTACCTGTTAACAAGCAGTTAAGTGGTTATAATCCTCTTCCCGCTGCTAGGAGTCGGGTCCCTGCGCAAATCAGGGACCCGACTGGTTGGAAGCGGGTTCGGGACCCGTTGCCAATCTTTTTGATTTTGCCAGCAGTCCCGCCTCCAAACCGACCCCTGAGCGCCGGCAAAATCACCCTCTCAATGTTTTCAAAGGGAGACTGGATAGGCACTTGAGGGAAATAAAGTTGCAGGGCTACAGCGGGGGAATGGGACTGACTGTATTGCTCTAGAGAGCTGGCACAGACTCAATGGGCCAAATGGCCTCCTTCTGTGCCGTTATGACTTCATGACTCTATATTCTCTAGAGTTTAGAAGAATGAGAGGTGATCTCATTGAAACATACACAATTCTTACAGGGCTTGACAGGGTAGATGCAGGGAGGATGTTTCCCCTGGCTGGGGAGTCTAGAACCAGGGGTCACAGTCTCAGAATAAGGGGTCGGCCATTTAGTACTGAGATGAGGAGAAATTTCTTCACTCAGAAGGTGGTGAATCTTTGGAATTCTCTACCCCCGAGAGCTGTGAAGACTTAGTCGATGAGTATATTCAAGACAGAGATCGATAGATTTTTGAATATTAAGGGAATCAAGGGATATGGGGATAGTGCAGGAAAGTGGAGATGAGGTGGAAGATCAACCATGATCTTATTGAATGGCGGAGGAGGCTCGAAGGGCCAAATGGCCGACTCCTGCTCCTATTTCTTATGTTCTTATGTACTTCTGGCCAACATAATTCATAGGCTAACATTACTAGAGAGTTTCCCAATCCATTGAGGCTTATTGTTTATCTTCTACTTATATCAGAATTATACACAGTGCTAGCACAGTACTCCAATGGCACAGATTCTGAAAAATAGAATCTCATCAAACAAGCACTGTCTGCCTGTTGTTAAAATGGCACTATAACTGAAGTGCAAAAACATCTGGTAGATTTTGTATGTCAGAATTATTTTCATTATCTGTGTATATCTTGCATCCTGAAACTTTATTCCTAATGTTACTTACATTAATATAGGAAAACTTTCAGCTTATCCTTCTACACCGACCAAACATGTTCCTATTGATCCTGTTTGTATTTTGACAGATATCTGAACTTGCTACAGTTGCCTCTGATTATCTCCCATTCTTATGTTACCACCACATATAAAATTAAGACAAAAAGTGTTTTGAAAGTAGTCTTTGAATTTGGGAACTCAAATTTTGTTGTGGAATGTGCTGTGAATTTATGTCCTTCAGAGCTGACAGACAATTAGATCCAGATTGGCATATAGTTGCAACACTCACCTATTATCTTCCACTTTAAAAGTAAATCGTGAAGGTTATATAAAAATGCTGTTATTTTATGTTGCATTTCATTGTTGTGATGGTTGCACCATTTTACCCTGATGTTAGAAGTAGTGATTTTTCAAATGAATACACAAACATGTAATGTAAAGACCCAAGATCATACCTGCACTGGAAACTACGCAGGTCTTCCTGCATTTGTCTTCAGTGTCAAAACGATTAGCATTTCCACTGCAGCCGCCATACCAAAACTGTGCACAAGCATTGGCCTGTTTGTCATAATACCATTTAATTAAATAATTACGACATGTCCCTTGGTCTAAACGGAGTTGACAGAGAGGATCTAGAAAAAAATATAATTAGGATAGTTGCATCGTAGGTTGAAAAATAGGTCAACTATAAAAATTCATCTATTGAAGTAATTGAGATATGTTTGAAAATAATTATTTAGCAATGAAAATTTATTGTAGATTTTATATTTGGAATCATAGGGAGAAAAATTGGGTGAGTAGCGCCACCTGTTAGCGCCTAAAGAGGCAGTCAGTGGCTGTAGCACCACTGGCTGCGCCTCCCGCGATATTCAGCAGGGGCGCTAATGGTGGCGTTAGCCATTTGTGCTGCGCCGCCACCGATGACGTCATCGGTGTGCGCAGCGCCCCATTCGTGCCCCGTTCGTGATATTTGGTAGCGAACGGCGCAGTTGCGCCGTTCGCTACCCACGCCCGGTTCACGGGGCCTTGCTGTGCCGGCAGCGGCGCAAGTTAAGGTGGAGGTGCGGGGCGGCAGCCTTTTTCGGCGGCCGCCTGCCAGCACCTCCGTCCCCAGCCTCCTGACCTCCACCCCCGCTGCGGCATTGCCGGCTGTTTCCCGAGAGCCCGGCACTTCTCCTTGGTGCCGGGCTCGTTTACCGGCACTCGCGCGCGGGGATCGCGCTGTTGCAGGCCCCTCCCCCTTAACAATGGGAGGAAGGCCTGCAGTACCGCAGCGTGCTGCGATATTCAGTTTCAGCGCCCTAAGAGGGACACGGAACACCTCGAGCCTCGCCCCGTCTCCCTCTAAGGGCAATGAAACGGAATATCTGACGATCGCTAAAGCCTCGAACGCTGCGCTAAATCCTGCGCTCAGGCGACTTTGGTGCCACTTTGGTGCCCCAACCCAATTTCTAGGCCATAATGTTTTATGAAATTCAAATAAGTTAAAACTGAAAATACTCTTGTAGGTACTGTAATTCTACAACTTTTAAAATTAGAGAGTTATTTTTGTATTAGAGAATTATTGATAAAATGTTTTCATAACTTAGCTTAGAATGCAAACCCCAAATCAGAAAACTGTACAAGAAGCAGGGTTCTAAAATATATACAAATTCTTCTTTCTTTTTCTCTTACGTTCTATAATGGTTTACTCCAGAACTTTTTTCCAGAAGTAATCAGTGGACCTTTCTTGTGTGTGGGAGAGGAGTATTAAGGGCGCTGTGGAACTTTCCCACCTACTGTCAAAGACTTGCACTTATATAGGCCTCATCACATCGCTTAGAAATGTATCACGTGCAGTGACTTTTGTTATGTAGGCAAACTTGGCTGACATTTTTTGTAGTAACATCCCCAAATAGCAATGAGAGGAATCTGCTTTTTTGGTGGTATTAGCTGAGGGAAAAATGTTATCCAGGAACATGTGTTTTCCGGTGCAGAGTAAAGCTGCTTTTCCCATTGGGCTAACAATGCCCAATCTGAAAGACATCTTCATACTGTACTACTGCTATATTCATACCAGTCTTCCTTGTGCCATGTGACATCTCTAAGTGAAGCTGCCAATTTAGTGCTGAATGATTTCAATTTTGTACTGTGGATTTATCCCCAATAAGGAGACCTTTGAGACTATCCCAAATCAATTAAACTAATGTCCTTCAATTATCCTAGTGGTCTGTGCTGAAATTCAATCCTGTTTCTGAGGTAAAAGGACTGTGTTCTAATCTACTGTGGCACTCAATCTCTCTAGTTATCTGACTTTATCCATCAATTATGCTACAGATAGAAAATTAAGATCTTACCTGAAACTGGAATTTTTACTTTTGGGGAAACTGACAATATGGATTCTTTCACTGGTTTAACAGACTGTGAGTGTAGACCTGGAACATGTTTACTGATTGATAGAAAGCTACTGCCCTTTGAATGAGATGAAGGAGTTACAAGTTTCAGGTCCTCTTCTTCCTTATAATCATAATCATCTACTTCTGGATTTTGGTTCACCTGCATAGCATGAGACATCAACAATTGATTATATATTTGAAGAAAATATTTCAATTACAATCAAATTTATTGTTGCTAATAATTTTACTATTTATTTTAGTCTATTTTATCTTTTATCCTCAATCTTAGTGGATTTGTTAGCTATGACTTGATACATTAAAAACATATACAACAACTCCACTTTCTGAACAGAGGAATGTTGATGAATAATGTATACCAATATAAAATAAAACTTCATAAAGAATTGACAAGACCAACTGATACCTGTTCATTGATCGTGGGAGTTTTTCCTACATTGACGGATCCTGATGGAAATGGCTTCACTTGTGCAGTTACTTTCATCTCTCCAGATATAATTGTTTGCCTAGGTTTTGAAGCACTTAATTCAATTTGGTTTCTGGTATGTGTGAAACTTGGATCTATTGAATATAATGGGCTTCTGCTTGTTATTACGCCATTTCTAATTCGATTGTAAATCAAAGCACCATTTTCATCTTCACAGAAATGTCTGACCAATTTCAACTCCAGAGCTAAAAATGGGAGAAAGGAAAACACTTTTTTTTTGTTGTAATTCCTATTGTATTCCCTCCCTTTTTTCATGAAAGACACCTAATTCTGTAACAGTCCCTTTCAGCCAGCACAGCCCACAGCCATAACTGCAGCAATAGCCACATTACTCCATGACTGGGCAATTGAAGGACACACAAATAGTAGGATAACTGACCATTCAGTTTTCTGCTCCCTGAGGTAGAAAACCACAATTTGGCGCATTTCCCCACCCAGTGACTTGGCTAAGACTTAAGCTAAGTCATCGAGCAAATTTCTAAAATTAACATTTTTAATAACATTAAAAAATTGTGGAGTAATTACAAATGGAGAAACATATTAACAACAGTTAGTATATTTTAGTAAACTATCTGACCCTACATCTCAATTTCCCCTCCTTGCTTTGCTCAAGTAATCCCCCTCCAATCATATTATCCATATTGGATGGAAGTCAAGATCATCCAATTTTTTGACCTCCCTACAGATGCCACTCCATGGTTGACCAATTAGGAGATGTGTTTGAGTGATGTAAGAGGGATCTTCTCTAAATTTTGCAAATGTACATACCTGATTTGGCAAAGATGAGAAAAACTGTGCCTTATAATAGCTCTAATATAACTGAGACTAAAGTTCAAGCTTGATCTCCAGTTTGGGAGTCTAATACTATAGCGTAATTACTGTTGATTTCTTAGCTAAGCATGTAACAAGGGTACTACAGTAATCATGAATGACTTTAATCTACATATAGACTGGCCAAACCAAATTAGCAATAATACTGTGGAGGATGAATACCTGGAGTGTGTATGAGATGGTTTTTTAGACCAGTACATTGAGGAGCCAACCAGGGAACAGTGACCATAACACGATAGAATTCTTCATTAAGATGGAAAGTGAAGAAGTCCAATCCGAAACTAGGGTCCTAAATCTAAACAAAGGAAACTACGAAGGTATGAGGAGTGAGTTGGCTATGATAGATTGGGGAGCTTCATTAAAAGGCACGACGGTGGATAGGCAATGGCTAACATTTAAGGAATGAATGCATGAATTGCAACAGTTATACATTCCTTTCTGGCGCAAAAACACAAAAGGAAAAGCGGCCCAACCATGGCTGACAAAAGAAATTAAGGATAGTATTAGATCCAAAGAGGAGTCATATAAAGTTGCCAGAAAAAGTAGCAAGCCTGAGGATTGGGAGCAGTTTAGAGTTCAGCAAAAAAAGACCAAGAGATTGATTAAGAGGGGAAAGATAGAGTAGGAGAGTAAACTTTCAGGGAACATAAAAGTGGACTGTAAAAGCTTTTACAAGTATGTAAAAAGAAAAAGACTAGTGAAGACAAATGTAGGTCCCTTACAGTCAGAAACAGGAGAACAAGGAAATGGCTGAGCAATTAAACAAATACTTTGGTTCTGTCTTCATGGAAGAGGACACAAATAACTTCCCAGAAATGCTAGGGAACCAAGGGTCTAGTGAGAAGGAGGAATTAAAGGAAATTATTATTAGTAAAAAAATAGTGCTGGAGAAATTAATGGGACTGAAAGCTGATAAATCCCCAGGGCCTGATAATCTGCATCCCAGAGTACTAAAAGAGGTAGCCATGGAAATAGTGGATGCAGTGGTTGTCATCTTCCAAAGTTCTACAGATTATGGAACAGTTCCTGCAGATTGGAGGGTGGCAAATGTAACCCCACTATTTAAAAAAGGAGGGAGAGAGAAAACAGGGAACTACAGACCAGTTAGCCTAACATCAATAGTAGGGAAAATGCTAGAGTCTATTATAAAGGAGGTGATAACAGGACACTTAGAAAATATCAATGGGATTAGACAAAGTCAACATGGATTTATGAAAGGGAAATAGTGTTTGACAAACCTACTGGAGTTTTTTGAGAATGTAACTGGTAGAATAGATAAGGGAGAACCAGTGGATGTGGTGTATTTGGATTTTCAGAAGGCCTTTGATAAAGTCCCACATAAGAGGTTAGTGTGCAAAATTAAAGCACATGGGATTGGGGTAATATACTGGCATGGATTGAAAATTGGTTAACAGACAGGAAACAGAGAATAGGAATAAATGGGTCTTTTTCAGGTGGCAGGCGGTGACTAGTGGGGTACCGCAGGGATCAGTGCTTGGGCCCCAGCTATTCACAATATATATCAATGATTTGGATGAGGGAACCAAATGTAATATTTCCAAGTTTGCTGATGACACAAAACTAGGTGGGATTGTGAGTTGTGAGGAGGATGCAAAGAGGCTTCAAGGCGATTTAGACAAGTTGAGTGAGTGGGCAAATACATGGCAGATGCAGTATAACATGGATAAATGTGAAGTTATCCAATTCGGTAGGAAAAACAGAAAGGCAGTGTATTATTTAAATGGTGATAGATTGGGAAATGTTGATGTACAGAGGGACCTGGGTGTCCTTGTACACCAGTCACTGAAAGCAAACATGCAGGTGCAGCAAGCAGTTAGGAAGGCAAATGGTATGTTGGCCTTCATTGCAAGAGGATTTGAGTACAGGAGCAAGGATGTCTTACTGCTGTTATACAGGGCCTTGGTGAGACCACACCTGGAGTACTGTGTGCAGTTTTGGTCTCTTTACCTAAGAAAGGATATACTTGCCATAGAGGGAGTGCAGCAAAGGTTCACTAGACTGATTCCTGGGATGGCAGGACTGTCGTATGAGAAGAGATTGGGTCGGCTAGATCTGTATTCACTAGAGTTTAGAAGAATGAGAGGGGATCTCATTGAAACGTATAAAATTTTGATAGGGCTAGACAGACTGGATGCAGGGAGGATGTTTCCCCTGGCTGGGGGGTCTCGAATGAGGGGTCACAGTCTCAGGATACGGGGTAGGACATTTAGGACTGAGATGAGGAGAAATTTCTTCACTCAGAGGGTGGTGAACCTGTGAAATTCTCTACCACAGAAGGCTGTGGAGGCCAGGTCACTGAATATATTTAAGAGGTAGATAGATTTCTAGGCACAAAAGGCATCAAGGGGTATGGGGAGAGAGCGGGAATATGGTATCGAGATAGAGGATCAGCCATGATCATATTGAATGGCGGAGCAGGCTCGAAGGGCCGAATGGCCTACTCCTGCTCCTATTTTTCTATGTTTCTAATTTGTTCTATTTACTTTGTTTCCATCTAAGTGTGCACATAGTAAAGTTTTCTTCTTAGCCCCTTTATAGTTGGAAAAAGCATCAAGTGGTGATACAACAGACATGGCACAAACCTGCAAGAGTATTGAAATCATCAATGAGGTACATGTGTTCGGTATCAGGATCTGAAGCAATTAGGTTTAGTTCACGTAAGAATTCAGCTTGGGTTGGGTCTGTGGTATTTACAATACCAATTGCAAACATCTCAATGTTTGCAGCATGAGCCTCGCGTACAGCAACATCCAGTTTAACAGTCTCCCTTCTGTCTGCCTGTCCATCTGTTAATACTATGGCAACTTTCTTCACACCAGGCCGAGCTCCATAGAATCCCTCCTGCGTTGCTTTGCGGATAGCAGTTCCTGTGTATGTGCCTTCTCCCATGTACAGCATTTTCCTAATTGCCTGTTTGACATCTTGCTGTGTCAAATATCGACTTAGACCAAACTCTAATCGTACTTCCAAGCTGTAGAGCACCAGACCAATTCGGGTGGCATTTCTACCAACTAATACTTTGTCAACAAGCGCAGTGACAAAATCTTTTATGATTTCAAAGTTATCTGGTCCCACACTTTCTGAGCTATCAATCACAAAGACAAGTTCCATTGGTCTTTCTTTACATTTAATTCCACAACCTGTTACGAAAAAAAAAATGAAATAATGCATTGACTAAACATGACTAGATAACATTTAAACAATGTTAGCGTATCAAAGTTATATTTAAAATATTAGAAGAGTAAACCAGAATTGTTGCTAATAGGGTGGTGCTTTTAGAAATAACCGACTAATGTTCACATTGAACAACTTCCATAAAAACTTTGTCATTGCTGAAAGACAGGCAACAATTTAGATAGTAGAATTGACAATACATTGAATACATTTATCATAACTGCAGTTCAAAAATATTTGCAGGCACACAAGAAGAATTAAAAAATTCAATCTACTTCTGGATTTGAATAGCTAGGAAGTAAAATTGGGAACAAAATCTTAAGTTTCTATTTAGTCACCTAGAAAGGCTCATCTTTGTTGCCCAGTTTTGCCAACTATAAATACTTAGGATAGTACGATGAAAACATAAAATAATTAGTAGGCCAGAAGATGACAGGTAACTTACCACAGATTTCCTTTATCATTCTGATGATGTCCTCCCTCTAATTATATTTTTGCAAATTAAATATGAAAATAATGAATATGTTTGCATAGTATTTTCTTTTGTTAAAAATCAGGCATGCATGTAAATATTAGTCATATATGTCATGAATAGAACATTTTTAAAGTGATGATTTTTTTAACACAATCTCTGTACTGATACATGTGTTAATATTGCTGGGAAAACTGCCCATGGGAAGTTACAAGATGTAAAAATATTCACAAGTTAGTCCTTGAACCATTTAAAAAAAATGCAATTTGTAAATTTTGTGATAATGAAAATGAAGAATGATGATTCTGGGAAACTGAATATTTCCCTTCTTTCTACACACTTATAACATTGCATACTTATAGGTGGGGTGAAGCATGCACTTGGTGACCTCCAGCAATACATTTCATTGTTGAGTTATATAATGGGGGCAGAGTGGAGTGTATTTTAATCTGCATCTTGCCAGTGCTATACCTCACTTGGGATGTGGAAAGCAGATTTTATTATTTTATTATGTAGTACCAACACACCATCGCTTGGTGAGCACGCCACCCAAAAAAATAAAAAGGTGAATAGATAAGGTCATCGTCATGATATTTTGATTATTTTTCTACAAAAAGGATTTGGAAAAAAACTTTTAAATGTTGTGTCTCAAAGCAAAGTATATTCACACAAGTTAAAAAAGGCACTGAGATGATTGCTAATTAAGTTGTTTTCACCAAAGACTGTAAACAGCCAGCAATTCATTATGTTGGTAAGTCTCTGGCCCCGGGCACCTATTTGACAGGCCTTCCTTTTCAGTCGTGAACAGAGGGTGATAAAAAGACAGGTAACTAAGGAGCAGCAAAGGTTACAAAGTCAGCCAAATTCAGCAAAGGCTGTAAGAAGGTTAGAATGCAGGGGTCTCGTTAAAAATTCTTTTGTTGAAGTGAAACATGATCTGCAGATGTGGGGAAACAGCGTAATCATTGGCCCAGAAATTCGGGTCCCAACGCGTGAGTATGGACGGAGTACTCACGCGTGGACCCGATGGAAGTGCCGGAATCTTGCATGCGCGGGAAACCGGCATTTCCGATCCTCTGAACCAAGGGGTTCAGAGGTCGAACGCGTGCGCGCAGGAGTCTGCGCGTGCGCGTTGAACTTCCTTTTTTTTTTCCAGGTTTGCCCGTGCGTGAAGGTCTCCACTTTTTACACTTGAAAAAAGCAGACGTAAGGACTTAATTTTAAAAGGTAAGTGGTCTAATAATTAAAATTAGAATTTTTTTTCCACAGGTTTATTATTTTTAAAGACTTTACAGTAAGGTAAGTGTATTTTTAGGCCCGATTTTTTATAAAATTATTTTTTTCAAAACTTTAATTTATTGTTTAAAACAGTTATTTAAAGTTATTTATAGTTCATTTAAATACAGTGATTTAAAACATTTTTTATTTCAAGTTTAAGTACTGTTTTGGGCACCCGGAGTTTTCATGAGTTTGAGAGTTCTTACTGTCAAACTCATGAATGAACTTTTGCATCCTCCGATTGGTTGCCCAGTGCTCACGTGATCCCAGCCGACGTATCGCACTAAGTACGCCGCTGGGTCACGCAAGCACAGCGCGCCGGGAGCTGAACCGGGCCACAGACAGGAAATCTGCGCAGGCCCAGGCTTCAACTGTCGGCGCGCTAGGTAAGTGTAGGTTGGGGGCTTGCACCCGCGGGAAGCCCCCGACACGAATTTCTGGGCCATTATTTTATATTATTATGTGAAAACAAGTTGTACTGGATGAACTAAGTTAATCTGAACATAACTATTGTACTGTATGTTCACTCGCTGTGAAATAAAGCAGCTCAATACAATGTGGTATATATCAATGAGTTAGACTTCACTGTACGGGGCATGATTAAGAAGTTTGCAGCTATTACAAAAATTAGCCATGTGGTTGATCGTGAGGAAGAAAGCTGTAGACTGCAGGATGATATCACTGGACTGGTCAGGTGGGCAGAAAAGTAGCAAATGGAATTCGATCCGGAGACGTGTGAGGTAATGCATTTGGGGAGGGCTAACAAAGCAAGGGAATACACAATAAATGGTAGGATACTGAGAAGTGTAGAGGAACTGAGGGACCTTGGAGTGCATGTCCACAGATCCCTGAAGATAGCAGGACAGGTAGAAGGTGGTTAAGAAGGTATACGTGATGCTTTCCTTTTATTAGCCGAAGCATAGAATATAAGAGCAGGGAGGTTACGTTTGAACTGTATAAAACACTAGTTAGGCCACAGCTAGAGTACTGCATACAGTTCAGGTCACCACATTACAGGAAAAATGTGGGCCGGAATTTTCATGCTGCCTTGCATGCATGACTGGAGGCGGGTCAGGAGGAAAAGTGGAAATAAATCGGAGCGCGTCTGGAACCCACTGTCATCCTGCCTCCTCGTGCCTTTAACTTGGGCACGTTTGCCAGCACAGCACGGACCCAAACGGCAGAGGCAGGCGACCTAATTTAGATCATTATTACCTTGTTGTTAGACTCTTAACTGTGTTTTTAACCAGGCCTTTTGAATTTCACTGCATGACCACGGGAATCATGCAGCTTGGGAACCACGTCTGTCACCCTGAGGCGGAAGTTCAGTGGCCATTGAGTGATGTCATTACTGTAGAGCATGGAAAGCACAATAAATACTGACACCTGACACCTGCTTACTTTCCTAAGGGAAATGTTGTTGCTGACTGCATTTTCAGCACAGATTTAGATGTCTACAGTTTGCAAGTCTTTTCTGCAAATTCAGAAAGAATTCTCACCTCATACTACCTATCACACCATTGACAGATTGCTTCTCTCATCTCTACTTGACCTTCCATCTATTACATCAGCATGGGTGCCATTTATACTGTCTCACCTTGGTCCTCAGAATCGGACCACAATGAGCCCCAACACCAGCAGCAGCAGCAGCAGCAACAACACCACCACCAACCTTCTCCTCAACGACCTGATGCTCTACAGGACAGAGGGCATCAGCGCATGGCCGCACCACGCCGGGGGCGATACCCCCAATACAGGGTATACAGGCAGAGGATGAGTTTCCTCAACATGACTGAGCAGCAGTGCCAAAGGTGGCTCAGGCTATCGCGCCAGGTCATCGCAGACATTTGCTGCTTGCTGAAGCAAGACCTGCAGCCCAGATGACCTGGTGGACATGCCTTACCAGTGGCTGTCAAAGTCACCAGCGCCCTCAACTTCTTTACCTCAGGCTCCTTCCAGGGATCTGCAGCAGATATTTGCAGCATCTTGCAGTCGGCCGCCCACAAGTGCATCACACAGGTCACCGATGCCCTGTTTGACAAGTCAGCCAATTATATCAATTTTGCCACTGATGACGCCAGTGTTACTGAGTGGGTGCTGGGCTTTGTGGCTCTTGCTGGTTTCCCACAGGTGCAGAGCATCATCGACTGCACACATGTGGCCATCAGGGCACACCATCATAACCCAGGAGTGTTTGTGAACCGCAAGGGCTTCCACTCCCTCAATGTGCAGCTGGTCTGCAACCATAGGAAGATCATCATGCATGTATGCGCCAAATTCCCTGGCACTGCCATGACTCTTTTTTCATGCGCCAGTCTTTTTGAGCCAGCATGTAGAAGGTCCTACAAGAGAGGGGGCGGTACTGGACCTAATTCTAGGGAATGTGGCTGGCCAAGTGGAAGAAGTGCTAGTAGGTGAGCACTTTGGTGACAGTGACCATAATATGGTGAGATTTAAGGTGGTCTTGGAAAAGGACAGGGATGGGCCGGAAATAAAGGTTCTAAATTGGGGGAAGGCCGATTTTAATAGGATAAGGCAGGATCTGGCCAAAATGGACTGGGATCAGCTACTTGTAGGAAAGTCCGCATCGGAGCAATGGGAGGCTTTCAGAAGGGAGATTGAGATCATACAATGGCAACATGTTCCCGTAAAGGTCAAGGGTGGTTCCAAAAACCACAGGGAACCTTGGATGTCAGGGGATATACGAGAATGGATTAGGAAAAAAAGGAGGGCTTTTGGCAGATACAAAAGGCTAAAGACGGAGGAAGCCCTAGGGGAGTACAAAAAGTGCAGGGGGATACTTAAAAAAGAAATTAGGAGATCAAGGAGGGGCCATGAAATAACACTGGCGAGCAAAATAAAGGAAAATCCTAAGATGTTTTATAAGTATATTAAGGGTAAGAGGATAACTAGGGAAAAAATAGGGCCCATTAGGGACAAAAGTGGCAATCTGTGTGTGGAGCCGGAAGATGCAGGAGGGGTTCTAAATGAATTTTTTGCATCTGTTTTCACTATGGAGAGGGACGATGTAGACATAGAAATAGGGCGGGGGGACTGTGATATGCTTGAACACATTAACATCGAGAGGGAGGAGGTATTGGCGGTTTTAGCAGGCCTAAAAATGGATAAATCCCCAGGCCCGGACGAAATGTATCCCAGGCTGCTGTGTGAGGCAAAGGAAGAGATTGCGGGGGCTCTAACACACATATTCAGAACCTCTCTGGCCACAGGGGATGTGCCAGAGGACTGGAGAACTGCTAATGTAGTTCCATTATTCAAGAAGGGGAGTAGGGAAAAACCGGGGAACTACAGGCCAGTGAGCCTAACATCAGTGGTGGGAAAATTATTGGAAAAATTCTGAGGGACAAAATCAGTCTCCACTTGGAGAGGCAAGGATTAATCAGGGATAGTCAACATGGCTTTGTCAAGGGAAGATCATGTCTGACTAATTTGATTGAATTTTTTGAGGGGGTGACTAGGTGTGTGGATGAGGGTAACGCAGTGGATGTGGTATACATGGATTTCAGTAAGGCCTTCGATAAAGTCCTGCACAGGAGACTGGTCAAGAAGGTAAGAGCCCATGGAATCCAGGGTGCCTTGGCACGTTGGATACAAAACTGGCTTAGTGGCAGAAGGCAGAGGGTGATGGTCGAAGGTTGTTTTTGTGACTGGAAGCCTGTGGCCAGTGGGGTACCACAGGGATCGGTGCTGGGTCCCTTGCTGTTTGTGGTCTATATTAATGACTTGGATATGAATGTAAAAGGTATGATCAGTAAGTTCGCGGATGATACAAAAATTGGTAGGGTGGTAAATAGCGAGGAGGGTAGTCTCAGTCTGCAGGATGATATCGATGGGTTGGTCAGATGGGCGGAACAGTGGCAAATGGAATTTAACCCGGAAAAGTGCGAGGTGATGCACTTTGTGGGGACTAACAAGGCAAGGGAATACACAATGAATGGTAAGACCCTAGGCAAGACGGAGGGTCAGAGGGATCTGGGTGTGCAAGTACACAGATCCCTGAAGGCGGCGGAACAGGTGGATAAGGTGGTAGAAAAGGCATATGGGATACTTGCCTTCATTAGCCGAGGCATAGAATATAAGAGCAAGGAGGTTATGATGGAGCTGTATAAAACACTGGTTAGGCCACAGCTGGAATACTGTGTGCAGTTCTGGTCGCCACACTACAGGAAGGATGTGATAGCTTTGGAGAGGGTGCAGAGGAGATTCACCAGGATGCTACCAGGGCTGGAACGCTTCAGCTATGAAGAGAGACTGGGCAGATTGGGTTTGTTTTCCTTGGAGCAGAGGAGGCTGAGGGGGGACATGATTGAGGTGTACAAAATTATGAGGGGCATAGATAGGATGGATACTAAGGAGCTTTTTCCCTTAGTAGAAGGGTCAATAACTAGGGGGCACAGATTCAAGGTAAAGGGCGGGAGGTTTAGAGGGGATTTGAGAAAGAACTTTTTCACCCAGAGGGTGGTTGGAGTCTGGAACTCACTGCCCGGAAGGGTTGTGGAGGCTGGAACCCTCACAACATTCAAGACGCATTTGGATGAGCACTTGAAATGCCATAGCATACAAGGCTACGGACCAAATTCTGGAATATGGGATTAGATTAGACAGGGCGTGATGGCCGGCGCGGACACGATGGGCCGAAGGGCCTCTATCCGTGTTGTATAACTCTATGACTCTATGACCCTCCCTCAGCTCTTCGCACTTCCAAACTGACTTTCCGGCTGGCTGCTTGGAGACAAGGGCTATCCACTGAAGACGTGGCTTATGACATCCTTGAAGAGGCCAACTACTGAGGCCGAGGAGAGATATAATGAAAGCCAAATGTCCACCACATGTGTCATAGGGAAGACAATAGGCATGCTGAAAATGCACTTCAGATGCCTTGACAGATCTGGAGAAGCCCTTCAGTGTGCACCGGCCAAGGTCTCCAGAATCATTGTCATCTGCTGCGCACTGCACAATATAGTGCAGCAGCGAGGATTAACGCTTCATGAGGAGCAAGGTACTGAGTGCACAGCCTCTTCAGAGGAAGAGGAGGAGGAGCATCAGCTGGAAGACGAGGAGGAGGAGCAGGAGGAACCTGAGGTCCAGATATTAGCAGCACCTCAGCACATTGTTGCCCGGGAGGCCAGGGATGGCCTCATCATGGCCAGATTTACTTAACTTCCTGCATTCCTGTAATATCAAGAATGGGTAACGATACCATTATGCACATGATGAACATCCACTGGCTGCTGACATCAGTCCCCATATAAGTGACTGCTGTACGACATGTGGCTGTATGAGATGTAATTCTGTCACCAGGTTGCCGAGATGTCCCCCCTCTCTATCTCCCATCGCCAGCTACTCTGCAACTCCTGAGACGCCAAGGATGACCTCCTCTGCTGGAGTCATCATGGTGAAGGATGGCGGGCCACCTTTGTTTCTCTCCCTCTCCCTCTTATTGTGGGCTCTCTTCTCCTGCAAGGAGGGAAAGAAGAGATGTTTGAGTGAGAATGATGGCATGAGCGTAAGGAATGTGAGGGTTACATCTTTAGAGAGTGACTATGAGGGAGTGTGGTACCAATGCCAAAGTGCCTATGCAAAGTGGCCTCCTTGTGTGTTGTTAGTTGGTATGATTGCATTAGGATGAGTGTGAGGGGTGGTTAGTCAGATGGGGATGTGAGTATGTAGATACAGAGAGAGAGAGGGATGGGTGGGCGTGCAAGGTATGTAGGTGTAAGTAATGATGTGCAGGAGCAGGCTTGGGAAGGCAGAGTGATGGGGATGTGATGAAAGGCACAGCAGGATGAAGTTGAGTGTGGCTTTGTACTCACCTTTCCTGATCTCATTAGATCATTGAAGCACTTCCGGCACTGCACCCAGGTCCTCCTCACCACATCCCTGCTGTTGACCTCCTCTGCTATCTCAAGCCAGGCTCTTTTGTTCTCCTGGCGAGGTCTCTTGCACCCATCAGAAGGGAAGAGGACCTCCCTGCATTCTCTGACTCCCTCCACAAGCATATGCAGCCCTCTGTCTCTGTGCAGCCATGAGTGCAAGGCTAAGCAAGACCCAAATGCTGAAATGTACTGCCTGCACACTCCTAGATGAATCTTCACATGCAATGTGGCCAGGGCTGCTTTAAATATCCCGGCTGGAAATGAGTCATTGATGATGTCATCTGACCTGCACCATTTAATAGGGCCGGGAAACGTGCAGGCCTGCCTTAATAGGCGCCATTAAGGGAAAGTCACTCTGAGGAGTGGGATGAAAACAAGATCGGGGTCCCGACCTGCCATGCTGACCCACCCAGGTAATGAAAATTCTGGCCGTGATTGCACAAGAGAGCGTACAGAGGAGACTTATGAAGATGTTGCCAGGACTGGAGAATTTTAGCTATGAGGACAGATTGGATAGGCTGGGGTTATTTTCTTTGGAACAGAGGAGCCTCAAGAAGAGACTTAATTGAGGTGTATAAAATTATGTGAGGCCTAGATAGAGTGGATAGGAAGGACCTATTTCCCTTAGCAGAGGTCAATAACCAGGGGGGCAAAGATTTAAAGTAATTGGTAGAAGAATTAGAGGGGAGTTGAGGAGAACTTTTTTCACCAAGCGGGCAGTGGGGGTCTGGAACTCACTGCCTGAAAGGGTGGTAGAGGCAGAAACCCTCATCACATTTAAAAAGTACTTGGATATGCACTTGAGGTGCTGCAACCTACAAGGCTACGGACCAAGAGCTGGAAAGTGGGATTAGGCTGAATAGCTCTTTGTAGGCTGGCACAAACACGATGGGCCAAATGACCTCCTTCTGTGCTGTAAATTTCTATGATTAATGATTTATATCTGGTCTTATCTCACCAATTGTTTGCTCAGTCTGCCTTCAGAGAGATTGAAAAAAACACACGTGTGAATGACACAAATATCCAGTGCAGATCACAAGGGGATACTTTTGTTACACCCCTGGGTTACAATATTGTATAGTTAGATATTGGGTAGTTAGGGCACGTCCATAAATGTAAAATTCTCAGACTGCTAGTGCCACTGTATCTGACAGAATAGCTAAGGTTATACCCTAAAATTGTACCAACATAGATTAAACTGTTCTCAAATATCATCTCCTGTGTATTATTTTGTGGGCAACACTAGAAAGGCAGTATTTATTGCCCCTGAGGATATTCAGTGTCAACCACATACTGTGGGACTGTAGTCACATCCAGGCTAGTCCAGGTAGGGGTGGCAGGTAACCTTCACTGAAGTAGATTAGTGAACCATTGGATTTTAATAACAATACTGTAAAGTCTGTGGGTTGTGCAGTTAACAAATACACAGACTTCAGAAGTAACAAACAAACAGGTCTTTACTATTCGAAGGTCCGGGCGAATCTGCCCCAGCAATCATGCCACAACACTTATATACTGGTGTGGTCACTATCGATATTACAGTATACAGAAGCCAAACAAATAGTGCCACCCGAAAGTAGTCCTCTTAAAGGTGAACGGTTACATTCAATAGTTCCCTTAAAGGTAGACGGGTACATACACTACAATCCTCCCTTTTTAGCTTATTACTTACTAAGTCCATAGTGAACATACATTCTAACATATATACAGGTTTATGTAAGACAGTTCATAGATTCAGTCTTTCCGGGGGTTTCCGGATTCTGTCAGGATAACGCCGCAGTGGTGTCGTCATTTCAGGCGGGCTAGGAGGTGCTTCTGGCAAGGTCGATTCGGCTTGAAAAGCCGTGTCAGGTTCAGCAGACTCCAGTATCACTAGATCGGAAGTAGGTGTTCTGGGTATCTCAGTCTCAACATTACCCTGATAAGGTGGTGAAGTCGGTGGCCTATTTGTGGCGGACCCTATGATTTGGTCAACATGGCGCCTTATTATATTGTCTCCAATGTCCACGGTGTACATCAATGGCCCCAGCCTTTTCTCAATAGTTCCAGGCTGCCATTTCTCAGTACGGTAGTCCCGGGCCAAAACTCGTTGACCGATCTGGAAAGATCTAGTGACCCTGTCGTTCATGCCCTGGAATTGCCGGTTCTCTACGTCTCTTCTGACGTTTGGTTTTAGTAAATCCAGCTGGCATCTTAGGCGTCTATTACAGAACATCATTGCGGGAGTTTGATTTGTGACCGCATGTGTCGCATTTCGGTATGCCAACAAAAAGCTATCCACCTTATGTTGCAGACTTATATTTTCATTACTCATGGCCTTTACGGCCTTCTTGAAGGTCTGGACAAACCTTTCAGCCAATCCATTTGAGGCGGGATGGTATGGGGCTGACGTGTAATGTTTGACCCCATTGCTCTTTAAGAATTTCTTGAATTCTTCGGACACAAATTGTGGTCCATTATCAGAACAGATCTGTTCCGGCAGGCCATTCCGAGCAAACATAGTCCTTAACACTGCGATGGTTTTTTCCGTCGTGGTGGTGGTCATCTTAATTACTTCCGGCCACTTGGAGTGGGCATCCACCGCTATTAGAAACATCGAGTCCATAAATGGACCAGCAAAGTCGATGTGTACTCTTTGCCAAGGCGATGAGGGCCACTCCCATGGATGCAGAGGAGCCTGGGGTGGCGCGTTCTGAACCCTCTGACATCCTAGGCAGTTCTTCGTGATCTCCTCTATGTCTCTATCAATGCCTGGCCACCACACAAACGCTCTTGCTAGATTTTTCATCTTTACTCCCCCCAGATGTCCTTCGTGCAGCTCCTTTAGCACCTTCTTTTGGAGTTTGGGTGGAATCACCACTCTAGATCCACACATCAGGGTTCCTCGACACACTGACAGTTGTTCTTTCCTCTGTGCAAATGCTTGCAGTGTTGGTTCGCTCTGTGCTGGCCATCCCTCCACCGTTACATCATAGACTCGTGAAAGAGTCGGGTCATTCCTTGTCTCATTCTCAATCATTGAGTTTGTTATCGGTAGACACTCCACTATGGGTGAGTGGAACAACTCTACTGGGTCCACTATACTCGCTTCTTCTACCATCGGCAATGGCAAGCGTGACAACCCATCAGCATTTCCATGCTGTTTAGACCTTTTGTACTCAATTTCGTATTGGTGTGCCCCAAGTAACACGGACCACCTTTGTAACCTTTGTGCTGTCATGGTGGAAACGGCCTTATTTGGGTTGAATATGGACACCAACGGCTGGTGGTCTGTCAGCAATGTGAACTTTTTACATTGTAGGTAGTGGTTGAATTTCTTCACGCCCCACACAAGACTGAGGGCCTCCCTATCTATTTGGGCGTAATTTCGCTCCGCGGGTGTCAATGATCGGGACGCGAAAGCCACTGGCCTTTCCGAGCCATTTGGTAGCCTATGCGAGAGTACTGCCCCAATTCCGTACGGGGAAGCATCGCAAGCTAGACGAAGGGGTAATGCTGGGTTGAAATGAGCCAACACTTCTTCAGAGGTAATCAACTCCTTGCTTCTGCGAAAAGCCTTTTTGCATTCTTCACTCCACTTCCATGGTGTTTCTTTCCGCAACAGGTCATTCAGCGGATGCAGTACCGTGGATAAATTTGGCAGAAACTTGTGATAGTAATTAATCAACCCCAAGAATGATCTTAACTGTGATACGTTTCCTGGGGCGGGTGCCTTCAGGGGAGCACGGTGGCATAGTGGTTAGCACTGTTGCCTCACAGCGCCAGGGACCCGGGTTCGAATCCGGCCTCGGGTGACTGTCTGTGTGGAGTTTGCACATTCTCCCCGTGTTTGCGTGGGTTTCCTCCGGGTGCTCCGGTTTCCTCCCACAGTCCAAAGATGTGCGGGTTAGGTTGATTGGCTATGATAAAATTGACCCTTAGTGTTAGGGGGATTAAATACGTGGGGTTACGGGGAGCGGGTGGGATATGTGTCGGTGCAGGGGTTACGGGGAGCGGGTGGGATATGTGTCGGTGCAGGCTCGATGGGCCGAAATGGCCTCTATCTGCATTGTGGGGTTTCTGTGATTCTGTGATTCTGTGAACTGCTTCTATCTTTTCGGGTGACTTATGCAGTCCCTCTCGGTCAATGACATGACCGCAGTATGAGATCCGTTTTTGGAAGAACTCACACTTCTTGCGATTAACCCGAAGGCCATACTCCTTCAACCTGGTGAGTACCAGTTTCAAATTCGTGAGGTGTTCTTCCTCATCTTTTCCCGTGATTAAAATGTCATCTAAGTAGCACTGCATGCTTGGAATTCCTTGTAACACCTGTTCCATGGCCCTCTGCCAAATTGCTGGCGCCGAAGCTACCCCAAAGACCAGTCTATTGTAGCGATACAAGCCTCTGTGAGTGTTGATGGTGAGGTACTGGCGTGACTCTTCCTCGACCTCCATCTGTAGATATGCTTGAGCCAGATCTATTTTCGTGAAATGTTTCCCTTCAGCCAACGAAGCAAAGATATCTTCAATCCGCGGAAGCGGGTATTGTACCGTGTGAAGCACCGGATTCACAGTAATCTTGAAATCTCCGCAGATACGGACCTTCCCCGGTCCCCCAGGCTTATTACTCGGTGAGGACTTCATGACGGGAACAATGGGCGTGGCCCACTCACTCCAGTCCACTTTTGACAGAACCCCTGATCGTTCAAGTTCTTCCAGTTCTGCCTCCACAGCTGGTCGTATTGCGTAAGGAACTGATCTGGCCTTAAAAAACTTTGGGCTTGCATTTTCTGCAATCTTAACCTTTGCTTTAATACCTCGCAGCGTTCCCAGTCCTTGCTGGAATACCTCCTTAGCTTCGTCCAATATTCTGGACAACCGTTCAGGTTTGACATCCTCTTTTTCGGAATCCACCGTCATGGTGTTTAGGGACTGCCAGTCCAATTTTATTTTTCGGATCCACTCCCGTCCCAGAAGTGGTGGTCCTCCCTCAGGTCCAACCGGTGATGATCTTTATCCTTGTATCTCACCTTGACTTCTATCATTCCGATGGGGAATACTTTGTGCCCCGTGTATGTCTGTAGTACTAGTTCCGTATCCCGTAGTGGAATATGCTTGAAAAATTTCTTATAGTCATGCTTATTCATGACCGTCAACGCCGATCCGGTGTCCACTTCCATTTTTACTTGGACCTTTGCAATCTGTAGCGTTATCCAGATAGTTTGTCGGTCAGCTTCATTGCTCACGTTGTGAATTCTCAGACTGTCCAGTCCTTTGCATTTGGAGTGTGAGACCGACTTCTGTTCCCTCAGACTCTTCTTAGTCACCTCTTGTACCTTTCCGTACCATTTTTGTGGTGACTTCTTATTGTTGTACGTTGCTCCTGACCGGCATACCTTAGCTATGTGCCCGATCTTGCCACATTTCCTGCATTCTTGGTTTTTACCCCAGCATTGATTCTGGTCGTGTGTTGTCTTCCCACAACGGTAGCATTTTGTTGTGCTCGAAGTAATTTGGTCCACCCCTAGTGCCGCCGCCTTTAGCTGCATTTCCGCCGTTCCTTTCGCTGCGGCTTCATGCGATGCAGCTATGAGGACAGCCCTGTCCAGTGTGAGGTCATTTTCTTCCAGTAGTCGCTTCTGCGTTCCTTCTTTGGACAATCCGCATATGAACTTGTCACGCAGTGCCTCTGTCAGATTCCCTCCAAACTGGCAGTATTTCGCTATCCTACGCAGTTCGACCAAGTATTCCGCATTGCTTTCGTCTTTCCTCTGCGTTCTTGCGTAGAATTTGAATCGTTCAGCCAGCATCAACGGTGTGGGGTTCAAGTGATCCTTCAGCACTGCTACAATATCATCGAAAGTCTGATCTTCCGGTTTAGCTGGTGAGAGAAGATTCTTCAACACCCCGAATGTTTTCGCACCCATCATGTTAAGTAAGGTTAAAGCTTTTTCCTCCTTAGCTATTTTGTTAGCCTTACAATGTATCTCAATACGTTCTACGTACGTGGCCCAGTCTTCTATCTCCGAATTGAACTCGTTGATGTCCGCCCGCTTAGGCATCTTTCTTTCCTTGGGTACAACACAAGTATTTCTTCAAGTATTCTTATTTATTTGTTTATTTCTAAGATGGCGGTTTTCCCGCGAAAATGGCGGTTTCCCGCTCTTTCCTTCTCGCCCCGCCCACTTCAATCGTCTTCCCCGCCTAATGGCGGCTTCCCGCGTTTCTTCCCTGGTGGAAGGGGTACGCTTTCCCCACAGCGGACAGGTTCAGCCGCTGGGCTGGCTTCTGCACAGCTCCCCTTACTCGGCTCTGTCTTTTCCTCCCGCCCGCACAGCTCTACCGGCGCTGGGTACACCCCGTTAACGGAGAACAGTTCAGCCGCTGGACTGGCTCTCGCGCAGTCTCTCACCCCGTTTTCGGCTGTGTCTCTCTCCCACTCCCGCACGTTCGGTTTTGCCGGCTCTGAGTACCCCGTTGGGGGAGAACAGCTCAGCCGCTGGACTGGCTCCTCGCAGTCTCTCTCTCCGCACCCGGCTCTCACCCACATGGTTCCCGTTCGCCTCCCCAGCCCTCTCGCAGACCGGTGTTTCCCTCCCCGGCTGCGGCTGGGTTTCTCTTCCCGCGCCTACTCGCAGGCTCAGCGCTTCGTGGCTGCGGTCGCTGCCCGGAGTTTTCCCGCCGATCGCGGTCCGGCTGTCACCCGACGCCGTTGGACCCGACTTTTGGCCGGCACAGCTCCCCCTCGACCGAGGTCGAGTGCTCTGCCCTTATCCTCCGGATACTTCTACACCTTCCCCTACTCACAGTTTCGTCGGCCGCCTTGTTTCTTGCTGGTCGGCTCACTCCGCACCGTGGCAGAAGGGTAGTCAGTGCCTGTTGCTGATACAGCTTTTGTTGTTAGTCTTCCTGCTTTCTGTTGTTGCAGCCTCGTGTTTTCTTTTGGTAGCACGACGAGGGCGGTTGTCTCTCTTCGACGCTCTTCGTTGCTTTTGGTAGTCTTGCCGCAGGGTACGATCGGACTCGTCGCCACTGTAAAGTCTGTGGGTTGTGCAGTTAATAAATACACAGACTTCAGAAGTAACAAACAAACAGGTCTTTACTATTCGAAGGTCCGGGCGAATCTGCCCCAGCAATCATGCCACAACACTTATATACTGGTGTGGTCACTATCGGTATTACAGTATACAGAAGCCAAACAAATAGTGCCACCCAAAAGTAGTCCTCTTAAAGGTGAACGGTTACATTCAATAGTTCCCTTAAAGGTAGACGGGTACATACACTACAAATACAGTATTTTCTGGCATTGGCTCCCAAATAACCAATTTTACAACTTGCCGTGGTGGGATTATGAACTTGCAACCTATGGGTTGCTAGTCCAGTATCGTAACCAGTAGCCCAATGTACTCATATGCTGGGTGCTCAGTTTACCGAGTGTGCAGAATACATGTACAGTATCTACACAGTACTAGTTATGAGCAAGTAATATTTTGGCCAGTATGCAGTATATTGTAATTTTGTTCTAAGGATAAAGGTAATGGCCCTGAATTTCCTTGGGGGTTCTGCTGGGCTCATCTGCAAACTTTGAAATGATATTCTGTATATCCAAATGGAACACCATTGTATACTTTCCTCCAGTCAAAGCAAATGGTTCAAAGGGTGTCATTAAATCAGTTCTGGAATGTAACATGGAGCTCGATATTGTTTCACTTTTGGAGAAAATCCCAGAGGAAAATAGACAGAATGAGCTTGTGCAGGTAAACAGAATCAGATTACAGAATACAGCACCTAAATCACTAGCAGCCTGAAATGAAACTTTATTGATTTAATATAAATATTGGTGTCAAAATTACTGGATACGGTGAATGTGCCTGATCACAGATACACACTTCCCCAATACTTCAAAGCCCGGCTTGCCCACCTGCAGCCTGACATGAACAATGCACGCAAGGCACCACGTGCACAGATACCTGGTTCCCTTCTTTTGGCTGGCTGCCTTTTCTCCATGGGTGAAGAAAGTGACATGCCAGCAGAGTACTCCCAGTCCTCATTACTGTCTCCAGCACCCCCAGGTCCTGTGGCTGGCCTTGCCATCATCTCATGGGCCTTGGGCCAGCATTCTCCCTCTCCATGGTCTAGGGCCACCAGGCTCACTCCCTATAGCCATTTTGTTGTTTTCTTGTCTACGCCAAGTGCCTGCAGCCTGTCTGTCACTGGCCTTCTCCTCTTTCACACCTTAGGAAGGATATATTTGCCTTGGAGGGAGTGCAGCTTAGATTTACCAGAATGATACCTGGACTCCAAGGGTTAAATTATGAGGAGAGATTACACAAATTAGTTGTATTCCCTGGAATTTAGAAGATTAAGGGGTGAATTGATCGAAGTTTTCAAGATATTAAGGGGAACAGATAGGGTAGATAGAAAGAAACTATTTACACTGATTGGGGAGTCTGGGACTAGGGGGCGGAGACTAAAATTAGAGCCAGGCCTTTCAGGAATGAAGTTAGGAAACACTTTTACACACAAAGGGTGGTGGAAGTTTGGAACTCTCTTCCACAAATGGCAACTGATGCTAGATCAATTGTTAATTTTAAATCTGAGATTGATAGATTTTTGTTAACCAAAGTATTAAGGGATATGGGGCAAGGCGGGATATGGAGTTAGGTCACAGATCAGCCGTGATCTCATTGAATGGCAGAACAGGCTCAAGGGGCTGAATGGCCTACTCCCGTTCCTATGTTTCTAAGTTCATAGCCTCAGCACCAGACTTTCCCACTCTCCTGGACTCGCCCACCTCTAATCTGCTCCTTGGGCCTGGATGCAGACTCATGTCTGCTGCACAGCCACAGCGCTCTGTTTCTCACTCCAGTCTTGGGACTGTGTCTGCTGTGTTGTCTCCTCACTCTCTCCTGGCAGTTTGCATATATAATATTAGAATCATTTACTATCGGACATTTATATAACAATGTATCATATTGGAATCATAGCAACCTGACGGGTATTTAGAAAATAATCTTATACATAATACTTAATGGGTGTTTATATACAGAACTTACTGAGATCATTCAAATACCGGAGATAGATGTATGAATTATTAATTTGTTGGATGCTTTATAATCATTCACAGCATTGGAGTTAGTTATCTATTTGGTAAAAGATTTTGCCCATCTTGTCCTACATATCTGATTGATCTGTGCTAATCAGGTGTCTGTTATTGAATTTTTACTCATTCAGTTACCAAGGAACAATTCCTGTGTTTCTGGCCAAACTCCTATTCTGCAGCCAACTATTGCGCCTCTCTCCTTCTCAGCCCAGGCCTCAGCCCCGCACTCGCTCCTAGCCCCAATGCTCCCCCCTCACCTCACCATGATCTCCACTCAAATGTATTTTATAAAGTTACTTTATTAGAATTCAGTGTTATGTGACTTTAGATTTTGTCTTTTTTTTGTGCAGTTAGATTACGCTACTCTCCGCTAGCTCACAGAACTGAAGAAAATGTTTCTCCAGTTGTCTGGGACATCAGCAATCACTGGATAATATCTTCTTAATGAGCAAACTCCAGTTCTGGTGTTTTCTGAAAGACTGTAAATTTCACCATTACAGCCTGAGTCTGACTAACATGGATAGGATCCTTCATGGTAATTACATCTCCTTCAGAGCACAAACCAAAGTTCTTTTACTCAGTTTTTCTGGACGATAATACTGATGTGATGTAGCCAAAAAATAGCCTTTCCAGACAGCCAATTACAGTACTCTATAAGAAATATTGTATTGCTAGATAGACTTGAATGAAAAGATCATCCGTGTTCAGAATTATGAGGGGGTTTTGGTAGAGTAAATAAGGAGAAACTGTTTCAACTGGCAGGAGCATTGGTAACTAGAAGACACAGATTTAAAATAATTGGTAAAAGAATCAGGGGAGATGAGTAGAATTCTTTTTTACGCAACAAGTTGTTATGGTCTGGATTGCACTGCTTGAATAGGTGGTGGAAGCAGATTCAATAGTAACTTTCAAAACAGAATTGGATAAATACTTGAACAGGAAAAATGTGCAGGGGTGTGGGGATAGAGCAGGGGGAGTGCGACTAATTTGATAGCCCTTTAAAAATACTGGCACAGGCACTCTGGGCTGAATGGCCTTCTTCTGTGCTGTATGATTCTATTCTATGACAGTCTGAAAAACAACCGTTCACCACTACTCTCTGCTTTCTGCCCCTAACCAATTTTGTATCCACGCTGCCACTGTCTCTTTAATCCCATGGCTTTTAATTTTGCAAACAAGTCTGTTATGTGGTACTTTGTCAAATGCCTTTTGATATATAAATAATTATAAAACTATGTGTGAAAATAACAGTTACAGTACTTACTGTTAAGCCAGGATCACCCTTGACTCCAGGTCTACCCTAAGCAATTGTAAGTCATTGTAAAAACAGTTAGAATAAACACAAGTAATGAAACAACAAGAAGATGGTGCCATGAACTATTTTACCACATTACCTATAATAGTAACAAAATACTGCAAAGATACCGGGGGTGATTTTAACCCAGAGCGGGACCAGTGCGTGAGGCAGGTTGACATGCACGGTGCACCTGGAATAAGAAATCGGAGCGAGGCCTGGCTGATTGGCCTCATTACTATGTAGCAGTGCAGACTCACGCAGGAATGACAAGGTGGTCGGGAGCAGGATTTCACGTGCCAGGAGATCACCACTGGGGCCTGGAGGGAACGGTCCCTGGTATAAGGGAAGTGGTGAGGGTCCAGAGACGATCACGATCGAGGGAGGGAAGCCTGGGGAAGTGAGGTCCAAGGTTTCCTTCTGGGGCCCAGATGAGCACTCCTACTTCTCCCAACCCACAAGGAAAACTACTTGCGGTAATCTGGTGCACCATTATTGCCCAACAAGAGAATGAAAATCAGATGGGTTCTATAACAGGCGGATGATCTGCTTCGTCAATTACCACCCATGCGGTGAAGATGAAAATTTACCCCATTGTATCTTGGGTTCATCCAAATGAACCCCTATCATTAACTTGGCTTCACGTGCCTACCAGGGGACTTTGCAGCTTGCATCGAGATGCCTTCCTGCTTTCTGACCTCCCATGAAAATTGGTATTGGAAAACCCACTTTACGTGTGCATGCTTTCCTCAGTGGTCTTGATCTACTGACATTCTGCAAATGCTTCACTTGCAGTCTTTTTCCAGTGATTAATGTAGACATTGATTCATTATCTTTTCAGGATATTTAAAAACAAACTTACCAAGATGGGTAAATAAAAATTGTCTCCCAAAAATTTATACCAAAAATACATTAATAACATTTTTAGAAATACTGAAATCTCTAATAAAGCCACATGTTACTAAAAAGTACAATAAGTATTGCAACAAAGGACAATACAAAGCCTGTTCCCATTCAAGAACTCTACTGCACATGACGCCTCCCTTGAGCCCATTCCAAATGAAGGAAAAACGCCCAGTTGTGCCACAAATGCCAGGAAACCCTGCCCCAAAAATGCCTATCAGAATTTTCCTCTGCCCTGTCTGACTGAGACTGCAATCACATGATCGGAACCCACCCCACCACATGTAAACCCACGCGGGAGAGGAGGTGGCGCAAGCTAATCACTGTCAGCATCGAGAGATTGGGCAGGAAATAATTACCAACTCATGTCCAGTCAATATGAGGCAGTTCGTTTCCAGAGAATCTAATTCCATTGATAACCTTTTGCACGGCCCACTGCTAACCATCATTGAAACTAGCGATACATTTTTCATTCTCCTAGGGAAAGGGCTATTCCAACCTTTATCATTAAATAAAAAGAAAACTAGAGCCCCAGTGAAGTCCTGAAAGCCCTGAGCTATGCTCCTATTAAAGTGTGCCTCACAAGGAAGTTATGGAAGCAGTTGTAGCTGCTACTCCAGAAGCCACGACTGCCCTTAGAGCCTCTTCCTGATGCAATGTGTAAATGAATGAAATACATCTCATGGACTGCCATACCATGGTCTGGTAGTGGACTCTTCCAACTTATCCACCATTTCAACCAAAGATGTGAAAACCATCTCCACTGCCAGCACATGAGATCAATGCTCCCTGATCATTTGTCTCTTGAAAACTGGGCCCCTAACATTCTAGTCCTTAGGTTCCTCAGGCAAGGGCGGTTATTTCTCCACACTCCAGGAAGGCACGGCTGGCTCTTCTGCATTTCCACTGGGCGGAGGAAAATCCACCCTAACCTTTGCGCTCATTCAATTTTCAATTCCTCTGTCCCTGTGCAGCCAGTGTAGCTCATCGGAAAACCTATCCCGTTGCTCTAATTTCCACTCCGCTGTGTTCTCATTCTTACCCCTGCAAAAGATGGCAAGCAGAGGTAAGGAATTACCCCCCAGCCCCAAGGGGAGAGTGGAATGCAAAAGAAAGTGCTGTGCGAAACATCACACTGGTGCTGGCTAAAGAGTGGTGTTGGTAGGGCTCTGGGAACAGGATGTTATTCCAATCTCAAAATTAATGCATGGCTCAGAAAATAAACAAATCCAGAAAATGGGGGCAAAAAGATAGAAAATAAGCTCAAAAATTAAAGGAAAATGTATCCTCCTCTTCCTGCCTATATTACCTTTTTCAAACTACTTTTGGCTTCACATTGGTTTCTTCAGTTCAACACACAAATTCTGTATTCTGCACTGCAATGCATTATAACATGGCAGAAGAAGATTTAAGCATCTTTTCAGAAACCCTGAAAGAAGTCCCTTACAAGGGTGGACATGTGTAAATGAATGAAATACAGCTTCAATATAAATGCCAAAAGCTGCACTATTGGTGTAACAAACTGATTGCTACGACTTTTCATTTACAGGGAAATGTTAGTATGAAACAACAAAAATGAATCATTCAATATAGGAACAATTATACACTTACAGTTGCCCCAGAAGAACCAGAATCACCCACATCTCCTTTACCTCCCTTCTGTCCTCTTTCACCCGCCAGACCACGGTCACCCTATAATATAAAGAAAAACATGATGTTGATTTCAAGATCGTCTGCTTTGATTCTACATCTTTACATAATGAATTACAATATATTGGCTAAATTTAAGTGTCTTTTTTTATTTAAGTTAGATGTTATATTATTAGAAATAGCTGAAAGATCTAAATTTCTAGGGAAGTTCTTTTTCATAAGAATATAAAATGTCTGGAGTGAGAAAAGGCTATTTGTCTCACCAAGCCAACTCCAACCAGAGTTCATGTGAGATTAGCGAACCAGAGTTGCCTCCCCTAATCAATCATCACCCGTTGATTCCCTATTTTAGGGAAGGTGTTTAATCCCCTACCTTCCCTGAAAAAAAATCAACCTGTGCAATTCTATAACCCTTAATTCCCCTTCTCAACATCTATTGATTCAGCTCTCTTTTAAATGTGCCAAGTGACCCTGACCCAATTACTTTAGTCTGTTCCACGTATCCAATAACGAGAAAGAAACTTCTTTCTAATTTCTAAACTTGTAAATTTTTTATTCATGTCTTCTGATCTTATGTTTATTGTCTAAGTAAAATAACTTGATACTACAACCTTATTTCTACTTTTCATTATTTTAAAGACCTGTATGATGTTGGCCCTCAGTTCTGAGCAATTGGCCATGTCCAGACTGAGGTTTATGCACCTGGACCGGCACTTTTATCTGGCAAATCTCCCAAAGGGCCATGATGCCACCTGGACAATCTACACGTGTAACACCATGGAAGCAAGGTGGCGAAGTCACACCAGGATTGACCACTTTAACATTTCAATGCCTTTCCTCAACTTTGTGTTGTGCTCCTGCTGTTCTTGAACTACCACCTGGTGTTGGTTAATATCAACCTGCTCTACTGCAGAGTGAGGTCCCTAATCTGGCATTGTAATACCTTGCTCCTCGAGGATGAGCATGTTTGGCTTTCATTTGATTGCTTCTGAAGTGACTGGTAGAGGAAGAAGCAGAGCTTCCCTTCTCTGAGGCAATATCTGGGTCCTGTGGTTTTCCGGGAAAATTCTCCAGCTGTCTCGTACTTCCCGAGTTCCAGGTGGTGTCTGTATATCACTCAGTCTGACTGGAGTATGTTTCACTCACAGGTTTGCTGTGGGAGAGGCTGTACTGCACCACCGTGGCGGGTATGCATCACCTCGGAGGTAGCAGTGACTCCAACCTGCATTGGGGTAGTGGAAGGGTGTTGGAAGGGCAGGGCTTTGCTTGCCAGTAGGTAGGTGGCAATTGTAGCCCATTGAACAATAGGAATTTAACATAAAGCCCGAAATTGTCCGCATACCTTAGGTCCCATAAGCCCTTCTCCTGGTGGTCCACGAGGTCCTGGCAATCCTTGAACACCTTGGTCACCCTGTTAGGTAATAATGTTAGTTTCATTTCAGTATTCAACAATGATATAACATTAACATCATCATCATTTTACTTTTAAAGATAAATTACAATGTATTATAATCCATTATAAAATCATAAATTTGTTACAAGACATTTAATTTTGTTTACATTGTTTATTCTACATACCTTAGGTCCCTGAATGCCTTCACCTGGAGGACCTTGAGGACCAGGTGGGCCTTGTTTCCCTGCTATTCCCTAAATTGTAAGGGAAGACTCAAATAAATCTGTTTCACATAAGAATAACTAATATTTGCTGTATAATCGATTCACACATGTTCAACTGCAATTGTATTTGTATGATTTGTTTATTTACTCAGATATTTCCTTCCTGTTGGTGCCTTTCTTCTCAAATTTATTTTGTTGATAGACCCCTATCTGGTTTAGTTGAGATCACAGATCGATGCTGGGACCATTCTATTCTGTATGGCTCCATTGTTCACTGGATAAGCTCACTGAGCCATTGAAGAAGCACATGTCCACAAGCTGGACTGAACTGTCCTTAGTGTTGGCCAGATGAGGCCATGTTGGGAGTGGGGGGGTGGGGGGAATGAGAGGAAGAGCTAAACAAAAGGGAAAACCACAAAAATAAAATGAAAGCAAAAGGGGAAAAAATTGAGTCGCGCCCCCTTTGGGGCGCTAACTTCGCCGGGGTGCTACTTTTAGCGCCCTGAAAAAATTAGCACCCCCGCAGCCGAAATTCATCATTAGCACCCCAAGAGGGAAGCGGGGCGCTACTGGAAGCACCTCGCCTCCCTCTTGGGGCGCTGCGATGGAATATCGTGGCACTAAGTGCCTCAGTACTGCAGGCTTTCCTCCCCTTCTTAAAGGGGAGGGGCCTAGCGCAGCCCGACCTGGGGCCCAGCTGGGCCACCAGGGATCGGAGTGTCGGCAAAAGAGCCCGGCACTCAAGAGGAGTGCTGGGCTCACGGAGCGCAGCCGGCACCCCGCGGGGGGGGGGGGGGCTGCTGAGGAGGCCGGGGACGGCAATGGGGGCAGCAACAAAAATGGCTGCCCAGCACCTCGCCTATAATTAGCGCCGCCCCGGCCACAGGTAGGCCCCCCTGACCCAGTTGGACATAGTGACGGCATCGCCGGCGGCGCAGCGCTGCTAACAGTTACCGCTGCCAACCTCCCGCTGAATTTCGCAGGAGGCGTTGGCGGCACCGCGCCTGGGCGCTAGTTACTTTGTGCCCCGTTAGTGCTTAGGGCGCTAACGGGAGGCGCAAAGCAACCGAATTTTCCCCCCTAAAGCTTTACATTGTCTTCTTGTCCTGCATTAAGTGCAGCTCCTGTTAATTAATCATTGAGTAGCTTTGCTGACTACTGTCACTGAGAAGTTCATAGTCATGTCTGCTCTAATTTCCTAGCAAGGGACTTTAATGAGGAAATAAAAGATAGAATGTAAACACAACTTACGGTACCTTCTGACCTTGAAGTCCTTCTCCTGGAGGTCCAGCTATACCACTTGGCCCTCTTGCTCCTGGATCTCCCTAAAACATAAGATTTATCAGTGAGAATTCTTAATTCCAAACTCTGTTTTTTACTTAAAAAATACAGCAGAATGAATGTGGAATGCTCATAATAATTATTACGAATAAATGTAAACTATTTTGTAATTATGATATAAATGTGGTTAACTTTTGCACTGGAAATTTAAGAAATTCATTCACAAGGCCAGAAACTGGTTTTCTTACGAGGGTGATCATCCCTTCTGATCCTGCCAATCTGTTTAGCCTAATACTGGTTTTCAGTGGTGGTGTTACCAGCAGTGCGGAGAAAGCCAGCAATAGGCTGGTCTGGGGCAGAGGAGGCTGCAACTTTCTTTGTGGGGCCTGAAGAAGCACTTTGGCACCTCCTGGCCCTACAAAGGAAATTAGGGATAGCATAAGATCCAAGGAGAGGACATATAAATTGGCCAGAAAAAGCAGTAAACCTGAGGATTGGGAGCAGTTTAGAATTCAACAAAGGAGGACAAAGGGATTAATTAAGAAAGGGAAAATAGAATATGAGAGTAAGCTTGCAGCGAACATAAAAACTGATTGTAAAAGCTTTTATAGATATGTGAAGAGAAAAAGATTGGTGAAGTCAAGCGTAGGTCCCTTGCAGTCAGAATCAGGGGAATTTATAATGGGGAACAAAGACATGGTTGACCAATTAAATACATATATTGGTTCTGTCTTCACAAAGGAGGACACAAATAACCTCCCAGAGATGTCGGGGAACATAGGGTCTGATGAAAGGGAGGAACTGAAAGAAATCAGTATTTGTAGGGAAATGGTGTTAGGGAAATTGATGGGATTGAAGGCCGATAAATCCCCAAGGCCTGATAATCTACATCCTAGGGTATTTAAGGAAGTGGCCCTAGAAATAGTAGATGCATTGCTGATCATCTTCCAACATTCGATGGAATCTGGAACAGTACCCATGGATTGGAGGGTAGCTAATGTTACCCCACTATTCAAAAAAAGTGCTAGAGAGAAAACGGGGAATTACAGACCGGTAAGCCTGACATCGGTAGTGGGGAAAATGCTAGAGTCCATTATAAAAGATGTAATAGCAGAGCACTTGGAAAACAGTGACAGGATCGGACAAAGTCAACATGGATTTACAAAAGGTAAATCGTGCTTGACTAATCTACTGGAATTTTTTGAGGATGTAACTGGTAAAATAGATAAGGGAGAACCAGTGGATGTGGTGTATTTGGACTTTCAGAAGGCTTTCGATAAGGTCCCGCATAAGAGATTAGCGTGCAAAGTTAAGGCACATGGGATTGGGGGCAAGGTACTGACTTGGATAAAGAACTGGTTGGCAGACAGAAAGCAGAGTTGGAATAAACGGGTCTTTTTCTGAGTGGCAGGCAGTGACTAGTGGGGTACCGCAGGGATCGATCCTAGGACCCCAGCTATTCACAATATATATTAATGATCTAGAAAAGGGAACTAGATGTAGTATCTCCAAATTTGCAGACGACACAAAGCTGGGTGGGCGTGTGTGCTGTGAGGAGGATGCCGAGAAACTCCAGTATGATTTGGACAGGTTGGGTGATTGGGCAAAAGCATGGCAGATGCAATATAACGAGGATAAATGTGAGGTTATCCACTTTGGTGGCAAAAACAGGAAGGCAGATTATTATCTGAATGGCAATAGATTGGGAGAAGGGGAAGTGCAATGAGACCTTGGTGTCATTGTGCACCAGTCACTGAAGGTAAGCATGCAGGTGCAGCAGGCGGTTAAGAAGGCAAATGGTATGTTGGCCTTCGTAGCGAGAGGGTTTGAGTACAGGAACAAGGATGTCTTGCTGCAGTTATCCAGGGCCTTGGTGAGACCACATCTTGAGTATTGTGTGCAGTTTTGGTCGCCTTATCTGAGGAAGGATGTTCTTGCCATGGAAGGAGTTCAGCAAAGGTTCACCAGGCTGATACCTGAGATGGCAGGAATGACGTATGAGGAGAGATTGGGTCGATTGGGCTTGTACTCGCTGGAGTTTAGAAGAATGAGAGGAGATCTCATTGAAACTTATAAAATTCTGACAGGACTGGACAGACTAGATGCAGGAAGGATGTTCCCGATGGTCGGGGAGTCCAGAACCAGGGGTCACAGTCTAAGGATAAGGGGTAGGCCATTTAGGACAGAAATGAGGAGGAATTTCTTCACCCAGAGAGTGGTGAACCTGTGGAATTCTCTACCACAGAAGGCAGTAGAGGCCAATTCATTCAATATATTCAAGAAGGAGTTGGATATATTTCTTAAGGCTAAAGGGATCAAGGGGTATGGGGAGAAAGCAGGGACCGGGTACTGAATTTGGATGATCAGCCATGATCGCATTGAATGGCGGAGCAGGCTCGAGGGGCCGAATGGCCTACTCCTGCTCCTATCTTCTATGTAAAGGAAAGTTTTCCACTTACCTTGGACGGCTTCCCAATGGCTGCCGACCTGCCTTCACCTGTGGCTTCCCTGCTTGAGCTTGGGTTAAAATGCAATGTGGGTCCCATTGATGTAATGGGACCCGGATTTGCATAAATTTACGAGGCTCCCATCTGCTTCTGGCGGCTGCCTCAGCGAGCTAACTGCAGTGACCAGTTAAAGTGGTGGCCAGCGGAATTACAGCAGGAATGGGACCGTTAGGTATTTTAAAGGCTCTCCCTTTGCCTCTTCCTGCCAGGCAGGGTGGATTAAAATCGACCAATAATGTTTTTTCCATCGTCATTTTAGTCCGAAACAAAATTTACAAGGTGTGATCGTACTCGGGGAATAAAAAGAGAGAAATTTTATTTCCACTCTCCTTGACATTATGTCATGATTGGTCACAGGAGGGCAAGGTGCACACCACATAAAACAAAAATCACTTTAATTTAAGTCCCAGTGTTTTCATTTCAATATTTAAGATTTTTTTTGTCGATGTGCCTGAACCAAAACTTAATTTTACAACCTTAAGTTTCAATGCACAGATACTTACCTACTTTGGTTAGTCATATTTTGAATGGTCACGCAGCTTTAGTGGCAAAACAAAGAATTAGAACTTTTAATTAGGAGAATGCCTCTGTTACTACATGTAGCTAGTTAGATTTGTATAATTTGTCAGAAAAATTCTAAAATAAATTCTGTGATAAATCCATGTAGTGGAACAAAAACTCGAAGAGGCGATATCTTGGAACTAGTACGAGTATTTTATTAAACAAACAGAGTAACAAACATCATGCCTGCATCCTGGCATTCCACCTTTGCTGACCTTGACAGGAAGCAAACCTCTGACCTTAACAGGAAGCAAACCTCTGACCTTAGCAGCAGCATTGGCTACAGCACCACCTGGTGGATAACCTTAATCATAACATCCCAGATTACTATATCCCTCCCCCCTTAAGATTTCAGTATGAATTTCTTAACAGACAACCATTCCTGAGTGTCACATAACGAGTCTCCATTCATCATGTTCCATACTTGACGAATCTAACAGTTCAGTATCAATCTCTCTGGTGGCTTGCGAGGCCTTTGTGAACGTCTAACAGCAAAGTCCCTGCTTGTTTGTGGTGAAGCCACCAGCTGCCCCTGAGCAGTGCTCAGAGTATCTGACTCTGCAATGATGGTTTCCTCTTGACGACTAGATTCCTGTGGAATTGTCTCTGTCCCTGGGGGTGGCACCACAGATGCACTTTGATAACTGGGGGCAACCCTGTCTTCAGTCATTGCATCTGGAACCTTCATTTCAATTTCCCCTTGTCTGGGATGTATCTGATCTGCATGTCTGCGTACTACTCTACCATCTCCTAACATGACCTTGTATGATACTGGACCTGTCATTGAGTCTATGAAGCCAGGAATCCACTTTGGTCCATAACTGAAATTCCTGGTAAGGCCTGCATGTCCTTCTCCAAAACTTAGGCTCTTTGTTCTTTTGTCATGGTTCTCTTTTTGTTTGTTTTGTCTGTTTTCCATTTTCCTTTTTAGGTCTGGGTGGACAAGGTCAAGAGTGGAGCGTAGTCTACGACCTAATAACATCTCAGCAGGAGAGAGTCCTGTGGTGGATTGAGGTGTTACTCTGTAGCTGAACAGAACCCGTGACACTTTGGCTGCTAAACTCCCTTCTGCACTTTTTTTCATCATCTCTTTAAATGTTTGTATGGCTCTCTCCGCAAGTCCATTCGAGGACGGATGATATGGAGCTGAGGTCACCTGCACTATGCCATTTTTTCTCAAGAACTCTTTTGTCTCTGTACTCACAAAACAAGTGGCATTGTCACTCACCACGATCTCCGGTAGCCCTTGATTACTGAAGCTCCGACGCAGGCAGTCTATAGTAGTAGTGGCGGAAGCAGAATTTACAGGATAAACATCCATCCATTTGGAATGTGCATCAATGATTATGAGGAACATCTTCCCCATGAATGGACCCGCATAATCTAAGTGCAATCTTCTCCATGGTTTATCCGGCCGCTCCCAGGGGTGGAGAGGAGCCGCTGCTGGTGCCTTCCGGTGTTCCTGACAAGTGTTACACGTCTTGACTAGATTTTCTATCTCCTCATCTAGCTTTGGCCACCACAAGTAACTCCTAGCCAAGGCTTTCATACGTGAGACCCCAGGATGACACTGATGTAGTTGCTCTAGGATAGACTGTCGTGCTGGCTGTGGAATAATCACTCGTGCTCCCCACAACATGCAACCATCCTGCACACTCAGCTCTGTTTTCCTGACACTGTAGGGTGTGAAGTCAGCCCCTTCCGGATGCTGTGGCCATCCCCTCACCACATATTCTCGAACTCTGGACAGTACTGGATCTTTACCTGTCCATGTTCTTACTTGCTCTGCAGTCACAAGTGCCATGTCAGTGTCCTCCAACATCAAAACTCTGTCCTCTGGAGCTGCACGGATAGGTGTGCCTGGTAGTGGAAGACGGCTCAAGGCATCTGCGTTCCCATGGTACTTGCCCGCCTTGTAGACGATGATATACTCGGATGCCCTCAACGTCACTGCCCACCTCTGGGTCCGGGGTGACACCATCTGTGGAACTGCTTTCATTTCATTGAAAAGAGAGAGAAGAGGTTTATGATAGTCCCAGGTAAGCTTTTAACTCAGCCACATTTGTAGGAGCAGGGGCATCCTGCAGTGCTTGTACCTTCTCCTTGAGTGGATGGAGCCCGGTGGCGTCCACTCTGTGTCCCAGGAACACTGCCTCATTCCCCAGGAAAGTGCACTTACTCCTCTTGAGCCGGAACCCTGCCCTCTCCAATCTCTGTAGTACGTCTTTCAGAGTGCTCAGATGCTCCTGGTCGGTTCTTCCCGTCACCAGAATGTCATCCAGATAGATGGAAACATGTGGAATCCCTTGCAGTACACCTTCGATTGTCCTCTGGAAGATAGCTGGACTAGATGAGACACCAAACGGTAAGCGGTTATATGTAAACAAGCCCTTGTGTGTATTTATGGTGACATACTTCTTTGATTCATCATCCAGTGTAATCTGCAAGTAGGCATGACTCATATCCAACGTTGTGAATTTCTTTCCTCCAGCCAAGTTTGCAAAGAGATCCTCTGTTTTGGGAATCAGATACTGCTCTAGTTTGGACACCCGATTGACTGTCAATTTATAATCTCCACAGAGTCTTACCGAATTGTCCAGTTTCAAAACAGGTACTATGGGAGCTGCCCATTCCGAACATTTCACTGGCTCCAGTATGTTCTCTCTCAATAGACGGTCAAGCTCAGCCTCTACCTTTGGCTTCATGGCATAAGGCACAGGTCATTGTTTAAAAAACCTTGGCGGTGCCTCCTTGTCTACATAAATCTTAGCTGGGGGGCCATTAAATGTGCCAAGTTCCTCCTTGAACACATTCTCATGTTCACTCAACACTTCTTGCAAAGCCAACTGTTTGCCTGCATCTATTTGATTTACTGCTTCCCAGTCTAATTTAAGTTCTTTTATCCAGCCCCGACCTAACCGGTTTGGTCCGGTATCCGATACTATAACTACAGGTAGCTGTTCCACTGTGTCCCTGTGCTGCACAGTTAAATTAGCTGTACCTAATGTCGCTACTCGTTCACCTGTATATGTTTTAAGATGCAGGGAGCAAGGCTTTAACTCTGGAACTTTTGCACGGTTCCACAATTTTGAGTACTCTGCCTTGTTCATTATGGTCATGCCGCACCCTGTATCCACTTCAAAGTTCACCTTAGAGTCATTTACTGTCAGTTGCCACTTTTGGAATGTTCTCTAACATGTTATACATTATGAACATGTCCTCTTCTTCCTCAGCTTCCCCGCTGATGTGGTGTGCTCCATGTTTTTTCACTTCTCTCTCTTGGTTTTGCTGTCCTCCCCTTTTGGTTTGGATTCCTCCACAGGTGATTTCACCCTGCAAGCTCGTTTTATGTGTCCGTGTTTCCCACACTTGTAGCACTTTTCCTCCAGAAACCGGCATTCACTCGCCAGGTGATCGCCCTTGCATCTATAACATGCCTTCACATGCTCACGTTGTGGTTTCTGATGCATGTTCAACTTGTGCACAACAACCTGACCTGCAACTTGCATAGCATTAGCCCTGTCTGAACCCTGTATTTCTTTTACATTTCGGTTTGCTGTCTCTATGGCTTGAGCAAGTTCCAATGCTTTTTCATAATAAGCCCAGTCTCGGATAATAATCTACGCTGCATTCGGTCGTCCATAATTCCGCAAACTAGCCTATCTAGCAGCATTTCCTTCAGGTTGTTCCCATAATTGCAATCTTGTGCTAATTTACGCAACACCGCTACATAGTCCATTACGCTCTCTTCCTCTTTCCTGTTCCTTGAATTAAACTTGAACCGCTGTACAATCTCACTAGGCTTAGGGTTGAAATATTCTTTTATCAAAGCCACTAATTCAACAAATGATTTGTCTCCAGGCTTTTCAGGACTGAGCAGATTCCTCATCAAACTGTAGGTCTGGCTTCCCACTGAACTAAGCAGAATGGCTTTCCTTTTTCCGGCATCATTTATTTTATTTGCTTCGAAAAAATAACCCAGCACTTCACAGTATTCCTCCCAGGTTTGTGCTTGACTATCAAAAGCGGAAACTGTTCCTACCATGGCAGCCATGCTCTCTTCCAACTGGTAGCTAACTTCAGCTCATGATTTTGTTGTTTAAAAGTCCTGGCAGACTTCTCTTCTTTATCCAGGGTCCTTTTTACCTCGTCGCCAAATGTGATAAATCCATTTAGTGGAACAAGAGCTCGAAGAGGCGATATCTTGGAACTAGTACGAGTATTTTATTAAACAAACAGAGTAACAAACATCATGCCTGCATCCTAGCATTCCACCTTTGCTGACCTTGACAGGAAGCAAACCTCTGACCTTAACAGGAAGCAAACCTCTGACCTTAGCAGCAGCATTGGCTACAGCACCACCTGGTGGATAACCTTAATCATAACATCCCAGATTACTATAAATTCTTTCCAATAATAAATAAACAAGTAGCTTTACGTACCTTAGGTCCTGGGAACCCAATTCCTACAGGCCCATGTTCACCTGAAGGGCCTGGAAGGCCCGGCAATCCCTTTTAATTAGAACATAAAATATATTTAGGTTTTCTCCACCAATAGCCATTATATTTTCATTAAGAATTTATAACTCCGCCAGATACCCACCAAAGTGATTTTCTGATCGAGTAAGAGAAGATAAATAAGAAACTTTTCAACTGGCCTTGCTTACAAAAGTAGGCTTTTTAAAGCAGTATGCAGAGTGGAATTTGTTTTTCTGTTTTTGAAGTAATTATGATGTAAATGTTTAAATGTGGTTAACCTTTGCTTTGCAAGTTTAAGAAATTCCATCATATTTATTCAGTAATTCAGTAAGTCACAATTCAGTAATCATTTATTTTTACGCAATTATTATAAGAAGTTTTTAGGTAACGGGTATAGTACATTATTCATCCATTCTGACATAAAACTGCCATAATATTAAAAGAAATTGTTATGAAAAATGGCAAAGATGTGCCTGAACCAAAACTTAATTTTACAACCTTATGTTTCAATGCACAGATACTTACAGGTGGTCCTGGATAGCCGTCTCCTTTTTGTCCGAATGGCCCTGATGGCCCTGAGGAGCCACGATCACCCTAACATTCAATGTCAAAAATATAGAGAAATTACTTCACATACTAGATGGCAATAGATTGCACAAATTTTTGTTGTAAAATAAACCAAGCTTTATTATTCTAAGCTAATGGTCTTTTATAATCCAAGCATAAGAAGAAAATTAAAAGTAGAATGAGAAAACCCCATACACCTGTTCCTTCTATAGGCCACATTCAATTTGCCCCAACATGGATTCTATTCACCCTATTCAGTCTACATAAGAACATAAGAAATAGGAGCAGGAGTAGGCCAACCGGCCCCTCGAGCCTGCTCCGCCATTCAATAAGATCATGGCTGATCTGATCCTAACCGCCAATCTACTATCACAGAACCATCTCCTGAATCTAACAGAATTAGACACATGAAATAGGAGCAGGATCAGGCTACACGGCCCCTGGGCCCGCTCCGCTACCCACAGGGTCATGTCCGATCCGAACCTAGACTCATGTCCAAATTCCTGCCCGCTCCCCGTAACCCTTAATTCCCTTTACTTCTAGGAAACTGTCTATTTCTGTTTTAAATTTATGTAATGATGTAGCTTCTACAGTTTTTTGGGGCAGCATATTCCATGGACCTACCACCCTCTGAGTGAAGTAGTTCCTCCTCATCTCAGTTTTGAAAGAGCAACCCCTTATTCTAAGACTATGCCCCCTAGTTCTAGTTTCACCCATCATCGGGAACATCCTCCCCGCATCCACCCGATCCAACCCCTTCACAATCTTATGTGTTTCAATAAGATCGCCTCTCATTCTTCTGAACTCCAATGAGTAGAGTCCCAATCTACTCAACCTCTCCTCATATGTCCATCCCCTCATCCCCGGGATTAACCGAGTGAACCTTCTTTGTACTGACTCGAGAGCAAGTATGTCTTTTCTTAAGTATGGACACCAAAACTGTATGCAGTATTCCAGGTGCGGTCTCACCAATACCTTGTACAACTGAAGCAATACCTCCCTATTTTTATATTCTATCCCCCTAGCAATGAAAGCCAACATTCCATTGGCCTTCTTAATCACTTGCTGCACCTGCATACTAACCTTTTGAGTTTCGTGTACCAGGACCCCCAGATCCCTTTGTACTTCAGTACTTTCCAGTTTCTTGCCATTAAGATAATAACTTGCTCTACGATTTTTCCTGCCAAAGTGCATAACCTCACACTTTCCAGTATTGTATTCCATCTGCCAAATCTCTGCCCACTTACTTAGCCTGTCTATGTCCCCTTGCAGGTTTTTTATGTCCTCCTCACTCACTACTTTCCCTCCCATCTTAGTATCATCTGCAAACTTTGATATGTTACACTCGGTCCCCTCCTCCAAATCGTTAATATAGATTGTAAAGAGTTGGGGACCCAGCACTGACCCCTGCGGAACACCACTAGTTACTGATTGCCAGTCTGAGAATGAACCATTTATCCCAACTCTCTGCCTTCTGTTAGATAACCAATCCTCTACCCATGCCAGAATATTACCCCCAATCCCGTGATTTTTTATCTTAAGCAATAATCTTTTGTGTGGCACCTTGTCAAATGCCTTTTGGAAGTCTAAATACACTACGTCCACTGGTTCCCCTTTATCCACCCTATATGTTACTTCCTCAAAGAACTCCAGCAAATTTGTCAAACATGACTTCCCCTTCATAAAACCATGCTGACTTTGTCCTATTAAATTATGATTATCCAAATGTCCTGTTACTGTCTCCTTAATAATGGACTCCAAAATTTTACCTACCACAGATGTTAGGCTAACCGGTCTATAGTTTCCAGCCTTCTGTCTACTGCCCTTTTTAAATAAGGGTGTTACATTAGCAGTTTTCCAGTCTGCCGGGACCTTTGCCGAGTTCAGGGAGTTTTGGAAAATTATTACCAATGCATCCACAATCCCTACCGCCACTTCCCTCAAGACCCTAGGATGTAAGCCATCAGGTCCAGGTGATTTATCCGCCTTGAGTCCCATTATTTTACCGAGTACCACTTCCTTAGTGATTTTGATTGTGTGTAGCTCCTCCCCCCCTATAGCCCCCTGTTTGTCCAGTGTTGGGATATTCTTAGTGTCCTCTACTAGTCTCCTAAGGATGGGGACTAATCATAGGTAAAAATTCTACAAAGGCAGGTGCGAAACTGTGAACGGGCAGCACCCAAAAACATTGGTGGACAGAAGCTCATCTCGGGGTCAAATACGACACCAAGGTTGCGAACGGTCTGGCTCAGCCTCAGGCAGTTGCCAGGAAGAGGGTTGGAGTCGGTGGCTAGGGAATGGAGTATGTGGTGGGGACTGAAGACAATGGCTTCAGTCTTACCAATATTTAGCTGGAGGAAGTTTCTGCTCATCCAGTCATACAAGCAGTCTGACAAATCAGAAACTGTGGAAGGGTTGAGAGAGGTGGTGGTGAGGTAGAGCTGGATGTCATCAGCGTACATGTGGAACCAAAGAGACAAAAGGGTAACTGTGTCAGTTACTACATAACGACTTGCAGCCAGAATCATCTACTTGGGCAGCTCGCCCCGTGGCAATGAAAGGGACAACCACATTCAATTTTTATGCCACAGGCTCATTTCAAGCAACATGAGGGACCTGTGCAATTATCACCAAGGCTGATCTAATGATAGCTATCAGATCATGAAAGCTGAAAGATAGCTGCTTGGATCCAGAACCTAGGGTACTGTCTGTTCTCTTCCCCTCCTGTCATCAGAGCCCCAGTCTGTGCTTCTGTGGGGTGGAGTCACTGACTGGTCCCTGGCTGTTTCCATGGTGGGGTCTATTGCTGATTCCAATGAAGGAGCCATGCGTTCCATTGATGCCAGCAATGAAGAAAAAGCTCCCATGATGTTGCTGCAAATGAGAACAGTAGATTCTAGAGACACAGCTGTCAGTTGTTGTACATCCTTGGAGACTGACCTCAGTGCCTGCACCCAAGTGTAATGTTGCTAAACATCCTTCTTTTCATGCTGCAAGTATCCATGAGATCTGGCTCCCATGGCTCTGAAGTCTGCATATACTACATATAAGGTGACATATTGTCAGATTCAGAGTTAGTGACCCCCTTAACCACAGTGAAGTGTGAAGGGCTACTTGTGCAGCTATTAACTATTAGTCCCCTATAGAAAACAGAAAACCATGAGATTTCTTCTCATTTGCAATATTCTAAACAATTTAAGTAGCTCTTACCTTGGGACCAGGAATTCCTATTCCAGTTTCACCTACAGGGCCAATGGGACCAGGAGGACCTGGATCACCCTATAAAAAACATTGATCGATAAATCGTTATTAAATCTAATATAAAAGATTTAGGCTGGAATTTTACCCACCTGGATGGGTCCAGTGCTGGTGGTGTCTGTGGTGGGTCGCGACCCCGCTGCTGGCTCCATCCTGCTGTTGAAAATTAACTTACCTTAATGGGGCCTTTTAAGCCTGCCCAATGAGATGGAGCGGGTCTGGTGATGTTTTTGGCCGGGATCCTTAAAGGGACCATGGCCACATTACATTTGAAGTTTTATCTAAAATAGTGCTGTCAGTGCACTACAGCATTGGAGTGCTGCAAACACTGACAATTACTGCACAGAGGCAGAGGGTTGCACCCAGGTCCTTCGATGACTCCCTCCAGAGCACGCAGGGAGGCCCTCTTCCCTTCTGATGGGCGGAAGAGACCTCCCCAGGAGACCAAGACAGCCTGGTTGCAGATTGCAGAGGAGGTCACAAGCAGGGATGTGGTCAGGAGGACCTGGGTGCAGTGCCGCAAACATTTCAATTATCTCATTAGATCAGGAAACGTTAGTACAAAGCCACACTCAACTGCATCCTGCTGTGCCTCTCATCACATCCCCATCACTCTGCCTTCCCAACCCTACTCCTGCACATCCTTACTCATACCAATGTACCTTGCAAATCCACCCATCCCTCTCGATCTACATTTTCACATCCCCACCTCACTAGCCACCACTCATACTCACACTCATCTTAGTGCAATCATACCAACTAACACACAAAGGTAGTCACGTGGGTGTTTTATGCAATGTTTATGTAAGATTTCTGTTAATGTGGTGTCAAACATTGATACCTTTTATTTTCAACACTTTGCGTTCTTGGACAGATTTGTGTGTATCTTTGGAAGAGTCTTAGTGAGTTCCAGTGAATGTTGAGTCATAACGGTACCCCCTCGCAATGGTGGTGAGTGTAAAAGGAATGGCTTGGGCATTGTAGGGATGCTTTATGGTGTTGGTGTGGGGTGGTGCCAACCTGGCGCATCAAGTGGCAGCCATATGAGTGTACAGCATAAAGTTAACTAAATCTGGCAATGATGAGGCCATCCCTGGCCTCCTGGGCAGCAATGTGCTCAGGTGCTGATGCCCTCTGACCTGTGCAGTATCAGGTGATTGCGGAGAAGGTTGATGTTGTTGTTGGTGCTGACAGACCGTAAGAGCTTCTACAGGTATATAAAAAGGAAGAGAGTAGCTAAAGTAAACGTTGGTCCTCTAGAGGATGAGTCTGGGGAATTAATAATGAGAAACAGGGAAATGGCGGAGACTTTGAATAAATATTTTGTATTCGTCTTCACGGTGGATAATCAAGGGGCTATTGGGGTGGGGGGTGGGGAGGAACTTAAAACAATCACTATCACTGGAGAAAAAGTACTAGGCAAACAAATGGGACTAAAGGTGGACAAGTCCCCTGGACCAGATGGCCTGCATCCTAGGGTCTTAAAAGAGGTGGCTGCAGAAATAATCTACCAAAATTCCTGGGATTCTGGAGAGGTCCCAGTGGACTGGAAAACCGCAAATGTAATGCCCCTATTTAAGAAAGGAGGGAGACAGAAAGCAGGCAACTATAGATCAGTTAGCCTAACATCTGTCATTGGGAAAATGCTGGAGTCCATCATTAAGGAAGTGGCAGCAGGACATTTAGAAAATCATAATATAGTCAAGCAGAGTCAGCATGGTTTTATGAAAGGGAAATCATGTTTGACAAATTTGCTGGAATTCTTTGAGGATGTAACAAGCAGGGTGGATAAAGGGGAACCAGTAGATGTGCATTTGGATTTTCAGAAGGCATTCGATAAGGTGCCACATAAAAGGTTACTGCACAAGATAAGAGCTCACAGGTTGGGGGTAATATATTAGAATGGATAGAGGATTGGCTAACTAACAGAAAACAGAGAGTCAGGATAAATGGGTCATTTTCAGGTTGGCAAACTGTAACTAGTGGGGTGCCGCAAGGATCAGTGCTGGGGCCTCAACTATTTACAATCTATATTAATGACTTGGATGAAGGGACCGAGTGTAATGTAGCCAAATTTGCTGATGCTACAAAGATAGGTGGGAAAGGAAATTGTGTGGAGGATGCAACGAATCTCCAAAGGGATATAGATTGGCTAAGTGAGTGGGCAAAAATCTGGCAGACGGAGTATAATGTGGAAAAATGCAAGGTTATCCACTTTGGTAGGAAAAATAAAAAAGCAAATTATTTTTTAAATGGAACGAGATTACAAAATGCTGAGGTACAGAGGGATCGGGGGGTCCTTGTACATGAATCACTAAAAGTTAGCATGCAGGTACAGCAAGTAATTAGGAAGGCAAATGGAGTGTTGGCCTTTATTGCAAAGGGAATGGAGTATAAAAGTAGGGAAGTCCTGTTACAACTGTACAAGGCGTTGGTGAGACCACACCTGGAGTACTGCGTACAGTTTTGGGCTCCTTATTTAAGGAAGGATATACTTGCATTGGAGGCAGTTCAGAGAAGGTTCACGAGGTTGATTTGGAGATGAAGGGGTTGTCTTATGAGGAAAGGTTGAGCAGGTTGGGCCTATACTCATGGAGTTTAGAAGAATGAGAGGGGATCTTATTGAAACATATAAGATTCTGAAGGGGCTTGACAGGGTAGATGCAGAGAGGATGTTTCCCCTCGTGGGGAAATCTAGAACTAGGAGGCATAATTTCAGAATAAAGGGGCACCCATTTAAAACAGGAATGAGGAGGAATTTCTTCTTTCAGAGGGTTGTGAATCTTTGGAATTCTCTTCCCCAGAAAGCTGTGGAGGATGGGTTATTGAATATATTTAAGGTGGAGCTAGACAGATTTTTGAATGGTAAGGGAGTCGAGGGTTATGGGGAGCGGGCAGGGAAGTGGAGCTGAGGCCAAGATCAGATCAGCCATGATCTTATGGAATGGCGGAGCAGGCTTGAGAGGCCAAATGACCTACTCCTGCTCCTAAGTCTCATGTCTTATGGTGTTGGGGCTTATTGTGGTCCGATTCTGAGGACCAAGGTGAGACAGTATAAACAGCACCCATGTTGATGGAATAGATGGCAGGTGAAGTACAGATGGCAGAAGCATTCCGTCAATGGTGCGAGAGTTCTTCCAATGGGGTGAGACTGGATGGAGATTTTGCTGGAAACACTTGCAGCCTGCAGAATCTGTGCTGGAAATGAACTGAGAAACAGCTTCTGCCTGAGGAAAATGATCATCTGTCAAGTGGGAGCTTTCACTGAACATTTCATGCTGTCAAGTAATCAGCTGGTGCAATGGCCACGGAACTCCTGCCTCAGGTTGACAGACGTGGTTCCCGAGCTGCGTGAATCCCGTGGCTATGCAGGGAAATTCTGAAAGTGAAAAAAGGCTCTTAAGTGCCTGTAAACTACCTGATAATCATCTCAATTGGGTCTCTCGGCGTTGCCGGTCGGGTCGGCTCCGCGATGACAGACGCACCTGGGGGAAAGGCGCGATGGAGCAAGACGACAGCAGGTTCCCAACTCGCCGTCAAAGGTAATAACTTTCCCACTCGACCTGCCACTGATCGCGCCCGCTACTACCCTGGAAAATTCTGGCCTTAAGTTCTGTTTCCTGGGTGCAAAGGTGAAAAAAAGGGGAGGAGACCATTCCAGGACTTTTCTGGCAGGACCATCAGAGCCATTTAAATGAGGCAGGAGGTATCCAAGCAAGACGGCCCTTTAATGCGTGTTCTGGATAGAAGAAACTGATATAGTAACTCTTTCATTTTAATGATACAAAAATGCCTAAATGCCCAATTTTAGTTTGTGGGCCTATTGTGTTGTACCTCTTATTATATCAATTCTATATGCTTATATATTCTATAGAAATTCCTGTAGTTAACAGGAAAATCTGATCCATTAATGATCATTTCACAATGGAAAAAAAATCTCATTCTTATTTTGTTTTTATTTTATGTTCACATTATTTCGAATGTTGTTTACATTATTTTCAAATATTCTGGTTGGTTGTTTGGAACTCAATTTAGAAAATTAACTAAAATGGACTTTTTAATTTCTGTATTCAATAAATGTAAATAATAAAATTGAATGGATAAAACCACATAATTATTTAACTTACAGTTCAGAATAACTGTAATGATGGAGTTGCTGAAAGGTCAATAATTTTGATCAATCTTGCTGGTGTCAGAAATTACATTAATTGATGTTAAATCTGTTTTATCTGTTGTGACATTTAGTTAGTCCAGCATGCAAAACCAAATGCAGGTAAAGCTTACTTGTACAGAGTGTTAAAAACAGCTGACTTTTTGTATAGTTCACCAACTTGTTTTCACAAAAGAGGAAATTTAATAGTCTACTAAAATAATGTTAAACATTTGTGTATACCTTAAGTCCCATAATGCCACGTCCTGGAAAGCCTGGCATTCCGAGGCGCCCCGCAGCACCCGGCTCACCCTACAATGTAAATCAAAACAAAACAGATTATCAACAATCTGATGCAAAAATATAATGTGCAATATCCTTAATGAGTAATCCCTTAAAATTTTTGTTTCATTCCCTTTGATAAAAGAGCTTTTAAATTAAAATGTGGTTCAACACGGAGGCAGTTGTAGCGTGTTGCTATCGGCTGCAAGGATATCTGTAGTCATCCTCCACCCTTGGAATGGCATTGCCAATGGCAGTTATGTTCATCTACTAATAGTAGGAGGAGTTGATCTGGTAATTTTTCCTGGAAACATCTTTCAGTGTCAATGTCAAATTGCTGATGTTAGCTTTCTTCTGCTGACCTTTCACCAATATCATGATTTATGTGCTTTAAGTATGATCACAGCATTTTAACATGCCAATATATCACCTTTTCACAATTCTTTAACAGATGATGACACCCAGCTCAGGTCTTCACCACTACTTTCGTCTCCTCAACTACCTGTGTGCTGTCAGACTGTTTGTCCAATATACTGGCCTCACTGACCTACATTGGCCCGCATCCCCCAACGCAATCCCCCAATCTAAAGTCCTCATCATTGCCTTCAAACCTCTCACTGATCTTGCCTAACTCTAACTCCGCAATCTCCTCTAGCCCTATGCCCTCTCCCGCATGCTCTACTTTTCTGACACTGGACATCTGTGCCTCACCCACCTTTGTCCCACTATTGATGGCAAAGCCTTCAGCCGCCGTGGCTCTACATTCTGGAACTTCCTTCCTCAACCTTTTCAGCTCTCCATCTCTCTCTTTCTCAAATAAGTATCTGGTTTCTCATTTACTTCCAGCTTGTGAAGCACTTGGGGATATTTGTTATGTAAAAAGCAGTATATAAATGGAACTTAATGTTGTAGATTTATTCCAGCATGGAAATTTCTGCATTTTGAAAGGAGTGAAGAAACATTGTACACAAAAGCATCAGAAGTTACCAGATGGCAGAGCTAGATGAAATTCGAAAATGTCGATATGTACTACAACCGATAAAGAAGTTAACTTGCCTTCGGTCCCGTTGGTCCTATTATTCCAGGTGGACCAACCAAACCTCGCAGCCCCCTCTGACCTATATCACCCTACAGAAAACAAAAAGTCAAACATTGTAGAGAAAGAGCCACAGCGTTTTTCTTTTGCATTACTGAACCATGGATAAATGTTCACCTTCACCACCTTGGTGGTAATCTAGTGGAACTGATCACCTGCCTTTTGTAGAACCTGCACAATTTTCCTTTCACAGTGGAATGTAAATCCAGCGGGTTCTACAACCAGCGGCGGATTCACTCGGCCAGATTACCGTCTAGGCGGTGAAGACGGAAACTTATCCCCAAATTTCAGTACAAATGGCATGTCCTGTCAGCTTCAGATGAAGAGAGTTTACCTTCTCTCCTTGAATTCCTATGCCTGGGACACCTTCAGCCCCTCGAGGACCTGACAATCCTGGTTCACCCTATGATGGTAATAAAAGAAAAATCTGAATGGTGAAAGTTTCCCATAATAATCTCAAGATCATTTATCTCAGAGATAGCACTGCTGATTGTTCAAATACCACTTGGATGTTAGCCATCTGTTATCAGAAAATGGAAGGAACAATTAGGATCACCTGACAATCTTATCATAACAGAAACACCACTGTACATCTATAAAACTGGAGACACGAGACTCTAAGAATATTTTAGTGTAGAATAATTAAATTAATATTTTCATCTGTATATACTCTATCTCTCTTAGACTCATTGAATAGCACCAATATTCAACAAGTGAACTGACTGAATATCCTGTGGGTAGTATGCTCAGGCAAAATTGCATTCCCACTTAAAAATTGATTTGTTTCATTTTTTGTGTTTGAGGTGTCAGGAGCACACACCTCAAGAATTCTTCCCCCTCCTGACAGTTTTTGTAATGCAACATTAATAATCCGAGATGATAGCACAAGTACTTTTTTTACAATATTAAAAGGTAAGGTAATCTGACATTATCCCATGAATAAATGATAGTCCCAATTTTAACCCAGCGCGGGAATCAGGTAGGCAGGGGGCGGGAAAAGCAGCACCCCCTCCCACCACCTCCTGACGTTGCCAGCATGATGCCCAGGTGATTTTAATTGCGGAGCCCCATTTGAATAAGATTGATGGGGTGCCCACCCAATTGCGGTGGGGAACAGGCAGCCCACCCATTTTCTCTGCACAATTTCCAATGTACCGCTCAAGGCCTGTTTAAAGTGGGAATGCACTTTAAAATGAAGTTACATTCCCTGATTTCACATTACGTTCGAACAGCATGGAGACAATTATCTTGGCAGTAATGAAAGGGAGGGTTGCTCCTAGGTTTTCTGATGCCTCCCTGGAAGTCCTCATGGAGGAGGTCAGGGCAAGGAGGGAGGTACAGTACCCACAGGAAGATCCAGAAGACTAATTATTCAGAAGGTTGGACAGAGGTGGCTGAAAGGGTCAATGTGAGCAGCATCAGCCCCTGGACCTGGGTTCAATATAGAAAGTGTATTGAACCCAGGGGAGGTGAGGGTGGCCGGCAGTGGCCCACAGTTGTTTTGTGGAGCCAGGAGCAGCACTCCTGATCCTTTTGCCTCCACAAATACCATATTCCTGAAAGTTTTGGGCATTTTTATGAGTGGCCTCTAGCGGTCCCCAAGGACTGCTGGTTAGGTTGATCCAAGATTGGGAAATACCAGTTGGAGCTTGAGCATCACAAGCTCCAACCAAGGCAAATAAATAATTAAAACTGGGAACATTCTCCATATACTGCATTCTCTGGTGGGACCTGGTGTGGAGGTTCTTGGCAGCTGGATCCCAGCATTTATGCCGAGATCGACACCCAGGCTCTCCCTCCATATGGAGGGAGTCACAGCACGCAGGGAGGTTCTCTTCGCTTCCAATGGGTGGAAGAGACCTCCCCAGGAGATCAACACAGCCTGGTTGCACATTTCACAGGAGGACACAAGCAGGAATGTCGTCAGGAGGACCAGGCTGCAGTGGCACAAACCTTTCAATGATCTCAGTAGATTACGAAACGTTACTGCAAAGCCACACTTAACCTCATCCTGCTGTGCCACTTATCACATCCCCATCACTCTGCCTTCCCTACCCTACTCCTGCACATCCTTACTCACACCAACTTACCTTGCACCTCCACTGATTCCTCTCTATCTACATTATCACTTCCCCATCTCACTAGCCACCCCTCACACTCACCCTCATCCTAATCCAATCATACCAACTAACAACACACAAGTGTAGGCACTTGGGTGTTTTATGCAATGTTCATGTAAAGTTTCTGGTAATGTGGTGTCAATCATTGAAATCTTTATTTTCAACACTTTGCGTTCTTGGACAGATTTGTGTGCACCTTTGGAAGTGGCTTAGTGAGTTGCAGTAACTGGTGAGACATAAAGGTACCCCCCTCAATGGTGATGAGTGTGAAAGGAATGGCTTGGACATTGTAGGGATGCTTTATGGTGTTGGTGTGGGGTGGTGCCAACCTGGCGCATCATGTGGCAGTCAGAGTGCACAGCATCAAGTTAACTAAATCTGGCCATGGTGAGGCCATCTCTGGTCCTCCCAGGCAGCAATGTGGTCGGGTGCTGATGCCCTTTGTCCTGTGCAGCATCAGCTGACTGCGGAGAAAGTTGGTGTTGTTGTTGGTGCTGCTAGTGTGCCTGGTGCTGCTGGTGTTGGGGCTGATCGTGGTAGGATTCTGAGGACCAAGGTGAGATAATTTCAAGGGCACCGATGCTGATGTAATAGATGGCAGGTGAACTTGAGATGACAGAAGTGATCTGTCAGTGACGAGAGAGGTTGTTCTAATGAGGTGACACTGGATAGAGAGTTTACTCCAAACACTTGCAACCTGCATAAAGCTCAATCTGTCTTCCAAATGCAGTAAGGAACAGCTTCTGAGTTTCGAAAGTGAACAGCTGTGAGATTGGAGCTTTTATAGCACATTTGCAGCTTTGAAGTAATGAGATGATTCCATGGTCATACAACTCCCGACCTCCTTACCTGATGTGATCCCCGAGCAGCGTGGACCCTGTGGGCGACCTCGTAAAATGGTACGGTGAGCTCAAAATACTTTTTAATGGGCTGTTAACAAGGTCATAATGATTGAATTGCCTCCCTCACCACTGTGTGTCAGGTCTGTTCAGCGCTGACAGACCTGACATCTGGGAAAGGCGTGTGGCAGCGGGTTGCCAGTGGGGTCCGGACCCGCTGTCAAAAAAAAAATATTTCCCACCCGACCCGCCACCAAACGCGCCTGCTGACCCCCTGAAAAATTCCCCCCTTAAATATTTAAGTCAGGCATCCGTACCACGATGGCGCATCTTGGGTGTCTATCATAGCAGGGGGCTGCGTTTAGGAAAATCAGACCTGCATGCGGCTTAACCACTGGTCATTAAAAGGATTCCTGCAGGCCACCGCCACCGCCAAAAGAGTACATTTAAAAAATACTTACAGGAGTGTTCCTTCCGCCTCCACATTAAAACCACAGGCTGCTGCCGGCCACTGCCCCCACCTCCCGATCGCTGCCTTGCCTCCCCAGCCCTGATCCCTGCCTCGCCCCCCGCCCCCCCCAATCCCTGCCTCACCTCCCCTGATCGTTACCTCACCACCCCACCCCCCCGCAACCGAATCCCTGCCTCACTCCCCTCCTGATCGCTGGCTCGCCACCACCACCCCCCCTGATCCCTGCCTCGCCTCCCCTGATCGCTACCTCACCACCGCCCCCCTGCCATCCCTGCCTCACCTCCCCTGATCGTTACCTCACCACCCCACCCCCCCCAACCGAATCGCTGCCTCGTTGGTCTCCTGGTCGTAACCCTCCCTTGCAATCGCTCCCCCCTTTTGCAAGACCTACCTGAGGGTCACTGCCAGTGTTGCAGTGCCCCAAAATTCAAATGGCCTTTGCCAGCAGCCTGCCTGGGGATGCTCAGCAGTCTGATGTAAATGAGGCCCGAGGCCCAATATCGCGTGGGCCTTGGGCCTACCCATGCTGGCCCAGGGGCCAATCTCTGCGCCTGTTCGAACCAATTTCTAAGCCTGCGAATTTAGTAATTTAGCAAAGAACACCATCCTCCCCCCACACCAAAGCTCAGGTGTCAGTACGGCTGCTTGCTAAAGTCATGTTACTCACATTTGTAGAACTGTATTAATACAACCACCACTTCACAGTAGTTACTCACATTTGTAGAACTGTATTAATACAACCACCACGTCACAGTCGTTTTCAACAGTAGTTTTGTAATGACAAGATTCGTATTAAGCAAAATATAGGGTGAATTTAATGCTCCCTGTGATTGAGTCACTTGAATGGAACAAAGGTCAGAGATAGGTTTACAATAATGTAGCAAACATTCTCCGATCCGCACACCGAGTGAGTCTGCCCACTGGGAGAGCAGCGGCACTGAATTTACCCTTATATGCTTAAACACTAAACTGGTTTCCTCCCACAATAATTATATTCTTCCTGTGATCGGGACTTGTAGAAGCAATGGAATGAATGCAAATATTAGTTCATACTGATATGCATTAGTATCCGATTTCATAACATTTAGTTTTTTTTAAACTTACATTTTTCTACATTCATTTATTATTTTAAATTTTTTAAACTGTCATAATTCTGACTACCATTTTAAAGACCATCAGAAGCCATTTTAAGCAAAATTAGTGTAGCCTTAGAATTACCTTTTGTCCTGGAGCACCATCTTCTCCTGGAAGACCGGGAAGACCTGCCAATCCCGAGGAGCCGGGTTCACCCTAACCAACACAAAAATCAACACCTTCATGGAAAACAAGAGAGTCTATTGGGGCCGATAATTCTATCTGCCTGCTTCATCAGCGGCGCCAGCATCATGCAGGCACTACATGCTCCAAGGTAAAAATGGTCCGCCTTTGGTGGATAAAACGAGGTCAGCCAATTGGCATAATTTGCTGGCGTTCTGGGCATGTCTCTTATGAAGCGCTGGCAGCGCCAGGGCCACATTGTTGGGCGTCAGCAACCAGCGAAGGTTTTCTGACTGCGTGGTGTGCACTAGGTGCTTTCCCAGTGGGGAGCGAGTGGCACCGGGTGCAAGCGGCAAGAAGAGTGTGGAACGTAGGAATTGCTAGACCAAGATCCATCTAGTTGGCCTTCTATCGTGCTGATAGTCGGATGATACAACGATATGGGAGCAGGGGGGAGCGCTGGGCAAGGGAAGCATTGATGAGCGGGAGCCATGGTCGCAGGGGCACAAAAGGCGGGCGTGCCCAAATATTGTTCTGATTTCTATGGAGGGCTTCCTTTGAGGAAATAAGTTCAAATATGCAGTCATCTCCATCTAAAAGGTTCCTATACTCTACCTACTTATTAAAGATAATAAATAAACTGATAATGGCAGACCAAAGAAAATTAGATGAAATAAAAGGAACAAAAAACACAAAGAGGAGAAAAGCAAAAAGTAATAAAAATATGTGAGATAGGAAAAGAATAAACTCTAAAGTTTGCAATGTCTCCCAAGAGGGAGAAATTCAACTTCCTTTCGCCTGATTGTGGACATAAAGTAAATGATAGGAGGACGAATTTCAGGTGGCGATCTCCCACATCTATTTGGTACATTAATGAAAATATACATGTGTTGAAATACCCAAAGGTCGATCAGTATTCAGCGGTTCAATACTGGCCCTTGTAAATATATATTCCAAAAGTATTCTTTTGTATTAATTTCAAAATCCTCATTTATGTAAGATGTAACTAAAACATATTTTAAATGTGAAAGCATGCCGCAGAAATATTTGTCACTCTCATTTATGATCCAATGGAAAAATCAGAAGAAATCCTGAGGTGCAGTTCCTGTAAATGACCAGCAGATGGAACAATGTGTAAAAGCAAAGGCTAATCCACAGTTCAACTGTGCACTGCTCATGAGCGCAAGAATCTAATGGCTGAAATTTGTTATGCTAATTTTAGCAAAAACAAAAAGCAGTATGTCACAAACTTTTAATCACATCTACTTTTTTGCTCAAAGTAGCAAAGACAGGAATTTCAGCCCCTAGAGCGCATGCCTGTCAATAGTTTTGCCTTGTAATGCATCACATGATTGAAATAGAGAGTTAATGGACGAGCCATTCCAACCATATTTCTCACAGGTGTTATCTATCCTCCATTAATAAAACATTCAATAGCCATTGATGACTGCACTCTATCATTATTACAATTTGCTCCTCAGGCACCTACTTTTGGTCCTGGCTCTCCAATTCCTCTTTCTCCTGGAGCTCCAACTTCTCCTGGCAAACCTTGATCACCCTGCAGAAATAAGTTTGGGGAATTATGTTCAAATCTAATGAAAAAACATGCCTTGTTCAAATAACCTGAGCGCAAAGTGATGCAACAAACATATAAACCAAATTCAATTCCAAATTCTTAAGACTTATTTCATTTTATTTTCAGAAACGGGGCCTGGATTTCCTGATGTGCGCTTGTGTTGGTCTCACACCGCTAGTGATTGGGCACACATGGTTGGGGAGGGGGTTGGTGGTGGAAACTGGGAAGCTGCCACAGATTTAAAGGCCTTCAGCAGCTGAAAGGGGAAGTGTCATCAATTTGAGCATTGGAAAGGCGCCAGGAAGACAATGCAGCCAGAGGAGCTGCAGGGAAGAGAGCTTCTAATTTCTAAGTATGGTGGGGTGGGATAACAGTCTGCCACTTTTACCCGCCCATGTCCCTGTCCCAAATCCCGGGGATGGGATCATTTAAATAATCGAGGTGGGCACCTTTGCCTGTAGCAGCAGAACAGAGGCATCAACCCCATGGAAGCACTGGATCTCAGAGCAGCACCATGCCACTCCAAGAAGTGGAAGCCTATGGCTTAGATTAGGCTAACAATTTTTAGTACGTTTTATTGGGCCCATCAATAGTCCCAAAGCAGTGGCAATTGATCTTTCCGGCATTGACTCCCATTTGCCTTTCCAGCTTCAGCTCCAGAACAGGACCCACAGCTGCTCTCAGCAGCCAAAGGTCCCACTGGGCCTATCGGGCCACTTTGGGTGAATTTGTGGTGCAGCCTAAGAATGCCCCTGGAATTGCCCCAATCTGCAGGTGCGACGCATTGGTGACAAGGCAGAGGAAACACTCGCCCCCTTGGAACATAAATTCTTTCCCATTTATCAACAGGGCAGAAACCTTATGACTCCCTTGCATCACAAGGAACAATTACATTCACATGAACTGACCTAATAGCAGAGGAGACAGAGCACGCTCATGGATCAATCTTACATCATGTGGAATAATTGCACTGTCAATTAGAAGAATACGCTTCAGGGCTGTAAGTAACTAGAAACTTGACATGCTCAAGAAACTTTAACATTACTCAGAAGTCAATATATGTTCATTGTACATCAATTTAGTTAACAGCGATCTGCTTTTCTGCTGTAACATTAATCCAGAGCAGGGACAGTGCACATATGTTTTCAGAGAATCCTGCGCTTTGAAAGTGTTTATAGCTGCTGCACACATCACTGCAAAGTATGCACTCCATATTAATAAGCAGCAGTAAAATCTCACTGGCAATAGTTGTCTTGGAGGCCCCGGAATTCCTGGGGGCCTGGTCCACCAGTACAAGTGCAGCGAACCGGAAACCCCACCGATCCTAGCCCCGAGCCGGAGACACAGTCCTCAATCCCTGGCACAGAGTCATTTACATGACTAGGACGGTGCACCGTGTCTACAGGGGCCCTTCAGCAGTGGCCACCCCAATCCACCTGCCAGTAGGTGGAGGGGCCTAACGCCATTCTGCTGGGGGGAACCTGAGGCCCAGCCCGGGGTCAAAGGAACAGAAGGTAAGAATGTCTTCAGTTCCGAGGGCAGCTAAGCAGCATTTTAAAAAAGATAACTAATACTTTTGGGATTCATCACATTTCTCTCAGGAGTTCTGGAGCCTATAGTGGGGCCTCAGTGGTATTCATGCTAGCTGTCAGCTGGCTTGGGTTCCACCGAGGCCTATGGTGGGTGTAGAACCGGAATTTCTCAAGGAAGCCCAGGAACTCCCCCACACATGACCCCTTGATGTAGGGGGTGCGGGCAGAAGATCTGCCCATCGTCCCCCCCCCCCCCCCCCATTGAACTTGAAAGGGTCAGTCTCAACAGGCCAGAATCCCGGTTGGAACCAAGTTTTGTCTCAAATACCTGGCTTTGGGCTTTCCGCTCTCTCTATGAATTTTAGGGCCAGAGTGTTTAAATGGGTTTTAATGCACTAAATAAGTGCTGATGTGAAATATTAACATCCATTGGCTGCAACTGAACTATTAATATCTTTTAAAGTAACTGACTGAGTTAGAAAGAAGATTGGAGATTATAAAATAATCTGTACGTTGGAGATGATGGAATGTTGTATGAGGTGTTGGATGGCAATGTTATGGCAAGGAAGGCAACCAGTCAAGAATGAATAATATGAGGTAAGATGAAGTGGAAATTCTGGACATTTGCTTCAGTTTTAGTGGCAGCAGTGAGAAACTGAGCAGAATCCTCACTCAGGAGATTAAATGGATTGGGCAGAACCCATGCTTCAATGAATTGGCTTGTGGAAGGATTTGATTGGACTATTGATTTTAATAGACTTTCTTCACATGTTTCTTTGTTTTCTTGGGACTCAGTGGCTTTTGTGAAATTAAATATATTGAATATCTATTGAACTGATCTTCAAATGCTGTCCAAAAATGAACAGTTACAGTTGAATTCAGAACTTGTTTTTAAATTTGTGAAAATAATGATTTGCTTTAACACCTTTAGGATCTTCTTACCTTTGATCCAGGCAAGCCTTCACCTGGAGGTCCTCTCGAGCCAGGTGGTCCTCTCGGACCCAGTACTCCCTGTTGGTTTATGCAAATAAGATTCAGCAATTCAATGCACTTCCACTAGTGTAATTCTATAATACATTAAAGTAGGTTTGAGGTTTGAGAGGGAGAAGTGAGAGTTTTCAATTTATGTAAGCAAACTTTGAATGAGAAATAAATTTGCCACTTTAAACTGTGCTGAGCTGTTAATGGATGGGTAAACAAACCTACAGATAAACAGTGAGAAGTAGTCAAAGATGTTTTTGGTACAATTCAAAACCAGTACATACCCCCAAAAGACACAAGCTCCACATGTACAGTTAAACAATCATGGTCAACGAATGAGGTAAGAGATAGCATCAAGCTAAAGGAAAAGGCTTACACAATTGCAAAGAAAAGTGGAAATCCAGCAGACTGGGAGAGTTAGAGTCATAGAGTCATAGAGTTACACAGCACGGATAGAGGCCCTTCGGCCCATCGTGTCCGCGCCAGCCATCAAGCCCTGTCTAATCTAATCCCATATTCCAGCATTTGGTCCGTAGCCTTGTATGCTATGGCATTTCAAGTGCTCATCCAAATGCTTCTTAAATGTTGTGAGGGTTCCTGCCTCCACAACCCTTTCAGGCAGTGAGTTCCAGACTCCAACCACCCTCTGGGTGAAAAAGTTCTCTCTCAAATCCACTCTAAACCTCCCGCCCTTTACCTTGAATCTATGCCCCCTTGTTATTGACCCTTCTACTAAGGGAAAAAGCTCCTTAGTATCCATCCTATCTATGCCCCTCATAATTTTGTACACCTCAATCATGTCCCCCCTCAGCCTCCTCTGCTCCAAGGAAAACAAACCCAATCTGCCCAGTCTCTCTTCATAGCTGAAGCGCTCCAGCCCTGGTAACATCCTGGTGAATCTCCTCTGCACCCTCTCCAAAGCGATCACATCCTTCCTGTAGTGTGGCGACCAGAACTGCACACAGTATTCCAGCTGTGGCCTAACCAGTGTTTTATACAGCTCCATCATAACCTCCTTGCTCTTATATTCTATGCCTCGGCTAATGAAGGCAAGTATCCCATATGCCTTTTTTACCACCTTATCCACCTGTTCCGCCGCCTTCAGGGATCTGTGTACTTGCACACCCAGATCCCTCTGACCCTCCGTCTTGCCTAGGGTCTTACCATTCATTGTGTATTCCCTTGCCTTGTTAGTCCCCCCAAAGTGCATCACCTCGCACTTTTCCGGGTTAAATTCCATTTGCCACTGTTCCGCCCATCTGACCAACCCATCTATATCGTCCTGCAGACTGAGACTACCCTCCTCGCTATTTACCACCCTACCAATTTTTGTATCATCCGCGAACTTACTGATCATACCTTTTACATTCATATCCAAGTCATTAATGTAGACCACAAACAGCAAGGGACCCAGCACCGATCCCTGTGGTACCCCACTGGCCACAGGCTTCCAGTCACAAAAACAACCTTCGACCATCACCCTCTGCCTTCTGCCACTAAGCCAGTTTTGTATCCAATGTGCCAAGGCACCCTGGATTCCATGGGCTCTTACCTTCTTGACCAGTCTCCTGTGCGGGACTTTATCGAAGGCCTTACTGAAATCCATGTATACCACATCCACTGCGTTACCCTCATCCACACACCTAGTCACCCCCTCAAAAAATTCAATCAAATTAGTCAGACATGATCTTCCCTTGACAAAGCCATGTTGACTATCCCTGATTAATCCTTGCCTCTCGAAGTGGAGACTAATTTTGTCCCTCAGAATTTTTTCCAATAATTTACCTACCACTGATGTTAGGCTCACTGGCCTGTAGTTCCCCGGTTTTTCCCTACTCCCCTTCTTGAATAATGGTACTACATTAGCGGTTCTCCAGTCCTCTGGCACATCCCCTGTGGCCAGAGAGGTTCTGAATATATGTGTTAGAGCCCCCGCAATCTCTTCCTTTGCCTCACACAGCAGCCTGGGATACATTTCGTCCGGGCCTGGGGATTTATCCATTTTTAGGCCTGCTAAAACCGCCAATACCTCCTCCCTCTCGATGTTAATATGTTCGAGCATATCACAGTCCCCCCGCCCTATTTCTATGTCTACATCGTCCTTCTCCCTTCTCCATAGTGAAAACAGATGCAAAAAATTCATTTAGAACCCCTCCTACATCTTCCGGCTCCACACACAGATTGCCACTTTTGTCCCTAATGGGCCCTATTTTTTCCCTAGTTATCCTCTTACCCTTAATATACTTATAAAACATCTTAGGATTTTTCTTTATTTTGCCCGCCAGTGTTATTTCATGGCCCCTCCTTGATCTCCTAATTTCTTTTTTAAGTATCCCCCTGCACTTTTTGTACTCCCCTAGGGCTTCCTCCGTCTTTAGCCTTTTGTATCTGCCAAAAGCCCTCCTTTTTTTCCTAATCCATTCTCGTATATCCCCTGACATCCAAGGTTCCCTGTGGTTTTTGGAACCACCCTTGACCTTTACGGGAACATGTTGCCATTGTATGATCTCAATCTCCCTTCTGAAAGCCTCCCATTGCTCCGATGCGGATTTTCCTACAAGTAGCTGATCCCAGTCCATTTTGGCCAGGTCCTGCCTTATCCTATTAAAATCGGCCTTCCCCCAATCTAGAACCTTTATTTCCGGCCCATCCCTGTCCTTTTCCATGACCACCTTAAATCTCACCATATTATGGTCACTGTCACCAAAGTGCTCACCTACTAGCACTTCTTCCACTTGGCCGGCCACATTCCCTAGAATTAGGTCCAGTACCGCCCCCTCTCTTGTAGGACTTTCTACATGCTGGCTCAAAAAGCTCTCCTGGATGCACTTTAAGAATTCTACACCCTCTGAGCCTTTCACACTCTGACTATCCCAGTTAATATTGGGGAAGTTGAAATCCCCCATTATTATTACCTTATTATTTGCACATTTCTCTGAGATTTGCCTACATATCTGTTCCTCTATCTCCCCGTGACTGTTTGGAGGCCTATAGTACACTCCCAGCAAAGTGCTTGCCCCCTTTTTGTTTTTAAGCTCCACCCATATGGCCTCATTAGAGGAACCTGCTAATATATCATCCCTCCTTACTGCAGTAATTGACTCCTTAATTAATATTGCGACACCCCCTCCTCTTATACCTCCCCCTCTGTCTCGCCTGAAGATTCTGTACCCCGGAATATTGAGCTGCCAGTCTTGCCCCTCCCTCAACCATGTCTCCGTGATAGCAACAATATCATACTCCCATGTGTTTATCAACACCTTCAGTTCATCCACCTTATTTGCAAGACTCCTTGCATTAAAATAGATGCCATCCAGCCTTGCCCTTATATATTTGCCCTGTCTACCAAGCTGACTTGTTTTTTTCTCTATAATTGGCAGCACATCACCCCCTATTTCAGCTCCCCTCTGTATCCCATCCCCCTGCCAAGTTAGTTTAAACCCCCCCCAACAGTGCTAGCAAACCTCCCCGCAAGGATATTTGTCCCGCTCTGGTTCAGGTGCAACCCGTCCGACTTGTACAAGTCCCACCTTTCCCAGAAGCAGGCCCAGTGATCCAGGAAACTAAAACCCTCCCTCCTGCACCAACTCTTTAGCCACGCATTCATCTGTTCTATCCTCCTATTCCTATACTCACTAGCACGTGGCACTGGGAGTAATCCAGAGATTACAACCTTTGATGTCCTGCTCTTTAATCTGCTACCTAGCTCCCTAGTTAGAAAAAGCAATACAATACAATACAATACAAATCGCTTTATTGGCATGATAAGGTACATCTTATGTTGCCAAAGCATCAAAATACATTTATGGTTGAACACATAAACGCGGTTCCATTCATACAGTGTATAAACAGGTATATCCCTGAGTTTATAAATATATTTTCGCCTTGTTTATATATACTCTTGTCTTAGTTTACTGGTTGTCCCTCTGTTCATGGCAAGCTGTAACATAGTGTGCCGCCAGTGTTACACAGCTTCTCTCCTCCCCCAGTAGGAATGGGAGTTTTTGGTTGTCAGTCAGATTTCTGAATTCAGGGCATATTTGTGAGAATTTTTGATAGAAATTCTCTCTGATGCCCTGATATTTTCCACAGGCTGTGAGGAAGTGCATCTCTGTCTCAACTACTCCCTGACTGCAGTGAGAGCATATTCTGTCTTCTCTTGGCAGCCTGGTCTGCCTGTGTCTGCCTTTTTCGATCGCTAGGCTATGTTCGCTAAGTCTGTACCTTGTCAAGGTTCTTCTCAGTTTGTTATCCTTTACCATGGTCAGGTAATCAGCTATATTGTATTGTCTGTTTAGGGCCAAGTAGCAATTGAGTTTGCTTTGGGTTTTTGTTGTTTCTGCCCAATATGACAGATATTTTTCCTTTTGCTTAGCAACGATTGTGTTGGGTCGAATTCTTTGTGTTACCCTGTCACTGTCCTGGGGCTGGTTATTGTTAGTATTGTTATTAGTTACTTTATTGAGTCCCAGGACTAGTTGACTGAGGGTATTCTTCTTTATGGTCAACTCTTGGCATTTCAGGGCGTCGTAGTGATAGCATTGGGGGTTGCTCATTTGTAGGTGATTCCAAAATTTGGTGGCTCTTTTTTGGATAGTGATTATTAATGGGTATTGGCCTAGTTCCGCCCTGCATGCGTTGTTTACTGTTTTCCTTTGAGTCCGGAGGATACTTTTACAGAATTCCGCATGTAGGATCTCAATTGGGTGTTTGTCCCATTTTGCAAAATCTTGTTGTGTTAGTGGTCCCCAGACCTCACTGCCATAGAGTGCAATTGGTTCAATTACTGATTTGAAAATTTTGAGCCAAATGCTAATTGGGATTTCTATTTGGATTGATTTTTTGATGGCATAGAAAGCCCTTCTTGCTTTCTCTTTCAGTTCATTCACAGCCAGTTTGAAGTTTCCCGTAGAACTGACTTTTAAGCCCAAGTATGTGTAGTGAGTGGTTTGTTCAATTTTGGTTGTTCCTACTGTGAAATTTATTGTGGGTCCATGTTGCTTGGATCTTTGCTGGAACACAAGGACTTTGGTTTTTTGGGGATTTATTGTCAGGGCCCAAGTCTGGCAGTACGACTCCAGCAGGTCCAGGTTCTGCTGTAGACCCTCCTTAGTTGGTGACAGCAGAACCAGGTCGTCGGCATAGAGGAGGAATTTAACCTTGGATTCATATAGGGTGAGGCCGGGTGCTGTAGATTGTTCAAGTAGTTTTGCCAATCCATTAATGTAAATATTAAAGAGTGTCGGTGAGATTGGCGAGCCCTGCGTCACCCCCCGCCCCTGTGGGAAGTATTTTGTTTGTTTGTCTCCAATTTTAACTGCACATTTATTGTTTGCATACATTGATTTAATTACATCATATGTTTTCCCTCCTACCCCGCTTTCGATAAGTTTCAGGAATAAACCGTCATGCCAGATGGAGTCGAAAGCCTTCTGGAAATCTACAAAGCATGCGTAGATTTTGCTTTTGTTATGGTGAACGTGTTTGTCAATTAGGGTCTGTAGGGTGAAGATATGATCGGATGTTCTATAGTTTGGCAGGAATCCAATTTGGCTTTTACTCAAGACATTGTGCTCTTCAAGGAAGTTTATAAGTCTTTTGTTTATGATGCTACAGAATACCTTCCCCAGGTTACTGTTTACACAGATGTCTCGATAGTTGTTTGGGTCGATTTTGTCCCCACTTTTGTATATGGGTGTTATGAGTCCTTTGTTCCAGATGTCAGGGAAATAACCGACACTCAGAACCAAGTTGAAGAGTTTTAGGATAGCCAGTTTCAGTTTGTCGTCTGCGTGTTTAATCATCTCGTTTAGTATGCCGTCTGTCCCGCAAGCTTTTCCTGGTCGCAGGTCCTTGAGTTTTTCAAGAAGTTCTTTTTCTGTTATTATGGCGTCTAGCGGGTTTTGGTTATCTTTTATGGCCATTTCAAGCTTTTCAAGTTTTTTGCGTATTTGGTGTTGCTCTGGTCCTAGTGTGTTTTTCTGGTATAATTTTTCAAAGTGGTTTACCCATGTGTCCCCATTTTGAATGGACAAATCGTCGTGTTGTTTTTTGTGTAGTGTTTTCAAGTTGTCCCAGAAACAATTCGACTCAATGGATTCCTCCATGGAGCTGAGTGTATTCTTAATAAATTGCTCTTTTTTGGTCCTGAGTGTGTTTCTGTATTGTGTTAGCGTCTGACAATAAGTAAGGCGTAATTCCTCGTTTTCTGGATGTCTGTGTTTTTGGTTTGATAGTTTTCTAAGTTTTTTCCTCATGTTATGGCAATCATGGTCAAACCATTTTTCATAGTTTTTTGTTTTGGGTTTGTTCTTGCGAGCTTTCAAGTTTGCATTTGTTGCCAAATTATCAAAAATATTGTTTAGTTTACTAACTGCCCGGTTTACGCCTTCTTTATTGTGAGTGTATATGTTATCCAGAAAGGTGTCTAAGAGAGCCTGAGTTGATGCATTGCTAATTGTTTTCTGGTATTTTTCCGTGTCGTTTTTGGCCCATCTGTACGATTTTTTGGTGTTGTACAGTTTACTGGGTTGTGTTTCTATGTTGTTTGTTTCTGTCTTTTTGAGAAACATAGTAATTTGACTGTGATCTGACAGTGTTGTTTGTGGTTTGACTGTGAATGCTCTGAAAGAGGATGGGTCCAAGTCTGTAATCATATAGTCTACTGTGCTGCAGCCAAGAGGTGAGCAGTAGGTCGATCTTCCTAGGAGGTCTCCTATGAACCTACCATTGACAATGTACAGACCCAGGTTTCGACAGAGCTGTAGTAGCTGTTTACCGTTGGTATTTGACTGCTTGTCGCAGTTATGCCTGTATGGAAGGGAAGGGATGTCAAAGTGGTTATTCCCGAATACGTAATTGTTTCCCTGATTATTGGTGAAGTCTGGTTCTTCGCCCGTTCTTGAATTGAGGTCCCCACAGATCAACACGTTCCCCTGGGCCTGGTATTGGATAATTTCCCCCTCCATGTTGGAGAAGGTGTCCTCTTTGTAGTACGGGGAATCGATTGGAGGGATATAAAGTGCGCAAATGTAAACATCTTGGGTGTTTGAGATAATCTCCCTCTCAAGTTTGAGCCACATATGGTTTTCGCCCTTTTTTATAAATTTGATGTAATTCTTAAGTTCTGTTTTAAACCAGATCAGTATGCCTCCGGAGTCTCTGCCTTGGGTTACACTTGGTAATTTATTGGAGGGGACCACTAGCTCAGTGTACCCTTGGGGACAGCCGGTGTGTCCTTTTTCTTTATACCAAGTTTCCTGTAAAATGATAATATCTAGATCTTTAGTTTCCTCTATGAACTCTGGGGTCCTACTCTTCACTTCTCACAGTGAAGAGCGTAGACCTTGGATATTCCAGGTCGAAATATATAAGGATTTCATGTTAAGTTTTATCTTTTTCTATGATAGGTTAAAGAGTGGTACGTGTTTGTCGTGTCTAAGTGTGGGGAAAAAAAAGATCACCCCAGTTGTCTACAAAAGTTAATACAATTTGGTTACAGTTCTTTCTATTAATTAGTCCTTGATCCATAAGGCGGAAGTAGATGCTGCTGCACATCTGCTTATTGTCTCTTAATGGATTGTTTCTGTCTGAGGTATTGCGTACGTCCTGTGCATCTCTCCCTCTGTCTGGCTGGTAGCGGTCCTATTCCCCTGTGGGACAGGAGTGGTGCAGGTCTGATAATGTTGTTTTGCATGGGGATCCTCTCCGGTCTCGGTTGGTGTGGTGGTGGTCTTTGTAGTGTTCCTGATATGTACCCCGCTGATCTCTGGTGGTCGGGGGGGGGTCCTCTTGGAGTCTGGGTATGGACCCGGTTAAAAGCGACGTCCTTCAGGGCTTTAGCAAAGATCGATATTTTTTGCCTTTGGATGTGGACGTGGTCGTAAAGACATTCTTCATCGAGGGTGGGGTGTTGGGCCAGGTGTACGTTGTGGTTTGATTCGCATTCTGTTGCTATGCTGGCATTTATCTCATGAATTGTGTTGTTGTTGAAGTCTGTTCTCGGCAATATTGTGGAAACAGTGATTCTAGTGTTTGGAAATGTACTGCTTGCCTTCCTAATCATTGCTCTGAGCGATGTTGCTACCTCTTTCTGTTTGGCCTTTAGGTCATTTGTGCCCGTGTGTATTATTATGTGTTGGGGGGAGCCTAATCTGGCTTTGGTCAGCCATCCCATGGCTCTGTCTGTTGTTGGGCACCAAATCTTTTCTACTTTACTTCTAGGGAAGAGCTTTTTCTCCCATAGAAATTTCCCATTTGAGTCTATGAGTATTACGACGTCAGCCTTGTTTGTGTTTACTGTCTGGTGGCTTTCGCCTGGACTCATAGTGTGTGTGCTGGGCTGGGGTGTCTGGTGTGTGCGTACCTCTTGTGAGCGGCTCGCTTGTGGTTCCATGGTGGTGGGGGAAGATTGCGAGTCAGCATGCTGGTCGGTCTGTGTGGCACCCCTTGTATTGTGTGTCTGTTGCTTTTGTTCCGTGTGGGAGTGCAGCCGTTCCGTCCGGCTCTGTCTTGTCTTATCTCTAGTCTCTGGTTGCTGGTCTAATGGTGTTTTCTCTCCTCTATGGCTCTCTTCTTTTTCCTGCAGCTCTTTCACCTGATTCTTAAGTAGATTCACCTGGTTATCAAGTCTATTCAGCTCTCTCTTGTGTCTCTCCCTCTCCTGCTTTTGTTTGTCATTCAATTTGAGGACCTCCTCTCTAAGTTTAACCATCTCTATCTCTAATTGATAAAATTTATCTTTTGGTTGTATCTGGCTGTGTGATCCCGGGGTATGTGTCTGGTCGGCCCTGGAAGGCTCACTCACTTCCTGGCTAAGCTGGTCGGCCCTGGAAGGCTCACTCACTTCCTGGCTATGCTGCTCTTCTCTTGGTGGGCTGGGAATGGTAGGGGAACTACGTGTGGCTTCCTCCGTGGTAGTTATGCTGGGGTTTGTCAGTTGTATCGTGTGGCTGTGGTGCCCCGGGGTTAGTGTCTGGTTTGAACTGTGTGGCTCGTTCATCCCTTGACCATGCAGATTTTCTCCTGGTAAGTTGTCAATGTTGGGGGGAGTGCGGGCCACTCTGGGGCTGTTCATTCCCCTCGTAGTTGATCTTTTCAGTGTCCTGAAGGCCGTTGCAAATTTGTCGAGGTTGCCTTGCACTAATATTGTTCCGGTATTGTACGCGTTGACAGTCGTGATTGAACTGTCTCCTGGTGTGTTAATTTTCATTATGGACCCATTTGCGGTATTTTTTAGCTTAACACTGGTATAGTGTGATTTTATTGCTCTGATCCAAGCCGCTGGCTGATCTGAGTAGAATATGAGGTTACTTTTTGTCCCATTGTTGTAACAGTCAGTAAAGAGAGTTTCTGGTTTTTCTCTCATCTGAGCATGCTTGATCGTTTTTATAGCTTTTTTTGTGGTGTTGGGGGGAATCTGGAAGCGGGGCTGTTGTGGATCTTCTGATTCGCTCATTTTTGGTAAAGTATTGTTGATCTTAGAATAAGCTTTTCTGGGGCCCCGGGTTTGGTGTTACCCTCTCCCTGTTCGCGAACTTTCCCGGTCCCCCTCTCCGACCCCGTGGTCCCTGGGCCTCGGCTCCTGGGTTCACCCTTCTCAGGTCTGAGTCTGTGAGCCACTGTTTCCCGGTGCCTTCGGGCTGTTCCCCTCCCCCTCAGAGGTCTCTGGGCCTCTGTTTCGGCCTGGCTCCTCGGGCCTTTCCCTGGGCCTCCCTCCCTGGGCCCTGTACTCACGGTCTTGGTTGCGAGCCTTCTGGTTGCTCTCCTTCTCCTCAGAGGTCTCTGTGCCTGCTGGCCTGGCTCCTCGGGCCTTTCCCGTGCTGGATTGTTGGGCTGTGGCCCGAGTCCCCTCGGCTGTGCTGATTGCTGGATTTCCGGGCTGCGTTCCGAATCTCCTCGGCTGTGCCGATTTCTGCGATGCGGCCCGAGTCCTCTCCGCTGTGCCGATTGCCGGGCTGCGTTCCGGATCTCCTCGGCTGTGCCGATTTCTGGGATGCGGCCCGAGTCCCCTCGGCTGTGCCGGTTGCTGGACCGCTGGGCTGCGGCCCGAGTCACCTCGCCTCCTCGAACTCGGTCCCGATGCCGCCGACTCAACCACCGCTGCTGAAGCCCCGTGTGGCTGCCGTTCACTGGTTTGTGTAGTTCTTCTCTTGTTTCTTTTTTTTTGCTTTGGCTTTTTTTTTCCCTCTATTTTCCTCTGGGTTTTTTTTTTCTTTGGTAGTCTTTCTGGCGGTCTTTTCCTTCTCTACTTTGTCTAGACTAATCTAAACTTAAACTAACCTAAACTAAACTAACTTAACTAGAACTAAATTTAATTTTAAAACCTTTTTAAAAATTGAAATGAAATGAAACTTTTTTTCCCCACTTTAGACACTAAAAACACTAAAATCTCAGCAGCCCATCTTCAGCATGTGTATAAAGGGATACAAAGGGGGAGAAATTCGGTATCGCCCCGTTTGGGGCGCAATTATCGGCCGGGCGTAAAGTTTAGCGCCTGGCGCTAATTATCGCCTCCGACTGCAAACTTGGCTTCTATCGCCCCCTGGAGGTGATTCGAGTGCTAAATCAGGCACTACACACCTCTCTCAAGGTGCTAATGCGAGGAGCGAGGCGCTAACTCAGCGCTGGCGAAGCTCATGCGATGTCAGTTAGCAATGGAACACAGACACACTGGCACCGGCTAGTTCTTAAAGGGGAGGGTCGATCTTACTCTCCATCCACACCCTGCTCATTGCAGCCTTGAATCTTGGCCTGGAGAGACCTGTACATCAAATCTGCTGGAAAGAACAATGGAGAGGCCCAGGGAAAGAGCTCAGAGTGCAGCCCCCATAGTCTCTTCTAAATCGATGCAAGGAAGATCAAATCAAAATGAACCTGCAAAGTGCTGCTCAGCACCCAAAACTCCTTCACACAGCATTGGGCTCTCTCTCTTTCAGAATGCGTGGTGCAAAAATGTCACCAACAAAAAAAGGCAGGAAGCGGTCACCTTTAAATAGCGCTCCCCCAGTCCCTTTCGACTGCAAAACGCTCCCCTCAACCTGTCGTTGCTAGCGGCAGGCGGTAAGGCAGGGGGTGCCACTCAATATCCGGTCCGGGGTGCTACCGGGGCATTGCACGCTCGACTGACGTCACGCTCTGCGGGCGCAGGAGATCGTGGCGGTAGTGTTTAACGCCGCCACAAAATGTCTGGTCAATTTCGCAAGCGGCGCAAACATCGCTGCGCTCGGGCGCTAGTTGCATTGCGCCCCATTAGCGCCCTCTTAGGAAGCGCAAAGCAACCGAATTTTTCCCCCAAAGAAAGTAATAAAAAGTGCAAAAGGGATTATGAATAAAACTTGCATGGGCTATCAAAGCTAACAGTAAAAGCTTTCATAAATATATTTAAGAGTAATTTTGACTTTGTGTGACAGTATAAAGTGTGATAGCGAATCGGCAGCCCGTTTTACATCTCTCCAGATTTTTATTTCCATTGAAGTCATCTGGAGTGCTGTGTTCAGTTTTGGACACCGAACCTCAGGAAAGATATATTAACCCTCGAGGGGGTACAGCGGAGATTCACCTGGATGATACCAGAGCTTAAAGAATTAAATTATGAGGACAGGTTGCATAAACGCAGTTTGTATTCCCTTGAGTTTAGAAGGGTGAGGGGTGATCTAGTCGAGGTGTTTGAAATGTTAAAATGATCCGATAGGGTAAATACAAAGGCCCCAATTTTAACTCCCCCTGCCTGGCAGACACCAGGTGAAAGGGCGGTTAAAATGAGGGCAGTCACTTAGCCCCTTTGATCCCGCTGCCTTCCCGTCGTGTCCCGATGTTAACCTGCTCTTTTGAGCATGCGAGTAGGACACCTGCAGGAAGGAAGCGGGGTCCTTCTTTAAATATGCAGATCGAGTCTCAATGATGTCATCAGGACCCGCTCTGCGATATTTGTTGGAGGCCTGAGCGGGGGAGCAGTGGCGGCTTCTCCGTCAGGCCAGACCTGCCGGGAGGTGGATTGTGGGCCAGAAGAGGCCCAGGCAGGTAAGTTTTAAAATTTAATTTTAGGTTTCCTTGTGGGCCAGGAGGAGCCCGAGTCCTTCCCCCACCCACCCGTCAACCGACTGCTGGGTCTGTTCCCACTGGTCCCCAGCTGCGGCCTCCTGCCGTCGAATTCCTCCTCCCGTCTGCTGGCCAGGTAGTGGATCTGGCCCTGTTTGGACCAGACTCCGGGAAAATGTATGGAAATGAGGACTGAACTCCCCAGGGTGCCGCCCACTTCAGGGCTCGCACACATCGCATTCTCCCCCCTTTAAAATCAGGGCCAGAGATGCTATTTCTTCTCTTGGGGGAATCCAGAATAAGGCACAATCTTAAAATTAGAGCCAGGCCATTCAGGAGTGAAATCAGGAAACACTTTTTCACACAAAGGCTAGTGAACATCTGGGGCTCGCCCTGTTTGGGGCGCTAACTTTTGAAAAGTAGAAAAAGTAGCGCCAGGCGCTAATGATTCTCTCCTACCGGGAAATTCAGCTTTAGCGCTCCAAGAGGGAAGTGGAGCGCTAAATCAGGTGCTAACCACTTCTCCTAGGGCGCTACAATCTGAGAGCGGGGCAGTAGCGGCAGACCACTGAACAATTTGGAGCGCATCACTAACGGCATCAGAGGCTGCTTCCCTCGCTTAAAGGGAAGGGCCAATGAGGGTGCACAACCTACTTGTCGGCAGTTCTGCGTTGCAAGGCGACCTGGGCGACTGCCATTACAGCCCCAAACACTCTCACAAAGTGGAGGGCTTGGACATCTTGCAGCAATGACACATCAAAAGCTTTGGGCAGGCACTAGACTGGTGCAAATAAGAAAGGTTGGCCTACCTGAAAACCATTCCCTTTAAGTAGCGCTCCCCAACTGGCCAGCTGAGTTGACAACGCCTCCTCTTCCTGCTGTTGTTCATGCCCGGCAATACAGCACGGGGCAGGAGGCAATTTCACATCCGGGGTGATAACGGAGCGCTGTGCACTTTATGACGTCACAATCTGCGAGGTGCTAGAGGCCCAGGTAGTAAGAAACCGGCACTGAAGTTCGCGGGTGTCGCTGCATTCGCCGCACCCAGTCGCTAACCCCTTAGTGCCCAGTTAGCGCCCCCCCTTCCCCCCCAGGCGCTAACGGGAGGCGCTAACCAACCAAATTTTCCACCCCTGGAATTCTCTCCTCTAAAAGGCTGTGGATGCTGGGTCAATAGAAATTTCCAAGACGGAGATTGACAGATTTTATTAGGTAAGACTATCAAGGGATATAGATTAAAGGTGGGTAAAAGAGTTGAGGTACAGATCAGCCATGATTGAATTGAATGGTGGAACAGGCTCAAGAGGCTGAATGGCCTACTCTTGTTAAATCATGATAAAGACATGAACAGTTTTCAAACAAACACCAGCCCGGAATATTCTCAGGGCCTGGGGCATAGTGGAGGGAGAGGATAAAGTGGGTGCAAGAGGCCTGGTCGGACGAGAAAAATTGGGCAGGACTTGGAAACACCAAGGAGGTAGTTTTAACCTAAATTTAAGCCCAGCAGGAAACTAACGGGATGGAATTAGCCGCCCATTTTACCCCGCAGAAGAACATCTTTGCACCTCTCAGGAGTAATAGAGGGCCTCCCCAATAGGCTGTCCAGCGCCACATCTTTCTGCCTCCCAGCAGACGCCTATGTTGTGCTCATACTGGCGCGACACTAAAATATTTACCCCGAATTACAATTTTGCTTGGAATGGATGTCATATACGGAGCTTTATGTGGTGTGGGAAATTCTTGATTGTTTACATTAAAAATACAAGTCAAATATTCACCTTTTCACCTTGGATTCCAATACCAGATGGACCAAGAGGGCCGGGTAATCCAGGAAAACCTACTTCACCCTGATGTAGTACAAAAGACAATAAAAATGAGAAAACACAGCAACAAAAAAAAAAAAAATTTTAAACAACTGAAATTATTTTTGCATACCAAACAAATTTCACATGCTAGTTCTGTCTTCTGCTCTTCATATTTATTCTTGAATAATCTTAAACTCCTAAAGTCTCAGGCCCCGATTTTCTGGCCGCTGTTGGGCGGCTTTTCATGCGGCCGGGGGCCGAAAATCGGCGAAAAAGCGGGTCAGGACCCCCCCCCCGCCTGATTCCCCGCCCCGTCCGACTTTCGGACCGCTGTTTCCCCGCACCCCGCTTCAGTCCCGGCCGCCGCTGGTGGGACTGCTTGTCGGAGCATTAATCACCAATGATCTCCTTGTTAAGGAAGATTTTCCGGGGCCGTTGCGACTTTGGGGCTTTCCCCACCTGAAACCCGCCTGCGGGGAACCCCGCCGATGAGAGCTGGCGTGAAAACAGCTGGCTTGCTTGCTTGCAGCAGCAGGTCGCTGAGGGCTGAAGAGATTTAAAGAGGCAGCATTTGCAGGCTGCAGGACCTTATTGATCAAGGCTTGGGGGAACTTTTTGAAGCCTTAGGAGCAGCTGTAGGAAGTTGGAGCCTCACACACTTCTCCAGTGTGAGCTCCTGGGACGCCCCTCTCACCACCCTAACTCAGCACCTCCTCAACGGAGGCATCTGCCAGAAGCATGGGACGCCTTTGTTACCTTCCCTTCCTGGCATTAGAGGATCTCCAACAGCAGAGGCGGCAGCAGCAGAACCAGGAACAGCAGGATGAGCACCAGGAGCACCAGGCTGCTGCTCACTCACCTGAAGCTGCACAGGCCAGAAGGGGCCAGCGCTTGGAAGTGGCTTGAGAGCACCTTGCTGCACTTTAGGGGGCCAGTGGGACCCGTTTCTGCAATGGCAGTCCTACTCCGAAGGACTTCCATGAAGATCTGGTTTCTCTATTCAACAGATGGCCAACGCTCCTCAAGAGATGTCATTCTCTTATGAGCAATCACCATGTTTTCCATACCCTGGCAAGTTATCTCCTGCATGGAGGTTGCCAACCTTTCCATGGTGATGCGTTCATGCGCCAATGACTCCACAAAGGCTCTGCTCATGGTCGCTATGGACTCCTCCATTCGCTCCACACTCGCAGCGACCCTGAAGACAAAACCTGCCAGAGACTCCTGCATCTGTGCATGGAGATCCATCACCTCTTCTCTTGTGGATGGACCCAGAGGCAGAGGGTCGACATGCAGTGCAGCAGAGCTGAGCTGGCAGAGTCCTGCGCCCTCCGACGAGGACTCTCCACTGCTGTCCCTGTCTCCAGAATCTGCTGAGGCTCACTTGTGAGTTGTGAAACACCAGGTGACAACACTACTCTATGTTCCGAAGGTCCCCCCGAGGTGTGAGTGTCTGTGCTGGTGCTGGGTGCGCTTACTTCTGCTGACGCTGTGCCCTCAGAGGTTGGAGCTTCCTCTGAGGAGTCTGGCTGCACAGCCTCTTCCTCCTCCACAGTGAGGACGAGGGCTCTGGATGGTACTGTGGGGGAGTAAAGGAAGGAGATAGAGATGTAATGCCAAGGCTCTTCTGGTGACTCCTAGCGAGTTGGCATCTGCTGACACCTGCATCCATGCAGCATTAGTCTCAGTGGGAGGCCTCTTCCTCGCTGACCTAGGGAAGAGGACCTCCCTGTGGGCCCTAACCCCATCCAATAATGCCTGCAGTGAAGCCTCGTCGAATTTGGAGGCAGCTCGGGGTCTGGCACTGGCCACAGCTGGTGCAGGCTCCTCTGCCATAGTGCAAGAGTGGCTGAGAAGCCTGCAGAGGTGGAGAAGCTTGCTGGACACTTTGAAAGCACCACGAATGATGACATCATACTGTGGGGATTTCTGACTCGAATTGGACAATTAGCAAGGCTTCCCACATGCTGGGAATTAATTGGCCAATTGAGGGAAAATTGCGTGGAGCTGGCTGACACTTTTTTATGTGTGTCAGAAACCCCACATTCAGGGAAACCCGACCATTTCCCACACAAGCCGAAAATCGGGGCCTCAATGTCCCATTCTGCAGTCAGAAATTTCATGCAAAGCATTTGCTGTTGTTTTAATCTAACTGGTATGAACAGAATTACCTGATAATTTTCACATTCACAAAGCAGCCATTTTCTCAGACTAATATAGAAAAATATTTAGGTAGCTTTATTCAAATAATGTTTGTAATCCATGGGTAAGAGTCAATTAGCAGTTCATTAAAATGGAGTGCACCCTCAAGACTGATCAAAATGTACGAAGAGCCAAGGCTATCAGTTTTATTTGAAGTTGTTGAAGCTTAAGCTCTTTCCCAAGCCCACATGGACTGCCTACCATCACTTCCGAAAGTTGGAAAATAACACACCATCAGACCAATGCATAGATGCTAAGAGTACTAGATTTACTTACAGGCTAAATAATACACAGAAGCCAAAGACACAGCAGGATACCCAATAGCACAATACTTAAAAACAATGAAGCTAGAATCAATCCACAAGGGATTAATATATCCTTTTAAGAATGGTGTTTGCTACCGAGTCTGATAAGTAACAGAACATGTGAATGAATGAGTCAGGTTTATCTCTCAGTGGATCTTCAAGAAGAGATGTTGCATGTGTTGTTGTTGTACTTGTTGTTGGGTTGCTTTGCCGGAATGAAACCTTAGCAGTTAGGGCTGTGATTAACACGCTCGGACTTCTTGTATATTTTGTAATCCCTCCATGACCTCGCCCCTCCCTATCTCTGTAATCTCCTTCAGCCCCACAACCCCCCCGAGATATCTGCGCTCCTCTAATTCTGCCCTCTTGAGCATCCCTGATTATAATCGCTCAACCATTGGTGGCTGTGCCTTTAGCTGCCTAGGCCCTAAGCTCTGGAATTCCCTGCCTAAAGCTCTCCGCCTCGCTACCTCTCTTTCCTCCTTTAAGACGCTCCTTAAAACCTACCTCTTTGACCAAACTTTTAGTCACCTGCCCTAATTTCTCCTTATGTGGCTCGGTGTAAAATTGTTTGTCTTATAATACTCCTATGAAGCACCTTGGGATGTTTTACTACATTAAAGGTGCTATATAAATACAAGTTGTTGTTGTTGTTGTATATTACAAGCCTTTCTTTAAATAAACGGAGGAGCTGAGAGGTCATCACACCTCTTAAGGTGAGGTGTTGGTATCTGGAAACTACTGTTAATTCCCCACATTTCCCTAACAGTGTTTTCCCCCTATAATAGATTTCCATAATGGCTCAGTGTGCAGAGAACAGAATAGTCTATGTCAGTGTCTGGATATCTGTATATATATTAACATTTAAAATAAGCTCTTCCAGCCAACAAAGCAAGTTTGAACTTAATTGAACAAAGGTATTTGCTGCTTTTGCATAGAGACAGCATCTGCGGTCCTCTATGTTGAATTTTGGTAAGGGAGGGCAGCTTCCATCTCAACACTTCAGTGCACGTCCACCTGAATGGTCCCGAACCTGTGTGTATTCCAGATTCAGGTCATCCTTCAGCATAGCATGGATGCGCCCCAGCACAGGAACGCCCCTTGGAATGGGCATATGCCCAAAATCGGAGGAAAATAGATTTCTGCATTCCTGTATTGCTAAGGGCCACAGAAGAGAAGATTTAGGGGGAGAAATTCGGTATCGCCCCATTTGGGGTGCTAGTATTGGCGGTGCGCAAAGTTTAGCGCCAGGCGCAATTTATCGCCACCTCGAGCAATATTGGGTAGGTGCGCCCCTGAAGGTGATTGCGGCACTAAATCAGGCGCTGCACGATAGTCTTAAGGCGCTAACCCGGCGGCGCGACGCAATTTCTCAGCGGACGGGCGCAGCGCAGGTGCTGTCAATTATCGATTTCAACCAGACACGCTGGCGCCGGCCAGCTCTTAAAGGGGTGGATCGATTATCATCTGCAGCCGCACCCTGCGCCTCGTAGGCCTCAAACTCGGCGGTAACCTACCTGTGGCGTCGACAACTGCATCAATATGGAGAGGGCCAGGGAGAGAGCGCAGCGCTTCAGCGAGGGGGCATTGGATGCTCTGGTTGGCGCGGTGGAGCGCAGATGATCTGTGCTCTACCCAGAGAATAGCAGGAGGCCTCAACACAGCGACTATCGCAGAGCTTGGAGGGAGGTTTCCTACAGAGTCACCTCCAGCAGCATGGTTCCCAGGACTCCTGTGCAATGCAGGAAGAAGTTCAACGACCTCACTCGGGTCGTCAGGGTGAGTGCCTTTTTCAGAATCATCTTCATCCCTCCATCTGCACCTCACTTTATGACCAGAGAGTGTGCAAAGCCCCAATGGCCAGCTGTCATCCAGCACCCATGGCCCTTTCTGGAAACACACACGCACATTCAGCTCTGTGCATAATGTAAGGGCTAATCGACCATGGGAGGCATGTCATGCCAGATCAGGGCAGCATAATGTAAGGGCTAATCGACCATGGGAGGCATGTCATGCCAGATCAGGGCTGCAGGTTTCATCACGCCCCATCCTTTCTCTTGCAGGCCAAGCTGGCGAATAATAGAAGGCAGCAGCATCGGACCGGAGGAGGCCGGCCTCACCTGCAGACCCTTACAGACCTGGAGGAGCGAGTCCACCGGATTGTGGCAAGCCGGATGATTGGCCCCGTCGCCTTTGGAGATGCCGACCCCATTGTGGACAGCAATGGTAAGGTCATCACCTTTTTGACCTCTCTCCTTCCACTTGTTCCCCACACCAGCATGCTTTTTCACTCTCGAGCCAACTCAGAGCATTGCAGCATTCATGCATCCCTTGCTGCCACTCTGTCCTTTTGCTAAAGCCACTCTTGAACCTCCCTGCTTTCAGATGCTGCATCACCAGCTCGGGAGGCGGGCCCTCAAGCTGCCAGTGCGAGTGACTCTGGAGGCGACGAGGAGGAGGAAGCCGGACCATCCGTACCACCCTCAGGCGAGCCAGCCCATGTCCAGACTGGGGAGACGCCTTCCCTGGAGGGGAGCGGGGGGGGAATGGTCTGAGGAGGATGCAGCTCCAGGACCCAGCGGCCTGCAGCAACGCGAGGGGGGTAGGGAAGCTCGGGGGCCATCTCCCCGGGGGGCGAGTCAGGCCGCGAGTGCTGCTGCACAGAGCGCAGAAGAGGTGCGTGCCCTCGCAGAAATGAGCGCCCAGGCTGGGCTGAGGCACACTGAGCTCATGGCTGCAGTGGCAAGGATGCCCGACTGCATTGAGACACTGGCAAGGAGTGTCCAGGACTTCGGCACAGCACAGGCAAGGAGTGTGCAGGACTTCGGCGCAGCACTGGCAAGGATTCTCCAGGACTTCGGCGAAGCACTGGCACCTGCCACACAAGTGCTGAGTGCTGCCATGCAGTCAGTGGCTGGTCTCATGCAGACGCAGATTGAGGTCACGCGAGCACTGATTGGGCAGGATTCCCCGGGTCCCTCGCCGTGCCACAGCAGGCCAGCAATCTGTGCACCAGCTGATTGCTGCGCATGCTGCGGTGCTGCCCCGTCAGAGTGCCAGTGTGTCGGCCGACCAGGGAGCTGCTGTCCGCTCTCAGGATGACAGTATTCCTGATGCCACCACTGGCACTTCTCCACTGCAGCTGCCACCACCTGTAGGACAGACTGCTTCCGCCCATGCAGAGTTGGAGCAGTCAGCAGCCGGGCCCTCCAGGCCCAGAGCTGGTCCAGGCTGTACCTCAAGGGCATCTGCGGTCTCATATTCGGACAGTCAGCAGGCCTCCCCCAGCCTTGCTGCAGCCACTGGGGTCCCATTACGGAGGAGCTGCAGGGCGGGATGGGGGCAATTCCGCAAGGAAAGCAGGTCACCATCGAGGGGCAAAAAGTAGAAGGTGCTGCTAAATTATGTTCTTTCTTTCATTCAAGGCCGAGGATGCTGGTCTGAATGTTGGTTATGTTTTGCACATTGTCTCCAGGGTGTGAGAGACAGGTATGTTTTGGACAGTCTCCAGGGTGTGAGAGGCAGTTATGTGGCAGTCTGTTTGTTTTGCTGTTTGTTTCCATTGCGTTGTCATGCGGGAAGGATACACATTTTGTTAAATAAAGAAGTTTATTTATTCACAATGTCCATGTCTGTTCTTTGCACAAATTTTTGCCTTGACCGGCAAAATGTTCTTGGAATGGCAGAAAGCATTCCCTCATAAGCCTCTGACGGACGGCCCTTGCAGTTTGTGCCTCCCTCCCATCTTGGTGCTCCTCCTCCTCCTCCTCCTCCACCTCCTCCTCTGCTGGTGCTTCAATGTCTGGTGGCATTGGCTGGGTCCTGAGGATTGCCAGGTTATGCAGCATGCAACACACAACCACGAAGTGGGAGACTCGCTCAGGTGAGTACTGAAGGGCTCCTCCGGAATGGTCCAGACAGCGGAACCGTTGCTTCAGCACGCCGATTGTGTGCTCAATGATGTTCCTGGTCGCTTGATGGCTCTCATTGTAACGTTCTTCAGCAGAGGTGCTAGGCGAACGGAGTGGGGTCATCAGCCAGGGGCACAGAGGATAGCCCTTGTCTCCAAGAAGCCAGCCTCCTGGGTGAGCCGGGGCCTCGAAAAGGTCTGCCACAGAAGTCTGGTGCAGGATGAAGGCGTCGTGGCTGCTGCCCGGAAAGTGGGCATTGACAGTGAGTATCAGCTGTCGGTGGTCACAGACCAGCTGCGCATTCAAAGAATGGAATCCCTTTCGGTTGTGGAAATCCTCTGCATTCTCTAGAGGCGCCCGCAAAGCCACATGCGTACAGTCAATGGCGCCCTGCACCATGGGGAAGCCCGCTATCCTTGCGAAGCCCTCTGCGTGCTCTCGCTGCTTGTCCGGGGTCATTGGGAAGGAGATGTAATGCCGTCTCCTTTTAAAGAGGACATTAGTCACTTGACAGATGCAGCAATGCACCACGAACTGTGAGATGTTGGCAATGTCCCCAGTAGCGGCCTGAAAGGAGCTGCTGGCATAGAAGTTTAGAGCCACAGTGATCTTCACAGCCACCGATAGAGATGTCCTGCACCTTAGTTAAGGCTGCAGATCTGGCTGAAGCAGGTGGCAGAGCTCAGTGACCAGCTCCTTACTGAAGCGCAGCCTTTGGAAACACTGCTCCTCCGACATGTTGATATACGAAAACTGTTGGCGGAAAACCCTGGCAGCGTAAGGTCTCGTGTGCCGACGTCTGTAGGCCCTCCTCCATCTGGCCATGCCTGCCACTCTATCCCTGCGTCTCTGTGCCCTGTCAATATGATTGAGAAGGACGACGTTCCCACCCAATGCAGCCCCCATACCAAGTGCGCACTGAAAGTTATGCCGGTTGAGAAGCTTACCAACTGCAAAGTTATGTTCAGAAGGCTAAAGTTCCTCAGCCAGTGCTGGCTCACTGCAGAAATGGCTCTCCATTTGTCTCTGAGCAACTCTCTCTCTAAGAAGGTGTGGTCCAAAAATGGCTACCACTAATAATCCAGGAAGAGTCCTCTTTAAATAGCGCCCCCCCCCCAGCCCGACAGCGACTGGGAAACGTTCCAGGTAACCTGTCCTTGTTAGCGCCAGGCGGAACGGAGGGGGGGCGCCACTGAATTTCCGGTCCGGGGCGCCCAAAGGGCGTTGCACACTAAAATGATGTCATGATCTGCGTGCGCCGGTGAGCGGGCACAACGGTTTAGCGCCGGCGCTAAATGTCCGCTCAATTTGGGAAGAGGCGCAGGGTTCGCTGCGCCCGGGCGCTAGTTGGTTAGCGCCCCACTTCTCGACCTCTTTAGGCACTAATGGGTGGCGCAGCCAACCGAATTTTTCCCCCAAAATTTGATTGCCGCTCTTGACTCAGACAATTGATTGAGAATCAAAGTGGGCAATTTTAAAACTTCAAACTTAAAAAAAAAACATGTTTCTCTTCAGCTGGCACTGCCAGTTGCACTAAGCTGTGACAAGACACTGAAGCAATTTGCCTCCCATCTACCTGAGGCGGGCACCTAAAGCAGTGCCGTAAATGGCCCTACTGCCCACCCGCAATATGTAAATGACCCTGACACAGCTAATCAGGGCAGACATGAAGGGTGGCCGGAACTCTTGCCCTGCCACAATCCCAGTGGCGTTGAGGATCCAAAGAAAAATTCAGGCCCCATGTCTCTCTGTTGTTTAATTGGGTATTGTTAGTGTTCCTGGGTCCCTGTGACTATTGCTGAAATTCCTCCAACCATGGCCAACTTGGCTTATAATGTAGAGTTATACCACAGTCACCATTTCAGAAATTGTGGCAGCCATTTAGTGATTGCCGATTCTCACTGCAACCAGTAGAACCCACTGCTCCTCACCTATGCACATTTTAAATAATTATTCTTGTGTTGTACAGGCCTATTCACATTGTTTTCATTTCTTCCTAAAAAAGCTTGAACATTTCATATCCTACAGAGAGTCATTTCATACTGAGCTGCTTCCACTATATCAACTTGGAAGAAATATACTACAAAGTACAACTAGTCTCAACTAGCCTTTTTGTTCTTAAATGGTTTGCATCAGTTCACTTAATCTACAGCTGCAGTCATAATTAGTGTTGTGTAATAAATCTGACATATTTACGCCTTACCTTATCACCCTTAACGCCAAAGCCTGGACCACCACGAGGTCCCTTTGGTCCTTCATAACCACGATCACCCTGTAGCACAATATAAAACATTGTAGTGATCATGCTATTTTCCATTGTTATTCCTCATCTTTTCATTAAAAAAAGAATACTTGATAAAGCTTTTTATGAGAATTATGAGATCACCAATTGATGCTTAAAGGAGCAGTAACTACAGGAAAGTCACCCAGATAGCAGCAATGTGTAACAATCAGAGAAACTGGATTAGAAGTGGTATTATGTCTTGTGGTGGTCCTAGAAACATACAAACTGTGCAGCTGTGCAGTGCCTGAGGCTTGTAAGATTCCATGCAGTGCAAACTGAGTACTGTTTCAGTTTTGTTCAAGAGTGAAGACAGAAGACTGGCATATTGTCAGAAATTCTCGCACAAAGACCTGGGGCAGCTACTGTAAATTCAGCACCGATCAGATTGTATACAAAGGACTGTTATTTCCATATCTCTGGGCACTTTTATATTGATAGCACACTGTTAGCAGCAGGCATGTTTCTCCTGCAGGTAATGAAACACTATCAGCATAAAGGAGGTGAATGCCATGCCGCCAACGGGGTCCACGCCTCCAGCCTGTGGGTCCTGAGAGCCTGTCCTTCTGGCCGTCCAATAGTGGCTGGTGCCACAAAGCTGCAGTAAAAAGTGAACGGTGCTCAGAAATCACAGATCTCCAATGTGGTGCTGGTCATTCAGAGACTTGCATTAATAAGCAAAGATGTAGAGACCCTGCTACATGCTGCTTTAGTCTAGGTATTTCTGACAACGCAATTAAATTTGGAAATTAATTGTGATGTTCGCAAGAATCTATTTCTATTATTACTGTAACTATGATGCATAAAAATGTTTCTTCTCAGTTCCCTCCTGATCTTTTTCCGAGCAATGTAACTTCCTTGGCTGGTAACTTGCTTCTAGGTCTCTGCTATTGCCACTTCAGATCATAGAATGATACATAAAACGATGCAGCACAGAAGGCGGCCATTCGGCCCATCGTGCCTGAGGCCAGATCTGCCGCTATGAGATGCAAAAAGGTGACGGGTGGTGACTGACCTTCTGATCATCTCTTCCTCCCCTGCTGCAAAAAGTTCAATGACCTGACCAGGACAGGCAAGGTGACACGCTGGCCACTCTCCCCTTTCTTCCACCAGCACACTCTTCATCTTCTAACAGCAACAGCTGTAGAACTAACCCTTTACAAAATACTCTCAATAAGGGGGGCACTGACAGGGAACCTTACAGTATGGCTGTCATCTCCCCTAACAGCAATTACATGCCTGCACAAACCTAAAACCTGTTCCTCCACTTTAACAGGGTGAGAGCACCACATTGTTTATTTCATGTTACATTATTATAGTATCACATCGTTAAATGGAACTACTTTGGTATGGAACTACTTTGGTATGGTGTAGTTATATTGCTACGTGGCACACAGTGCACAGTGCAGCGTCGGACATCTTGTATCACTCCGCACCATGCAGCAAGACAGAAACAAAGCAGAAATACAGCTAGTAAAAGCAGTAACTAAAATGAGCTAAAAGTGTCTATTATTTATAGTAAAAGAACACAAGGAGACACAACATTTCAGTTCTCACATGCCCCTTGTCACACACTCTTCAATACTAGCCTTCATCTAATATACTCAATCTTCTTGCAGGAGAGAATGCCACACAATGCCTGTAAGAGGCAAACCAAAAGGGGGGGGTGGGGGGGCATATCCAACCTGAAACATCTCATGCCCCACGAGGAGCAGGCCATGGAGCTCATGGGGAGATTCTCTGCTCTTCCCATGGAAAATGGCAAAGTTCGAGCATAGATCCAGCACCAGGTTAGTGACTGAACACCTGCAGTGTTATAGTGGCATCCCTGGAAGAACCACACAGCTTCCACCCTTCTTCTCTGAATCCTTAATCCCAAGAGCATAATGCTCAACCATTCATAGTTTGCACTGTCCTTTCCTGCAGATCCACCACAGTAACCAGTGGTAGAGGTGGGGGACACAGGAGGAGGAAGAGGATAATGATGATGAGAAGGAGGAGGAACAGAGACACAATTATCTCCTTATGAACTATGATGATGAGGAAGGTGATGTTGAAGAGGAGGTTGAAGTCAGACTCAAGGCCACCCATAAGTTTCTGCACAGACCCCCTACCCCATATGCCTCTGTCTCAATCCTCTTGAACTCACCCCCTGAATTACTTGCTTCTTCACTCCCATGTACCAGCTCAGTTACTTTCACCCAGGGGTGGGGGGGATGAGACAGTATTAGCGAGGCTGTTTGTGGGGCCCGGAAGGGCACTTCTGCTCCTTCAGATGCCACAAAAATAATGTGGGCCACTACCGGTCCAGGCTTGCCCCCGAGCTTCACCTCCGCCCTGCTTCCCAGAACCGATCTGCAGTATCCCAGCTGGCCGACGTTCTTGTGGGCCAAAGCCAATGAGCTGCCTTGGGATGCCCGTTTGGCGCCCACTGTTCACCAGCCTGATCCACATGAGACCCCGGCCTCAAAATCGTGGGGACTCAGTTGGCTGCCCAAAAGTCAAAATCAACCCCAGTGTGTTCCCTGTACATCAGTCAACCTGTGCAGGGAGCATATGGGAATTATTAAAATGAGTCAACTTTGCAAAATGATGCAAGGTGAGCAGTTCCATTACTTGAATACCATCTGCGCCATGCACAGCAATCCCTCTGCCACTGCAATGTGACGGCGTAATCATGTGGATATACTTCAAAAACATTCGCTGAATTATTTTAAGATATATAGGTAGTCATTTTATAGTATCTAATAACTATCTAATAGTGTATTAGAATTAATAAAATAATTAAATAGTGAACCTTTTCTTTTTAACAGTTCTTGAAAAGATACATTCTTTGAATCAGTGTCTGAAATATTTTTCATTAATGACTATATATTACATTTACTAGTTTTCATGCTCTAGCTGTTCCTAATACATTCCTATACTTATATACACTGTATCTATCTTAAATGTTACTAGAAATATGAAGATTATGATTGTATTCTGTATAGGGGGTTTGACTGAGTAGTGTGTTGGGACTGTGTATATTTTGATGATTCTTAACAACCCTTTAGCTACATATAGCCAGTAGCAAGTCACAAAGTGGTGAAGCACATTTTCTTAGCTTTAGTTGCATTTGATTTTTCTTTTTTACAGCATTGCACATTTACTCGATTGTTTAATAACCCTTGTATTGGTAGCATATCCTTAACAAAAGCTTATCATGCTTGGTGTACCCTGCTGGTGGGGAATTCCTTTCCTACATGTTGAAACAGAACGTTCAGGTAACTTCAGGTGAATCTTTTACAAGGAAAGACAGATCCTGTGTGTAAGATGCATTTAGAATTACTCATACCTTCAATCCTGGCCAACCTTCTCCAGGTAAACCTCTATCTCCCTGAAGACCTTGAGACCCAGGAGGACCCTGCACAAAATGAACAGAAACTTAATTTATGAACTATGTCATAATAAAGCAATAACAACTGCTGAACAATGGCCTTGGGGGAAAATGTTCAATAAGACTTGCAAAACAGCAAAATTACCGAGTACTTGGTGAACCGTGACACGTTAAATCTGCTTAGCAGAAAATGGTAGTCACCTACTTGCTGCTCATTGTAACATTTGCATATTGAATTATCATTGGCCTGCAGGCATCTGTAAGGACTGCTATTGTTTAGAAGACCCAGGGGGTCTGGACTCCATCTTGTCCACACGGTGCTGTACTGCTGTGAGTCAGAACAAACCTGATGCTTCATTAAACGAGTTTAAACTGTAATACTCCGTTGTCCTGCAATTTATTATTTTTGTACAAAGTGTGCAAAACAAGACATGGTGTCAGAACAGGGATTTGAAATGGACATCGTTGGAGCTCCCTTACCTCGAATGAATTGGGGATATTTGAACTTACATAGAGAATGGTGCAAGTTCAAGCAACACGTGGAGTTAATGTTCTCAGGTCCATTGAAAAGAAAAGGGGAGAAAGAAAAATGCAGCTACCTACTCCTGTGGATCGAAGAAAAAGGGAGAGACATTTTTAACACATGGTCTCTCACCGCAGATGGAGCAAAGGTACTGAAAAGTTATTTTGACCGTTTTGAATCATATGTGATGCCCAAGACAAATACAATATTCGCTAGGTACAAGTTTCAGGAGAAAGTACAAGGAGCTAGTGAGTCGTTTGAACAGTTCGTGACTGAGTTAAAACTGCTGGTAAAAGACTGTGTATATGCAGATAAAGATGAGATGGTCTGAGACCGCATCGTGTTTGGAATACATTCAGCTAAAGTGAGAGAGAAACTTCTGAATGTTGGTTCCGGGCTAACGCTGGACAAAGCTATGGACATAGCTAGATCGCACGAGATAGCCCAAGCACAGTTGAAAACCATAACCGGCGCCACGAGCAGCTCGAGTGAACAGACAGTGCACGCAGTTAATAGATACACACCAAAGAACACTGCCCAGAGAGCGTGTTTCAGAACAGAAAGAACAGCGAGAGTTCTAAAAATGGGCGACACAGACATAAAACGCTTCAAAAACTGTGGATATTGTGGAAACAACTGGCACGGAGAAAAGGAGTACTGCCCTGCCAAAGGAAGGCAATGTACTAAATGTGGTAAACGGAACCACTTTGCTAAAGGTTGCAAGACTGTTTTCGGATAAGCAGTACACACAGTGAGTGACAGCCAAATGCCAGATAGAGAGCCAAATGCAAAGGAACTGATTATTGATTCTGTGTCACAGAAAAAACAGATTTCAGAGACTGAGCAAGCTTTTGCCGATATTGAGATAGGAAAACAGGGCAAAGAGCTTAAGTTTAAGCTAGACACTGGATCTCAGGTTAATGTAATTCCTCTGAGTGAGTATCACAGCTTGAAGGATGAGTGTGAGCTACAGCCCACCTCATGCAGACTGACTGGCTATGGGGGTGAGCAGCTCATTGTAAAAGGCACATGTGTGATGAAATGCAAGTATAAAGAAAGCGACATGAAGTTGAACTTTTACATTGTTGACACCCAAGCACCTCCAGTGCTAGGTCTAAAGGCATGTTTAGACATGGACCTCGTCAAGCTAGTGCTATCGTTGACAGCACCAGTTGAGAAGCAGACAGTCATGGAGGAGTTTGCTGACGTTTTCAAAGGAATCGGACTATTCCCAGGTGAATGCACTATTCACCTTGACCAAGCAGCAACCCCTGTGGTTTGCCCACCAAGAAGGATACCCCTTGCTCTATGTAGTCGCCTGAAGGAGGAGCTGCAGAGCATGGAGAATACAGAAATTATCGTCCGGGAAATAGAACTGACAGAGTGGGTCAACGCGTTAGCAGTGGTTGAGAAACCACGTACAGGCAAGCTCAGAGTCTGTCTCGACCCCAGAGATTTGAACAGGGCTATCAAACGCCCTCACTACCCTCTACCAACACTAGATGACATCACACCCAAGCTAGTGGGAGCACGTTACTTCAGTGTAATGGACACACGATCAGGATACTGGACTATCAAGCTCACGGAAGAGTCATCTAAGCTAACAACATTCAACACACCATTTGGACGCTACCGATTTCTGCGTTTACCATTTGGTCTTATCTCAGCTCAGGATGAATTCCAGCGGAAGATCGACGAAACCTATGAAGGCCTCGACGGAGTAGTCGCAATCGTAGATGACATCCTCATCTATGGCAGGAAGAGAGAGGAACATGACAGGAACCTCCGTGCGATGCTACAAAGATCACGGGAGAAAGGTATCCGGCTCAACCCCGAGAAAAGCATAATCGGATCCACCGAGATCAGTTATTTCGGGCATCGCCTCTTAACTGATGGCATTAAGCCGGATCCAGAGAAAATCTCCGCCATCAAGAAGATGGAGCCGCCGAAGAACCGCGCAGAGCTAGAGACAGTACTAGGCATGGTTAACTACTTAGCCAAGTTTGCCCCGAGCCTCTCCGAAATCAACGCACCCATGCGTCAGTTGCTCAAACAATCCAATGAGTTCTTGTGGGACAAACAACATGACACAGCATTTCAGAAAATGAAAGACTTAATCACCAAACCAGGACCGGTTCTTGCCTACTTTGACCCCAACAAAGAGCTCAGACTACAAGTAGATGTGTCAAAGTACGGACTAGGTGCAGTATTACTGCAAGAAGGAAAGCCCATCGGCTACGCTTCCAGATCTCTCTCAGACAGTGAAATCAACTATGCTCAAATCGAGAAAGAGCTATATGCAATTCTGTTTGGATGCAAGCATTTCCACCAGTACGTCTATGGCCGACAAGTCATTGTGGAATCCGAGCACAAGCCCCTCATGAGGAAACCACTAGCCGCAGCCCCACCAAGGCTACAGAGAATGATCCTTCAGCTACAGAAGTACGACTTCACAATCATTCACCGTCCAGGCAAAGACATTCCTGTCGTAGACACGCTCTCCAGAAAGTCTCTTAGCTACCAGGACAGCAGCCTCAGTGAAGGCATGGATGTGCAGATGCACATGGTGTACAACAGCTTACCTATGAGTGACTCAAAACTGAAGGAGATCCGAGCAGGAACAGAGAAAGATGCACAACTCACACTACTGAGCAAAGTCATACATGAAGGATGGCCTGAGGAAAGGAGGAAATGCCCTCAGAGCATATCTGAATTCTGGAACCACAGAGACGAACTGTCACAAATCAACAGAATCGTCTTCAAAGGGGAGAAAATCATCATTCCTACCAGTCTCAGAGAAGAGATGTTGACAAAAATTCATGCTGGACGTATGGGCATGGAAAAATGCAAACAAAGAGCACGTGACATTATGTTTTGGCCCGGAATGTGCAAACACATTGAGGACATTGTCGGAAAATGTTCCATTTGTCTAAAACGCCGCCCAACAAATGTCAAAGAGCCCATGATACCTCACCGTATCCCAGACAGGCCCTGGCAGGTCGCGGCAACGGATCTGTTCACATGGAACAACAAGGACTACATAGTGACTGTTGATTACTACAGCAGATTTTTTGAATTGGACAAGCTTCACAGCACCACATCTGCAGCTGTGATCCACAAGCTAAAGGCAGCCTTTGCCAGGCATGGCATGGTAGAGACTTTAGTCTCAGACAATGGGCCCCAATACAAATCAAAAGAGTTTGAGTCGTTTGCCAAGGCATGGGATTTCACACATGTCACATCAAGCCCACATTACCCTCAAAGTAATGGCCTTGCTGAAAAAACTGTCCAGGTTGCAAAAACACTCATTGACAAAGCCAAAGCGGACAAAAGAGACCCCTACATCAGTCTCCTTGAGTATCGCAACACTCCGATTGACAACTTCAATCACCAGCACAGCTGTTGATGAGCTGCAGCTGCAGCCAGAGGTCGCCGGCTGCAAGCAAGTGCATGCAAAACGTGTACAGAGACAGCAACACCAAAAGAGATACTATGACAGGTCAGCTAGACTACTGCCGCCGCTGCACAATGGAGAATCCGTCAGAATCCAGGAGCATGACTACTGGAAGCCAGCAGTCATCATCCAGCCAGCTGACACTGAGCGATCGTATCACGTCCGCACCCCAGAAGGACAGGTGTATCGCCGCAATCGCAGGCACCTCCTCAACACCAAGGAACAACACCGTCATTCCGATGAGAGGTCAAGCCTAGAGTTATCCTTGACTTGTGAACTGCAAAAGGGTGTAGGCGGATCGCTGCCCTAAAAAAACTGTACATCGTTATTGAAACATTGAGATGTTTTCAGTGCTAGTTAAATGTTGAGTTTACTTATATGTTGATGCTACTGAGAACATTATGTAGAAGAAAGGTTCAAAAGTAATGCATAACATTTTTCTTTTAAAAGGGGATGTAACATTTGCATATTGAATTATCATTGGCCCGCAGGCATCTGCAAGGAATACCTATTATATTCACATGTGATCACATGCTGAGTTGTCATTGGCCTGCAGGCATCTGTAAGGGCTGCTACTGTTTAGAAGACCCAGGGGGTCCGGACTCCATCTTGTCCACACGGTGCTGTACTGCTGTGAGTCAGAACAAACCTGATGCTTCATTAAAAGAGTTTAAACTGTAATACTCCGTTGTTCTGCAATTTATTATTTTTGTACAAAGTGTGCAAAACAAGACACTCATCATCTGCCTCCAAAAAGTTTGGTCCTGAAAAGAGCCTTCCGGTAGACTGTGGGGGCGATTTTCTGATGTCGGAGGAGGCGGGAACATCAGATTCAAAGAGGTCGGGTTCAGAACCCGCCTCCAACCCGCCTCCGCAGGATTTTACCGGAGCCGGTTTTGGAGGTCGGGAAAAGCTCCCGCCTCCAGCTGGCCATTGCACTATTAAAGATCCTTAAATGCTTGTTAAGGGCCTCTCCAAGCCTATTTTGAGAGGCCCTCGTGATTTTTCCAGCTTTTCGTCATGATCCACGCACTTCCTGAACCACGGCAGGTAAACCTGGCGGGTTGACTCGTGGGTGGCCTCCTCACTGCTGCAGGTCTAACGAGACCTCGTTTATTGCAGCAAGGATTACTTGCAGGTGCCAGACCTTGGCTTTAAAAGGTCTCTGCGCACTTTTAGAAGGCCTTCCGAAGTTGGAGGTGCTGCAGCTTGACTCCATCAACTGTGGGACCTCCTTGGAAGACCCTTTCCCCACTTGCAATGATCGCTTTCCCAAAGGAGGCATCTACAAGCAGCATGGGGACCATTCATTTTCTTTCTGCCTGGACCTCAGATGAGGATGAGGAGGAGGAGGATCTGGAGGAGGAGGATGTCAGAGCGCCAGTGTATCGACCAGTGGCAGCGGCAGCATGCGAACGCATGGTTGCCCGGGATGCAAGGGATGAACTTATCATGGCCAGATTTGCATAGGTTGCCCAAGTTGGCCCATGTCCTTTGCTCCATCCTAGGACATCATTGACAATGGACATGGCTCTCTGGCCTCTGTTCACTCAGGCCACCAACCTGACAACGCAAGTTTGGTGGTGCCCGCAATGAGGAGCTGCTTAAGGCGAAAGAACAGATGCCATAACGCCAACATTTTGGCATCAAATCATTTTAATGCTTTCCAACAGGGATGGCATTTCATCAATACACAGAGACAGTCTCCCAATCTGCACACAGATCTGGAGGTTATATCCCTTGCCAGCTACACCCACACAGCCTTGGTTTCTTTGGCAGGCCTCTTCCTCCAAGATGAGTGGAAGAGCACCTCCATGCTAGCTGTCACCCCCTCTAACAACATTTGCAGTGCCTCATCCGAGAGCCTCGGATAGGCCCTTGCCTTGGAATTGGACATAGTGGTTGCTCAAAAGATGTTGGAGGTGGTGCAGGAGACACAGAAATGCTGTGGAATGAGCCAAGGGAGCAAGAAGCCATAAAATCAGACTGGAAAAGTGCTGTCAACAGAGGCGAGTTTCAGTCCCAAAACACTAATTGAGCAAGGGCATCCCACACCTCTGAAATCTAGTGGCCAATCAGGGGAAAATCGCAAATTTTTGAAACCTGTCAGTGGAGGCGGGTTTCAAACCCACCCAAACTGAAACCCGCCTCCATCTTGCCTCCAGTGGGAAATCGCCTTCTGTGAGTCAAGCTGGCATGTGGTGGGAGGCCTGCAAATTAGGCTGGGATCTGAATATGCTGGGTCCTGATCTCCGATGTGAGTATCTGCCAAGTTTTGTTGGCGGCAGAACCTTTGTCCACCCCAAACATGGTCACTCACATCAAAGTGGGCACGGCTGGAGGGGTGCTGGGGGAGAGGATTTCCAACCCGGATGTCTCCTTGGATCTGGCCTGGGATGCACCAGGTGGTCGGTAGGCCGGGTGAAAGCAGGCATATTGGCCTCCTGGCTGTCAGAAGTAGAAGCCGTCTGGGGATGCAGGCCTGGGTCGTGGCCTGACCCCCAAGAAAGGGATGTGATCTCTGGGCCTTCTTTCCTGCCTGTGATCCTGGGATGGGGAGAGCAGCTGGCTAGCTCTGCTTTTCTCAGCTCCCCGATTCGGCTGGTGCCCACCAATAGTATCTAAATGGGAGAACCCTCCCCCCTGTTCCAGGATACTCCAGTGAAGTCAGCTGCAGAGGTTCCCATGGGGCAGATCCTGGTACTTCTGCCAGGATCAAAGGCTTGCGAATGTTTGGGACCTGTGGCCTAGAAATTCGTCTCTGGCGGTGGTGCACAATGTGCAGTACTGGATCAGCCTCCCGTTATACGCAACGCCGGATATATTCAGTTCTGTTTTGTACCACCGCCCGAGACTAATTTCTAGACCTCTGTCTTTAGTGAGTGCAGAAATCGCATTAACTGAGGCTGTGATAAACTTGGCAGATTTCAAAATACACTGCCATGGTTATTAAATGTGTAATATGATACTCATTACACATAAATGAAACACTCAGTACTACACGAGAGGGAAAAATTGCAAGGTTTCGTTCCCAATGTGTTGTCTTGCTAGATGCGCGCATGAGGTGCAGAAAGAAGGGTGGAGTCTTGTAGCCCTATTCCCAACCTGCGCTTGTGTCTAGTGAGGCTCTGCACTGTCAGTGGCGCCTCACAATTTCTGCCCTTAGGCATGAGGCCACAACAGGGGCAACAATATTGAGGGAAAATATCTCATTATTAAAGTAAATTTTTATGTAGAGGGTGGATTTTGACTATTGGGTGGCCAGTGTAGCAGGTGGGCTAGCCGCCCAATCCCTCCAGTGGGAGGTCCGGTCTTTTTCGAGGGCAGAGCCTCAAGAACATGACATCAACAAGCTGCACGCGGGGCTGGCGGGGTCCGCGGGGGGGTCGGCGGTTGTCGGGGCTGGCAGGGTCGGCGGTTGTCGGGGCCGGCGGGTCCGCGGGGGGGGGTCGGCGGCTGGCGGGGTCGGCGGCTGGCGGGGTCCGCGGGGGGGTCGGCGGCTGTCGGGGCTGGCGGGGTCGGCGGTTGTCGGGGCTGGCGGGGGGGTCGGCGGGGGGTCGTGCGCACGACTTACCCTTTATCCGAACTTCCGCAACCGGAACCCTCTAAAAACCGAAGGTTTTTTCGTTCAGCGTAAGTCGTACGCACGACTTACGCTGAACGAAAAAACCTTCGGTTTTTAGAGGGTTTCGGTTTTCGGAAGTCCGGATAAAGGGTAGTCTACCTGTACTGGTTTCCTAGAATGACCCAGTGTCAAAAAGATTTAGCACCATTGATACTTTGTCATGTACTGTGACCACTATCCTTGTTCTTGATGTGGTCTGCAGCTTGTCCTGTAGGAGAAGGCAATACTCTTCGGGGGCTTTAGAGGTGAATCAAAGCATCCAGAGACATAACTCAAATGAAAGGTTTGAAAAGGTGCATGGTGGACTGTAGGCTCTGTTCACAGGAGATCTCCATGAAGGCCTGGCTCTTCTCCAGTGCTGCCTGATTCATCCAGTTTCTATTGCAGCCTCTTGCTCATCATCTTCTTCTTCTTCAAACATATACAATGGAATGCCCATTGGAAATCCCATTTTGAAATCTTGGAAGACATGTCCCAAAAATTGGTCAGTGTACAATACTCCAAAAATCAAGCTTGAAGCTCCTGAACTGCAATTCTGAATTTTTTCCCAAAATGACCAAGGCTAAGACAAATTATAGCAGAAAGATGTTTTGGGTGACTGTAGCCTTTGAGAGATGACAGGCTGGATTCACTTCCCATTGGCAGGTTAGCAACGTGGTGTGACTTCTGCTCGACTTCACGAGTCCAATGCTAACCTGTTCAAGTTTCCTGGACAGACTCATTAGTAATACCTCTTTATTAGACTGACCTCTGCTGGGCAGGAGGGTAATTGAGTGGTACTGTAATGTTTAAAATGCTGCAGCTGTTAAAGGGCACACGAGCACCAATGACGGGGGTGGAGGGGCGGGTGGGGGTGGAGAGGGCTAGCAGCTGGATGGGCTCCCAGATCTACTGATTCTTCAGTGGTTGGTTGAGGTTGAAAAATTGAGTCGTGCCCACTTTGGGGTACTAACTTCGCCGGGGCGCTACATTTGGGGTGCTGCATTTAGCGCCCCGAAAAAATATCACCCCCACAGCCGAAATTCATCGGTAGCGTCCCAAGAAGGAAGCGGGGTGCTACTGGAAGCGCCCCGCCTCCCTCTTGGGGTGCTGCGAGTGAATATAGCAGCGCGCCGCGGTACTGCAGGCCTTCCTCCCCTTCTTAAAGGGGAGGGGCCTTGCGCAGCGTGACCCGGGGCCCAACTGGGCCACCAAAGATCAGAGTGCTGGCAAAAGAGCCCGGCACTCAACACAAGTGCCGGGCTCATGGAGCGCAGCCGGCACTCCGCAGGGGTGGGGGGGAGGCTACAGAGGAGGCTGGGGATGGCAGAGGGGGCAGGTGCTGGCAGGCGGCCAGCAACAAAAATGGCCACCCGGCATCTTCCCTTTAATTAGCGCCGCCCTGGCCGCAGGTAGGCCCCCCTGACCCCATCAGACATAGTGTCCGGCAGTAAGTCAGGGGGCGCTACCGAAGATCTCGGCCGGGGCGCAAGCAGGGCGCTAATGGTTACCGCCGCCGCTAACATCCTGCTGAATTTCGCGGGAGCTACCAGAAAAAAGTTATTTAAATCCAGCTTTTATCGGTATTTGTAAGTAAAATTGAAATTATGTCAACATATTGCAAAATAGGGCGCTAACGGGAGGCGCAAAGCAACATGTCTGTGCATTTGAAAAGTACATGAACAGCTGCTAGTGCCATGAATTCTGCTTCTGGGGCACTCCACCAAACTTGCAGTGTCGTGCTGTTAAGCCATTTTAGAAGGCAACATTGTAAAATGAAGCAAAATGTAAGCACACTTCCTGGGACCAGCAAATCTCTTCTTCCCAGCTCCCAGGTTCTGTTGTAGGGTTCGAAAATCCACAACCACGGTTTACCAAAAATTGGATTGCTCTATACAGTTTAAAACCAACATTTTCGGCCAAGGCAGAGGTCCCGACAAGCAGGCTGGGATATGCCTGGGACATCCGAATACAGGGGACTGTGGCTCAGAGGCGAGCCATAGATGTCGGCCAATCGAAGCAGAGTGCATTCTCAAAGGCCAATCAGGGGACCGAGTCAGACCTGAAGCGAGGAAACCCCTGGCCAATGGGGACCACCCGGTCCGGGTTTGAATATGTGACTCACCCCTAATCGGGCTATGAATACAAGCCATCATCACCTTAATCAACTCGGACTAGGGACAATAGTCTTGGGATCACTACAGTTAAGAGGTGGCCCAAACTAATCAAGTCCCAGGACTGACACAATGGGGCAGCAGACTTGGAGGAGCCGATGTGCACTCAAAACAATACCCCTGTCCTCACACCTACCTGTATAAATATGGAACACAAGAAAGACCAACGCTGAGAGAGAACTATTACCAGAAGAACGAACAGGAGAGTGAGTTAAGACGCTGAGGGAAAAGACGAGCCCGGGAGGGACGAGCTGGGGCGAACTAACATCTAAAGAACTCCAACCGCGCTGAGGAGAAGATCCACCATCAGGCCCCAGGCTCAATCGGTATACTGAAGGTTTACTCCGCTACCAGACGGCGCAACATCGCCGCAAGAAGCTGTACCGTATACCGACTCCCGTTCCGGGGACCTCGACAAGAAGACACCAACGACCGAAGTGGCTGTGGAAGACGGCATTCACTCCAGTCATTTCGGGAACCTTTTCCATCAAGCACAAACCAACCAACGACAACCGACCAAAAGCGCAATCAACAAAACCAAACTTCGAGAAAACCCGACCAGACGCAGCAAGGTCCTCTCCGAGGTTCGGGGTACGGTGAACCCCGAGGCACAGGTCGAATTCCGACGACGACAGAAAAACAACAACCCAACAACCGCACTCAAAATTCCATCTGTCAAGGGAGGAGGCTGTGAGTATAATCCAAGGGCCTGCAACTGTCAGTCTAGTTTAGGTAGGAAAGTGGGTTGGTGGGATTGGACTTGGTAAAGATAAAACTGTGTAAACATTCTCGTTGTGTCCGTTCTCTCTCATATTTTATTTATAGTTATAAATGTGTGTGTGTGTTTATTACGTTTGTGGTAGAACTTACCTTGGCAAATAAAATTGGTTGTCACCTGTTCTTTTCCAAGGACTACTTGTCTCCGAGTGTCTATTTAAAGTGCATCGTTCTCCACCCAAATTCTGGAGTTAGAACCAGATAGGGGCATTAGGGCGCTTCGAACCTGCCAAACAAGGGAACAGCAGACTAGGGAAAAGAGAGAGGACTCCAGGAGCACTTGGGCTCAGGAGTACCCCACAGATTAGGTATAAACTGTGCGGGTCGCCACCGTATTTTAGTCCTCCTCTATAAGCTGTTGCTCTCTATCTCCTTAGAGAGTGTTTAGTGACACCCGACCTGCAGGCTAACATAAGCTGCAAGGGTATGAAGGAGACCGAGGCCCAATACATCAACAGGCACTAAAGACCCCTGCAATTGGACAGAGCAGAGCCCCATCCCCTTACACTGTGCACAGGTGAGCATTCCAACTGAACCGCCTCCTTCCAGGCAGCTCTTGACTGGAGTATGGCCATGAGCTCCCAAAAAGAACCTGCTCACTCAGTGGTCCCATCTTGCCCTCCCTAATTAGTTCCCCCACAAGATATATCGAATTCAAAATCCTCCTGCTCACTTACAAATCCCTAGCCTCACTCAACCTTACCTCTGCAGCCTCCACAGCCCGTGTCTTTTGGTCCTTCAACTCTGACTATTACGTCCGTGAATGATTGAGATACGGACAGTAGGAGTTGAACAAAACAGGTCTTTACTGATGGAAGTCAATAGTGAAACTGAAAACACAGAGGCTCACTAGCGCCTTTTATACAGGGGTGGTCACTGCTGGTACTGCAGTCTGAGACCAGTTATTCTCTTAAAGGTACATACACAACAATTCCTCCCCTTTTAGATAAACAGTACATAACATTCATTGAACAACTAAATGATAACTAATTACAATCACAATTACGGTTGCTAGATACATTGGTTAAGTTTAAGCAATTATAAGTTCAGTCTTTGAGGAGGCTTCCTGATTCTGTCTGGATAATGCCTCTTTGGGGTATCAGGTTCTTCTGGCAATGTTGAGTCTGGATCAATGTCGTTGTTTGGTTCATCTGCTTCCAATATTACCGGTTCTGCGGTAGCTGCAATTGGAACGTCGATTTCATTACCAGGTGTATCAGATCGTGGTGTGGAGTTGACGTTTCCCAGTGACTCTAGAATCTGGTCAGCATGGCATCTTACAATGCTCTCCCCAACGTCCACGGTATACATGAGAGGTCCTTGCCGTGTACAAATCGTTCCTGGCTGCCATTTCTCAGTGCGGTAGTCCCGGGCCAAAACTGGTTGACCTATCTTAAAACACCTGGTCGGCCTTTCATTCATATTCTGAAACTGCCTGTTCTCCACATCTCTTCGGACGTTTGGCTTAACCAAATCCAAGCGGCACTGTAGTCTTCGATTGAAGAACATCATGGCTGGAGTTTGGTTGGTAACCGCATGTGTCGCATTCCGGTAGGCAAACAAGAAGTTGGCCACCTTGTGTTGTAGGGGTATATCTTCATTACACATTGCCTTGATAGCCTTCTTGAATGTTTGGACAAACCTCTCGGCCAATCCATTAGTGGCTGGATGATATGGGGCAGATGTGTAATGCTTAACACCATTGTTCTTTAAGAACCTCCGGAACTCTTCAGACACAAACTGTGGTCCATTGTCAGAGCAAATCTGTTCAGGCAGCCCATTCCTGGCGAATATGGTTCGTAAAACTGTGATAGTTTTTTCCGTGGTGGTTGAGGACATTTTTATTACCTCTGGCCACTTTGAATGTGCATCCACTGCAATTAAAAACATCGAGTCCATGAAGGGACCAGCAAAATCAATGTGCACCCTTTGCCATGGAGATGAGGGCCACTCCCATGGATGCAGAGGAGCTTGTGGTGGGGTGTTTTGGACCTTCTGGCATCCTGCACAGCTCTTGGTCATCTCTTCGATTTCTCTATCGATTCCCGGCCACCACACAAATGCTCTGGCTAAGTTCTTCATTTTTACCCCACCCAGATGACCCTCATGAAGCTCATTGAGCACTCTATCCGTCAACTTAGGTGGAATTACTACTCTGGGTCCACACATCAAGGTTCCTCTGCACACTGACAGCTGTTCTCTTCTCGGCGAGAATGCTGGCAGCAGTGGTTCGCCATGTGCTGGCCATCCCTTCACCGTTAAATCATAGACCCGTGATAGTGTCGGGTCATTCCGTGTTTCCTTTTCTATGTTTGCATTCGTCACAGGGAGACATTCGACTATGGTCGAGTGGAATAACTCCATTGGATCCACTGCAAGGTCTTCTTCTTCCACCGTCGGCAACGGTAGGCGTGACAATGCATCAGCATTTCCATGCTGTTTAGTTCCTTTGTACTCGATGTCATATTGGTGTGCCCCTAGGCAAAGGGACCACCTCTGCAACCGTTGTGCTGTCATTATCGGTACGCCCTTCTGAGGGTTGAAAATGGAGACAAGAGGTTGATGATCGGTTAGTAGAGTAAATTTTTGACCGTGCAGGTAGTGATTGAACTTCTTCACCCCCCACACTAGGCTGAGGGCCTCTCTGTCAATCTGAGCATAGTTACGCTCGGCAGAAGTTAACGAGCGTGACGCAAAAACTATCGGCCTCTCTAAACCATCAAGGAATTTATGTGACAGTACCGCCCCAATGCCGTAGGGAGACGCATCACACGCCAGTCTGATCGGCAGTGCTGGGTTGTAGTGAGCCAATACTTCCTTTGAAGTGATTAAGTCCTTACTCTTCTGAAAGGCTCGCTTACAATCATCGCCCCATTTCCATGCTACCCCCGTTCGTAGCAGGGCGTTCAGTGGGTGCAGAATTGTCGACAAATTCAGCAAAAACTTATGGTAGTAATTCACCAATCCGAGGAATGACCTCAGTTGCGACACATTTTCAGGCGCTGGGGCCTTAACAACCGCTTCAATTTTGTCAGGGGACTTATGTAACCCCTCTTCATCAATCATGTGGCCACAATACGATATCTGTTTCTTAAAAAATTCGCACTTGGGACGGTTGGCTCGCAGCCCATGTTCCCGTAGTCTAGTGAGCACCTGTTCTAGGTTGTTAAGGTGTTCACTGTCATCTTCACCTGTCACAAGGATGTCGTCCAAGTAACACTGAGTCCCCGGAATCCCTTGCAGGACTTGTTCCATCGCTCTATGCCATATCGCCGGAGCCGATGCTACTCCGAATACCAATCGATGATACTGGTAAAGACCTTTGTGAGTGTTTATTGTGAGATTCTTCCTAGAGGACTCTTCAACCTCCATCTGCAAATATGCTTGTGCTAGGTCAATTTTTGTAAAACGCTTCCCTCCAGACAGTGAGGCGAAGATGTCTTTTATCCTTGGAAGAGGATATTGTACTGTGTGAAGGACTGGGTTCACCGTCACCTGAAATCCCCACAGATGCGAATCTTCCTTGGCTCCCCGGACTTATTGCTTAAAGTTTTCTTCATGACAGGAACGATGGGTGTCGCCCACTCGCTCCAGTCAACCTTAGACAACACGCCTGCCTTCTCCAAATTCTCCAGCTCTGCCTCGACGGCTGGGCGAATTGCATATGGTACCGGTCTTGCTTTGAAAAACTTGGGAACTGCATTCTCTTCTATTTTTATCGAGGCGGTTACGCCTTTAAGCGTGCCCAGTTCTTCTTGAAATACCTCTTTGGCGTTAGCTAAGATTGTTGACAATCGTCCAGGAGTGACGTCTTCATCTTTTTTACCGTCCACCGTCATTGCATGAATGGAGTGCCAATCTAAGTTTATCTTCCTGATCCATTCCCATCCCAATAACGGTGGTCCACCATTTGGCAGTATGTAGAGATACAATTTCCGTATTTTCTTGCCGTTGTATTCGACAGGCACCCTTATTTTTCCTCTGGGGTATACTTTTTGCCCCGTATACGTCGTCAAGACGATGGATGTCTCTCTCAAGGGTATGTGTGAAAATAGCCGCTCGTAGTCTCGTCGATTCATGACGGTTAGCGCTGATCCTGTATCCAATTCCATTTTAACTTGGGACCCTGCTATCGTGAGGGTGACCCAAATGGTTCGGTGATCCTCTTTTGTGATTACATTGTGAAGTTTGAGACAGCTTAGTCTCCTGTTCCCGGATTCACTATCGCTCATCTGGTCTTCGGAACTACTGTCCGTCATCTTTTGTGCTTTCTTGTACGGTTCCTTAGTAGCCTTTTTGCTGTCGCTGGTCTTCTTCCCAGACCTGCAAACTCGTGCAATGTGTCACATCTTCCCACATTGCCTGCATATTTTGTCCTTGGACCAGCAGTCCTTCTGGTCATGGTTAGTTCTGCCGCAGCGATAACATTTTGCAAATCCCCATGTCATTTCGTGGGTGCCGTATTCCTGTGGTTTTTGTTGAATTTCTGCAGCTCCCCTGGCTGCTGCTTCATACGATACTGCCACGCTGAAAGCCTTATCTAGCGTCAGCTCTTTCTCTGAGAGTAACTTCTTCTGTGTTCCTTCACTCAGGAGTCCACAGACAAATTTGTCCCGTAGGGTATCTGCCAGTCCTGCTCCGAACTGGCAGTGCTTTGATAGCTTGCGCAGTTCCGTAAGGTACTCAGCATTGCTCTCATCTTTATGCGGAGTTCTCCTGTGGAATTTAAATCTTTCTGCTATCAACAGCGGTGCAGGGTTTAGGTGTTCCTATAGGACAGCAACAATTTCGTTAAAACTCTTCGCCGTCGGCTTGGCTGGAGTAATCAGGTCCCGCAATAGGCCGTACGTTCTAGCGCCCATTAAGTTTAGCAATATCGATGCCTTTTTCTCCTCCGCTATTTCGTTTGCCTCGAAATATACCTCGACTCTTTCCACATACGTGGTCCAGTCCTCTATTGTATTATTAAAAGCAGTGATACAGCCAGTCTTCGGCATCTTGCAAATCTAAAATGGCGCCTCCCGCGCTTTGCCTTCTTCCCCGATTTAACAAAATGGCGCCTCCCGCGCTTTGCCTTCTTCCCCGATTTAACAAAATGGCGCCTCCCGCGCTTTGCCTTCTTCCCCGATTTAACAAAATGGCGCCTCCCGCGCTTTGCCTTCTTCCCCGCTGTTGTTATCGCTGCTTTCCGCGGTTCCCATTGCAACCTGCAGCTCCTCGCGGTTTCTTGCGCGTTTAATATTTAAAAAAAAAAATATTTTCCCGTCGTGGAACAATCCTGTGGGACTCTTGCCTCCCTCTTCGCGGGTCTATATGCAGCCTGGCTTCGTAGCACCGGCCGCGCCCTGTGTGCTCCACCCTCTCTCTCTCTTCTTCCCGACAACGCTGCTCGGCCCTGTTGCAAACCACCCGCTCGAGTTCGCGACCGTCGCAGCCCAGGAAGGATCAGTGCACTACCTGCCACCAGCCCGATTAGCTGAAGCACCGTCGACAGGAACCAGGCCCCGCTTCCGACAGCTTCTCCAGCAATCTTCAACTCCGCAAACACAGGGGCGGATGCCCACGGTCGACGCCCGTTTCTAAAGCCTCTTACTTTCTTTTCTTTCTGGCCTCGACCTCTGCTCACTTCGCTGTAGGAATGGATCCCAGGAGGTGGTGCAGACTGTGGGTAGGTTCGTATCTGCTCGTCACCAGTATTACGTCCGTGAATGATTGAGACACGGACAGCAGGAGTTGAACAAAACAGGTCTTTACTGATGGAAGTCAATAGTGAAACTGAAAACACAGAGGCTCACTAGCGCCTTTTATACAGGGGTGGTCACTGCCGGTACTGCAGTCTGAGACCAGTTATTCTCTTAAAGGTACATACACAACACTGACCACTTGTGCATTTCCCCCCTCCCACATTCCACTATTGGTGGCAGAACCTTCATCATCTCAGCTCCTCCCTCTTGATAATTCTCTCCTCGTCTTTAGTAGCCTTCTCAAAACCTCACTTTTCAACCTATTCCTAAACTCCCCTACTAATGCTCAGCATCTTTTTTGCCTCTGTGAAGGCCTCAGGATATTTTCTATGTTAAAGGTGCTATATAAATGTAAGTTGTTATGTCTGCCCATCTTCTGATTTCTCACTTTGGGCAAAACAAGCTGAATTTTACTAACATTCAGAAGATCTATATAGTTGATAGTAAGAGAGTATGTGACATTGTTGGATAATATTTTCTGTAAATTACAAAGACATGTTATCAAATGAGATAAAACACAAAAACAACAGAAGACTTTAACTTTTTACATGTAAATGTAAGTCTAGAAAAATTACTTAACATAGAAGTCTAGATATTAATAAATAATAGGATAGATTTTGGTCTGTATTGCCTAGGTATAAAAGTATCAGCTGGGAGGAGTGCGGAGAGGAAAGATCCGATGGGAAGGGGATGGCAGGCTCACAATGGATCCTGTTCTATTTTCCTTCCAATTTAACAAATGGAAAGAGAATCAGTTGGGCTTCTTTAAGGGCATGCAATATTTTGTGCCCAGGTGGTACAGAGGAAAGTCTACCCCATTATTTGTTAATATCCAGTCTCTTTGAAGTCTGCACCAGTTGGGAATATTTTCATTTTATCTATTCAGCCGTCTATGTTAAATTTTGGGCATAGATTTCAAACACGTTTTGTAACATAATGGAACTCACTGGCAATCCAGGTTCACCAATCCCAGGTGGGCCAGCAGGCCCTGGTCTTCCCAGGAAACCAATATCACCCTAAACAAAGAAAGATGAATTAAGTGCAAAATACAATTATGTTCTATTTAAAAATCCTGTTTGCTTCTCTTAAAAATAGAATCGCCTCTTGTTGAGGTGACTGAATAGAGAACTGATATACAGTTATTTGTATTTTACAATGTAAAAGAAACTTTGGAATTTTTAATTAATATGTTATAAATCTTTTGTCAATATGCTGCACTAAAGAGCAGATTCTAGCACTGATTCTCAATACGAGATTATTTCAGAATTTTTTTTTAGAAATCCAATTCTTACGATGTGAATATAACTCAGTCTGTATCTCTGTCTTCATGAATGGCTCAGAACAAAAATGTCACGTTGCAACATTTCTAGTGATTGCTCAAACTCTTAATAAAACACAAGTCATATCTTTGAAAAAAACTGGATTGTGTTCCCTTAAGGTGAATATCATCCACATGATAGAGTGCCTTGCAGCAATGGTGCTAAGTCCTTTGGGTAGCCAATGTCATTGCACGTTTGAAGTGTTTTTGTACTTAAGCTATAGTCTGTCTCTTGTATTTACAGCATCAACGTTGTCAATCTATACCACGAGAAAGGAAAACTGAGAAGCTGCCATTAATCAATAGACAACCAGCAATTCCAGGGAATCCTTTGCTCCCTGGGTAAGGCAATGTTGCAAAGGTTTCAGTTCACACATCATGATATTGAAAAGTCCCTTAGCATTGTACTACCAGTACTACTCAAATGTTAAGAGTAGCTTTATTACAGTAATAGAACACAGAATTGTCTTCTATTACAGTAATACTAAAACTGTGAATGGACACTAAAAGGTACGCTTTACAAATCTGTGCTCCTGATGAAGAGCCTCGTGTGCTAAGGGTGCACATCAGGAATTCAGGTGTGGAGGTCAGCAGGCCGTGCAGCATTTTGCACCATTCATTTTAATTCATGGAAATCTTTTAAGGCCCACTGACCTCTGAACCCAAACTCCCAATATGTGCTCCTGGGGCACAAAACTCTACATTGGAAGTGCAAATTTGTAAAATCTACCTGTAAGCATTCCCAAGATCAAAACATTAGACTACCTACAAAGATACTGCCTCCCTTATTCTTTGAATGCAGTTCATTCTCCACATATCCATATCAGCAAACAGGAGAAAACACTAGCACTTTGTACTTTTCAGAGTTTGTTATCACATATAGGGCATTATAGTTTTGTTCTTTTCCCCAACTCTTGTTTTGCATACTGGCCTGACTCTAGGAGTATACTTCTGTTCCCTTTAAAGAAGCTGATACCAAGGAGATTGATTGGATACAATATTTACTGGGACTGAAGTCAATGGAAAGGAAAATTAGGCAGGGTGTATAACAGGCAGCCGATCCACAACACCAAGTTTACTGCCCGGTGGTGAAAGTTAAAATCTACCCCAATGTGTAAAATTAGGGGAATTTTTAAAAGTCTGGTTGTCTTGTAACATAACATCTAAAGTGTGGAGTTATAAACATATCTCCAGACATCCAAAACCAAGTAAGAGTAATAATATTGATTTTGTTCTCTTCTTGGTAAATATTAATTCCGCTGTATGAACAACTCACATTTTCGTTTTAGAGACCTGTAGTTAACAATGGGGGAGAAATTCGGGAGCGCCCCGTTTGGGGCGATAACTTTTAAAAGTTGAAAAAATTAACGTCAGGTGCTAATACTTTCCAACTTTAAAAAAATTCGGGGTTTGCGCTCCAGGAAGGAAGTGGAGCGCTAAATCAAATGCTTCACTTCCTTCCTGGAGCGCAGCAGGCGGGGCAGTAGGTGTGCAGCGCTGCACAATGGGCCGTGCAGCGCTGCCACGTTGGAAGGGCCATTGCTGCAGGCTCTGCAAGAGAAAGCAACTTACCTGGTCCCTGATGGCAGCCGCGATCTGGCCCGATCGGCCCGTGCACTACTGCAGAGTGCCAGACAGATCGCGCGCTGGGACAAAAAGCAAAAAAAAGAGAACGAGCATTTCAGTATTTTTTTTCCTACCTCGCCCACCTCGCCTTTAAGTATCGCAACCAAAGTGCCCGGCCTCCCGATAAACACCTCCTGCAGCTGCCGGTGTTTTTGCCTAGCGATGCTGCAGGGGGCGAAATCGAAGTTCAAGTAAAGGGCACTACCGGGGCAATGTGCACGGCGATGACTTCACGATCTCCGGGCAAAGGAGATCGGGGCACAACGCCATACTGTCGCCACAAACCTCCCGCCAAATTTAGCGGGAGGCGATATTCCCACCGCGCCCGGGTAGTAAGTCGTTAGCGGCCCGTTATCACACCCGGAGGTGCTAACAGGAGGCACTAACCAGCCGAATTTCTAGCCCATATTTCTTTACCTTTGGACCTGGAAGGCCGATTCCAGATTCACCAGTTAGCCCAGGTGGTCCAGTAAGTCCACGTTCACCCTAATAAAGCAGAATACTTTGATTATTTTCTTAAGCAAAGAAGTCTTGATTAGTGACAGATGAATTCTAAAAAGAGAAAAAAAAAGCTGATGTTAAATTGTGAGTTGAACACCAAATTGTCTAATATGGACTTATGATTAACATTTATTTGCTTTGCACAGTTTTTCTAGTGTGACAGAAAATATATAAAGACAATTTACAATTATGATTTTTTGACCTGAAGTAAAATAGGGCTGTATCTTACCTGAGGAGGCGTGCTGGGGACGGGACTGCTGGTTTCCGGGTTCTAGTCCCGCCCCCAGCAACGTCTGACGACCTGACGCTATTTTCCCCTGATTGGCCTTCTTAAGCCCGCCCTGCGGGCTTGCCGGCCAATTAAGGGGAAGCCAGTGTCAGATGACATCAGTGTATGACGCTTCATCTGCCGGTTTTGTGAAAGTGACAGGCCCCATCATTTTTTGACAGATGATTTGACAGTGTTTTACAGCATTGAGGTGTAATCACTGTCCAAATGTGAGCCCTTGCACCCAGGCTCACCAATGACTCTCTCCTTAGGAGAAAACAGATGGCAGCTGCATGTGAAATTGCAGAAGCCATCTGTCAATTCTCCCGATCAGATGAGGCTTCCCAGAAACATCAAATCTTGTCACTTGCAGATACATATAAACAGAATAAAAAAAATTCTCACTACATTCTCTCACCTGTCATACTTACCTCTGCACCATTGCACCCATCACACTACCTCTGCAGCTGTCATTTGCACACTTACACTGCAGCAGACCCACAACTCACCTCGCTGACCCTGACGGGGTTTCCCACCATCAGGAAGGCCGCATCAGCAGGCTGAAAATAGGGGAAAGCCTCTTAACTGCCTGTTAACTATCTGTTGGGAGGATTGAATCATTTACACACCCGGGCCTTAATAACATGCTACTGAATGGGTATCCCACTCCAGCTCGCAATATCGTGCGGCTCGAATGCTGCACTTGACAGCTGAAATTTAAGTCCGAGGGAAGGTGATCGTGGTGGCGGAGGGGGAAGGCAGCCCAGGGCAGCAGTATTCTTGTGGACCCTGGAGAAGCACTCCTGCTCCCATAAAAATAATTTTACACTTATCTTTTGGGTCCTTTTCTTTACTGATTTTACTGAGCGGAACATGTACGGTGCATGCAGCGTTCAGTAGGCCCTCTAAATTGCATTGAGATCCTATGAACATCTTAGGACCCGGATTTGCATTCATTAATGAGGCTCCCACTTGATTCAAGCAGGTACCTGGGTCGCCCTATGCAAGACCTGAGTTAAAATGGCGGTGGAGTGGGAACAGGCAGTAAGTCGACCACCTGAAATTTAACTTCACTACTGCCCCATGTCCACCAGCCAGAGGGAGTTAAAATTGCCTCTCTAGTGTCGGATATCCAGTGCAACAGCAATTTATAAGGAACTGCTGCTGCCACTAAAATGTATACTGTAGTATTAGGAGGCTGAAATCTGTTCAAAGCAATTCATGGATGGCTTAAGATGGAAGCAGGTCTAGGTTAAGAGGTACGACAGGCCCCCATTTTGGATTCATCCTGGCAGGATCTTCTGGATAAGATGCAGCATTGTAAAGTTGATTTATTTGGGGCAGAGCAATACTTTCCTCAAAACTGTCTCGTCTGCCTGGCAGGAGGTCACAGAACAAGTTAATCGCATCTCCCATTATGAGCCTAATGTGCAAAGCCTGTCTTTGCTGTCATTGCAGGAGGAAGTGAGAGCACTATCAAGAGTTTAAAATAAATTTAAATTCATTTAAGTCACAGCTCCCAACCACCTGCTCACGCCTCACCTCTTGACCTCTCATACCCTTTCTAGGAACTCACTAATGCTAAGGGCAACCTCTCGAAACGCCATTTACTCACCAGCCACTCTCATGACTCACTTTGCCTGCCACAAGGGCTACTGCTAGTCTTCAAGGACATTTCATTTAAAGGAACAATACATCTCCAATTCTCATCATCATGGGATGCATGCGCTCATATGGGGTAAGTGCCCATGACACTCACAGGCCTGTAACAATTCCTTCTCTCCCATCAAAGGAAAAGCTGGCCAACAAATAGCACCAGAGAAATATCACTGGGGTGGATCAGCATGATGGAAGGCCCTGAGTCCACAGGATGAAGAAGCTCTACCTCGGTGGGTCCGGTGCGGCCGGGGTCGGTGGCGGGTCCCGACCTCACTGCTGGCTCCAGCCCGCTCTGTAGGATGATTTTTACTGTGATTGGGCTTGTTAAGCCCACCCAGCGCGTTTGCCGGCCAATTGAAGGAAGCGGGTCTGATGACATCACTTGATGATGCGTCATCAGCCGGTTTCATCAAAGGGACCATGTGCAAATTGATTTTGACAGTTGTGCTGTCGGTGTTCTACAGCATTGAGGTGCTGCAAATACTGACAAGCACTGTACAGAGGTGCATGGCTGCACCCAGTCTCTCCCATGCAAAGCACGCAGGGAGGTCCTCTTCCCTTCCAATGGGTGGAGGAGACCTCCCCAGGAGACCAACGCAGCCTGGTTGCACATTGCACAGGAGGACACAAGCAGGGATGTCGTCGGGAGGACCAGGCTGCAGTGGCGCAAACCTTTCAATGATCTCAGTAGATCACAAAACAATACTGCAAAGCCACACTCAACCTCATCCTGCTGTGTCAATCATTACTTTGCCTTCCCTACCCTACTCCTGCACATCCTTACTCACACCAACTTACCTTGCACCTCCACCGATCCCCCTCTATCTATATTATCACTTCCCCATCTCACTAGCCACCCCTCACACTTACCCTCATCCTAGTCCAATCATACCAACTAACAACACACAAGGGTAGGCACTTGGGTGTTTTAGCCAATGTTCATGTGAAGTTTCTGTTAATGTGCTGTCAAACATTGAAATCTTTATTTTCAACACTTTGCGTTCTTGGACAGATTTGTGTGCACCTTTGGAAGTGGCTTAGTGAGTTGCAGTAAATGGTGAGACATAACGGTACCCCCCGCAATGTTGATGAAAGTGAAAGGAATGGCTTGGGCATTGTTGGGATGCTTTATGTTGTTGGTGTGGGGTGGTGCCAACCTGGCGCATCATGTGGCAGTCAGGGTGTGCAGCGTCAAGTGAAGTAAATCTGGCCATGGTGGGGCCATCCCTGGCGTCCTGGGCAGCAACGTGGTTGGGTGCTGATGCCCTCTGTCCTGTGCAGCATCAGTTGATTGTGGAGAAGGTTGGTGTTGTTGTTGGTCCTGCTGGTGTGCCTGGTGCTGCTGGTTTTGGGGTTGATCGTGGTAGGATTCTGAGGACCATGGTGAGATAGTTTCAACGGCACCGATGCTGATGTAACAGATGCCATGAGAACTTGAGATGACAGAAGCGATCTGTCAATGGTGAGAGTGGTTGTTCCAATGAGGTGACACTGGATAGAGAGTTTACTCCAAACACTTGCAACCTGCATAAAGCTCAATCTGTCTTCCAAATGCAGTAAGTATTATATCCGTGTATAATTGAGACACGGACTGCAGGAGTTGGTTATAACAGGTCTTTACTGAATGGAGACACCCTGGAACTACTATGCAAATGTTACTACACAGGCTTATATACAGGGGTGGTCACTACTGGTACTGCAGTATACAGGGGCTGCAGAATATAGTTCCTTCTGCAAAGTACATACAGTACAATTCCTCCCCTTTTAGCTAAACAGTACATAACATTCAATTAACAATGAAATAACATATTTACAATTACAGTTGCTAGATACATTAGTTGAAGTTAAGCAATTATAAGTTCAGTCTTTGAGGAGGCTTCCTGATTCTGTCTGGATAACGCCTCTTTGGGGTATCAGGTTCTTCTGGCAATGTTGAGTCGGGATCAACGTCGTTGTTTGGTTCGTCTGCTTCCAATATCACCGATTCGGAGGTAGATGCAATTGGTACTTCGGTTTCATCGCCAGGTGTATCAGATCGTGGTGTGGTGTTGACGTTTCCCAGTGACTCTAGAATCTGGTCAGCACGGCGTCTTACAATGCTCTCTCCAACGTCCACGGTATACATTAGAGGTCCTTGCCGTGTACAGATCGTTCCTGGCTGCCATTTCTCTGTGTGGTAGTCCCGGGCCAAAACTGGTTGACCTATCTTAAAACTCCTGGTCAGCCTTTCATTCATATTCTGAAACTGCCTGTTCTCCACATCTCTTCTGATGTTTGGCTTAACCAAATCCAAGCGGCATCGTAGTCTTCGATTGAAGAACATCATGGCTGGAGTTTGGTTGGTAACCGCATGTGTCGCATTCCGGTAGGCAAACAAGAAGTTATCCACCTTGTGCTGTAGGGGTACATCTTCATTACACATTGCCTTGATAGCCTTCTTGAATGTTTGAACGAACCTCTCGGCCAATCCATTAGTGGCCGGATGATATGGGGCAGATGTGCAATGCTTAACACCATTGTTCTTTAAGAACCTCTGGAACTCTTCAGACACAAACTGTGGTCCATTGTCGGAGCAAATCTGTTCAGGCAGCCCATTCCTGGCGAATATGGTTCGTAAGACTGTGATAGTTTTTTCTGTGGTGGTTGAGGACATTTTTATTACCTCTGGCCACTTTGAATGTGCATCCACCGCAATTAAAAACATCGAGTCCATAAATGGACCAGCAAAATCAATGTGCACCCTTTGCCATGGAGATGAGGGCCACTCCCATGGATGTAGAGGGGCTTGTGGTGGGGCGTTTTGGACCTTCTGGCATCCTGTACAGCTCTTGGTCATCTCTTCGATTTCTCTATCGATTCCCGGCCACCACACAAACGCTCTGGCTAAGTTCTTCATTTTTACCGCTCCCAGATGACCCTCATGAAGCTCATTGAACACTCTATCCTTCAATTTGGGTGGAATTACTACTCTGGATCCACACATCAAGGTTCCTCTGCACACTGACAGCTGTTCTCTTCTCGGCGAGAATGCTGGCAGCAATGGTTCGCCATGTGCTGGCCATCCCTTCACCGTTAAATCATAGACCCAGGAGAGTGTCGGGTCATTTCGTGTTTCCTTTTCTATGTTTGCATTCATCACAGGGAGACATTCGACTATGGTCGAGTGGAATATCTCCACTGGATCCACTGCAAGTTCTTCTTCCACCGTCAGCAATGGTAGGCGTGACAATCCATCAGCATTCCCATGCCGTTTAGTTCCTTTGTACTCGATGTCATATTGGTGTGCCCCTAGGAAAAGGGGCCACCTCTGTAGCCGTTGTGCTGTCATTATCGGTACGCCCTTCTGAGGGTTGAAAATGGAGACAAGAGGTTGATGATCAGTTAGTAGAGTAAATTTCTGACCGTGCAGGTAGTGATTGAACTTCTTCACCCCCCACACCAGGCTGAGGGCTTCTCTGTCAATCTGGGCATAGTTACGCTCGGCTGAAGTTAACGAGCGTGACGCAAAAGCTATCGGCCTCTCTGAACCATCGAGGAATTTATGTGACAGTACCGCCCCAATGCCGTAGGGAGACGCATCACACGCCAGTCTTATCGGTAGTGATGGGTTGTAGTGAGCCAATACTTCTCTTGAAGTGATTAGGTCCTTACTCTTCTGAAAGGCCCGCTTACATTCATCGCTCCATTTCCATGCTACTCCCGTTTGTAGTAGGGCGTTCAGTGGGTGCAGAATTGTGGACAAATTCGGCAAAAACTTATGGTAGTAATTCACCAATCCGAGGTATGACCTCAGTTGCGACACATTTTCAGGCGCTGGAGCCTTAACTACTGCTTCAATTTTGTCAGGGGACTTATGTAACCCTTCTTCATCAATCACGTGGCCACAATACAATATCTGTTTCTTAAAAAACTCGCACTTGGGGCGATTGGCCCGTAGCCCATGTTCACGTAGTCTAGTGAGCACCTGCTCTAGGTTGGCAAGGTGTTCACTGTCATCTTCACCTGTCACTAGGATGTCGTCCAAGTAACACTGAGTCCCCGGAATTCCTTGCAGGACTTGTTCCATCGCTCTTTGCCATATCGCCGGAGCTGATGCTACTCCGAATACCAGTCGATTATACTGGTAAAGACCTTTGTGAGTGTTTATCGTGAGGTACTTCCGAGAGGGTTCTTCAACCTCCATCTGCAAATATGCTTGTGCTAGGTCAATTTTTGTAAAACGCTTCCCTCCGGATAGTGAGGCGAAGATATCTTCTATCCTTGGAAGAGGATATTGTACTGTGTGAAGGACTGGGTTCACCGTCACCTTGAAGTCCCCACAGATGCGAACCTTCCTTGGCTCCTCAAACTTATTGTTTAACGTTTTCTTCATGACAGGAACGATGGGTGTCGCCCACTCGCTCCAGTCAACCTTAGATAACATGCCTGCATTCTCCAGATTCTCCAGCTCTGCCTCGACGGCTGGGCGAATTGCATATGGTACCGGTCTTGCTTTGAAAAACTTGGGAATTGCATTCTCTTCTATTTTTATCGAGGCGGTTACGCCTTTAAGAGTTCCCAGTTCTTGTTGAAATACCTCTTTGGCGTTAGCTAAGATTGTTGACAATCGTCCAGGAGTGACATCATCATCCTTTTTACCAGCCACCATCAGTGCCTGAATGGAGTGCCAATCTAAACTTATCTTTCTGATCCATTCACGTCCCAATAACGGTGGTCCACCATCTTGCAGTATGTACAGATACAATTTCCGACTTTCCTTGCCGTTGTATTCGACAGGCACCCTTATTTTTCCTCTGGGGTATACTTTTTGCCCCGTATACGTCTTCAAGACAATGGATGTCTCTTTCAAGGGTATGTGTGAGAATAGCCGCTCGTAGTCTCGTCGATTCATGACGGTTAGAGCTGATCCTGTATCCAATTCCATTTTGACTTGGGACCCTGCTATCGTGAGGGTGACCCAAATGGTTCGGTGATCCTCTTTTGCGATTACGATGTGAAGTTTGAGACAGCTTAGTCTCTTGTTCCCGGATTCACTATCGCTCATCTGGTCTTCGGAACTACTGTCCGTCATCTTTTGTACTTTCCTGTATGGTTCCTTAGTAGCCTTTTTGTTGTCGTTGGTCTTCTTCCCAGACCTGCAAACTCGTGCAATGTGTCCCATCTTTCCGCATTGCCTGCATTTTTTGTCCTTGGACCAGCAGTCCTTCTGGTCATGGTTTGTTCTGCTGCAGCGATAACATTTTGCAAATTCCCGTGTCATTTCGTGGGTGCCGTATTCCTGTGGCTTTTGCTGTATTTCCGCAGCTCCCCTTGCTGCTGCTTCGTACAATACTGCCACGCTGAAAGCCTTATCTAGCGTCAGCTCTTTCTCTGAGAGTAACCTCTTCTGGGTTCCTTCACTCAGGAGTCCACAGACAAATTTGTCCCGTAAGGTATCTGCCAGTCCTGCTCCGAAGTGGCAGTGCTTTGATAGCTTGCGTAGTTCCGTAAGGTAATCAGCATTGCTCTCATCTTTATGCTGATTTCTCCTGTGGAATTTAAATCTTTCTGCTATCAGCAGTGGTGTAGGATTTAGGTGTTCCTGTAGGATAGCAACAATTTCGTTAAAACTCTTCGCCTTCGGTTTGGCTGGAGTAATCAGGTCCCACAATAGGCCGTACGTTCTTGCGCCCATTAAGTTTAGCAGTACCGATGCCTTTTCCTCATCGGCTACTTCGTTTGCCTCGCAATATACCTCGACTCTTTCCACATACGTGGTCCAGTCTTCTATTGCATTATCGAAGGCAGTGATATTGCCAGTCTTCGGCATCTTGGAAATCTAAGATGGCGCCTCCCGCGCTTTGCCTTCTTCCCTGATTTAACAAAATGGCGCCTCCCGCGCTTTGCCTTCTTCCCCGCTGGATTAAGATGGCGCCTCCCGCGCTTTCTGTCTTCTCCGCTGTTGCTAGCGCTGTTGCTGCCGTTTTATGCCTTGATGGCGACGCCCTATGGTCTTCGTGCACTTCCCCCCGCGCTGCTGCTAACGCCGCTCTCCGCGGTTCCCGTGGCAAACTGCAGCTCCTCGTGGCTTTCTGCGTGTTTAATTTTTATTATTTCCCCGTCGTCGGAACAACCCTGCGGACTCTTGCCTCCCTCTTCTCGGGTCTGTGTGCTGCCCAGCTTCGTAGCACCGGCCGCGCCCTGTGTGCTCCACCCTCTCTCTCTCTCTCCTCTTCCCGACAACGCTGCTCGGCCCCGTTGCAAAGCCACCCGCTTGAGCTCTAGACTGCCGCAGCCCAGGAAGGATCAGTGTACTACCTGCCACCAGCCCGATTAGCTGAAGCACCATCGACAGGATAACCAAGCCCCGCTCTCGACAGCCTCTCCTGCAATTCTTCAACTCCGCTGACTCAGAGGCGGATGCCCACAGTCGACGCCCGTTTCTTCTGTTTCTTTCTTCCTTCTGGCCTCGATCTCTGATAACTTCGCTTCAGGGATGGATCCCCATGAGGTGGTGCAGACTGTAGGTAAGTTCATATCTGCTCGTCGCCAGTATTATGTCCGTGTATAATTGAGACACGGACTGCAGGAGTTGGTTATAACAGGTCTTTACTGAATGGAGGCACCCTGGAACTACTATGCAAATGTTACTACACAGGCTTATATACAGGGGTGGTCACTACTGGTACTGCAGTATATAGGGGCTGCAGAATACAGTTCCTTCTGCAAAGTACATACACTACAGTAAGGAACAGCTTCTGAGTTCGGAAAGTGAACAGCTGTGAGATAGGAGCTTTTATAGCACATTTGCAGCTGTCAAGTAGAGAGATCATTTCATGGTAACACAACTCCTGACCTCCTTACCTGATGTGATCCCTGAGCAGCGTGGACCCCATGGGCGACCGTGTAAAATTTAAAGGTGAGCTCAAAATACTTTTTAAGTGACTCTTAACAATGTCATAATGACCTAAATTGCCTCCACTGCCGCTGCGGTCGGGTCTGTTCAGCCCTGACAGACACGACATCTGGGAAAGTCGCGTGGCAGCGGGTTGACAGTGGGTTCCCGATCTGCTGTCAAAAAAATGTTTTTTCCCACCTGACCCGCCACCAAACGCGCCCGCTGACCCCCCCGAAAAACTCCCCCCGGGGAGTCTGTAGGAAGTTCTGGTTGAAGTTAGAGGCAAGCTGGCAACAGAAGGCTGGTGACGGCAGGGCAAAGCTCACCATGCTGGTGTGGCCAGGAAAAAAGTCTGGAAGTTTTGGGGTCTAGGAGTTAAATTTACAAACAATCATCTCTAAATGTCTGCTCCAATCCACATTAAAAATGTACCCCGGAACTCTTAAGTCACAAAAATAAAAATAAAACTGGCAGACAAAGAATATGAAGACAAGGAGGATCATTTTGACTTTGGGTGATAGTGCAAAACAGGCAATATTGATTCAGCTGCCCGTTATACACCTCTCCCAATTCTCATTTCCATTGACTGAATGGCCCCCGATCTTTACGTGGTTGGGAGCATGTCTGTGGCTGGGAAACTCAGAAATGCCGGGAATGAATTTAACAGCAGGACCTCGTTAAAAATTTTTACTCCGTTTCCCACCCAGCAGGCGACTAAATTGAAGGCTGGCTGGCTGCTAGGCAGGAACGCCTGCAGTACAAGGCCACAGGCAAGGACCGCTGCGGAGGGTCCCCAGAAATCGGAGAAGATCGGGGGTTGGTGGGGATGCTCAGAGCACGGCAGTGAGGAGGGAGGGCGATATCGTGGTGGCAAAATCGTGGGGGAGAGATCGCGAGGGGGAATTGATCGTAGAGGGGAGAGATCGTGGGGGAGTCTGAAGATCGCGGTGTGTGGGTCAGCCGATTGCAGGGAGGAAGAGATCGTGGTTGGCTCGGAGCACAGCAGTGAGGCGGGAGGGAGAGATCACGTGAAAGAGATAGATAGTGGGGAGAAGGATTAGTTTTTTGGAGAAGCGTGGACACTCCCCCAGAATGCCTCAATGCGCAGGGATGAAATTCCAGATTTTCTATTCCCACGGTGCTGTGTTGGTACCTGCGCCACTGAAGACCTCACTTCCAAAAAAGAGAGAGGGGGTGAGAGAGATGGACTGAAATTTCAACCCATCTATCTGAGTTGGATTCAATTCCACTGTACTGCCTAACATTTAAACAAAGTTCATCAGTCTAACTTATGGCAGGAACTGTAATAATTCAGTTCACAAAGTTTTGCCTTAGGATGTTTTAGTGAAGTGCAAATACTTCACAGATTGTATTTGACCATGCTTGAAAATGTCTGGTAAGATTGATAGTTAGAAACATTGATTTAGGAATTCCACGCCTGAAGGCAAATGCTGATCCTGAACTTGCCACTGAATTTCAAATCCATTAGGAGAATGTTACCTTCACTTATAAAGTGTCTATTCCAGCATTCATTTGAAATGTAGACATTACTTAAGATGTTCAACATGTAGGAGATCAAAGAAATGACACTACATAAAAAGAGCCAAGGACCTCCCTCATTACCTATAAAAATAAATATAAATCATTGCATTTTCTTAAGGAAAAAGGCAAATACATTTGTGCACTTGTAGTGAATTGCCATCCATGATTGATATCCAAGGGTTTAAAAGTTTTAATGGTGTTTACTATTTGAATCCTTTCAACAAAGAAATCCAAATATTTAATTATTACTTTAAAAAAGGTGCTGTGATACTGGGTCCTACAATATTCATAGTGTAAATAACTGAGTAAGTGATACTGCATTTATACACCAGTGCTAGGAAATTGGTCTTGCGACGGAAACCAGGTCTCCCAATGCAGCTCGCATCAATTTGAACGCTGAGCCAGCCCACAGGTAGGTCTGGGGGTCACGTGGAGGGGGAGGTGAACAGGAGGGCAGCAAGCACGGCCCAGCAGCGGCCCACAGTGTTGCTGTGAAGGCAGGTGGTGGCTCCACATTAAGGTAAGCCCACCTTCCTGCAGGCCAATTAGGCCTCTGTGCCACCTGTTTTTCCACTGGCCCAGAGCCGGTAAGCTACAGCGAGAATCCCGCAGCTCACCCACGGCATGGTAATGAGGCCTGAACCTTAATTTGGTTTGGGCCTCACGCTGGCACCAATGAGTTGACTTTGTGCCTGTTTTGGGCGAAGTCAAATATCCCCCCCCCCACAGTATCTTCATGTCACACCCAAATCTAACCAACAACTGCCACTGCTTCATTTTGATGAATTCACACTTAGTCCTTCATCTATTGAAATTCTTGGCTTTCCGACTCCCCTGACCTCAAATGGAATTTCAACATCTTATCTTAAGATGCTCCAAGCTCAGTTTCCTCTTTTATGCCAAGTACATCTTTTCCCTGCAACAGCTCTTAGCTCTCTTTACCTCAAGCCATTGATGACTAGAGGTATTGTCCTAGAAGTTCTCTTGGCACCTCTCTTGCAATCCTGACTGGACAAAGATAGGCAATTCTTTTCTCACTGTTACTCTCCAACCTCTCTCTTTCATTGCCTCTGTATTGTCTTATTAATATTGTGATTATGGCCCCTCTGAACTTGCCTGCTCCTTCTAAACTCCAAATACATATGAAGTATGGTTTATACCTCTCCACACGAGTCTCCCATTGAGACTCATCATAGTCTCCTATTCTAACTCATTTCTTCCCAAAACCTCAAATCATGGAACTCCTTACTTCCCTCAACCTTTCCTTCCTTCAGCAATCTTCAGCCTTTTAAAATCTAAGTTGTGTTCCACCTAGTCAGTACTTTACCTATTTTTTTTTACTTCTTTCAAACTCAGTGGTATCTTGCACTTTGGGCTTTAGTCCTTCATCTTGGTGTCTCGATAAAAAAAGGATTGTTTTAGATTGCCTTAATTAGGGACATTTTATTGTGCATGATATAGTTATAAGGTACTTACTTATAAAATAAAAGTGGAGCCCATCCTGGTCAATCTGGTACAAACTTGGGCTTTTAATTCATTTTCAAGTATTTTAACAAAAAAAAGAATTTGTACCCATCTCTGAATGACTAACTTTGCACAGAATTGTATTAAGAGATAAAATAGATAATAGCCTATAATTGGCATACTTTATTGAAGGACGAGAATTGTTAAATGTAAAAAAAACTGAGAAAAGAACAAAAATTTTAGCATTTGAAAAAACTGTCTAGCCGGATTCTGTCACTGTAGCTCCAGGCAACAGAATATAGTCAACATTCTTTAACAGAGTATCAATAACACATCTAAAGATCTAACAACTCGTTGGGGTAGAAATTAGAACTCATTGTGCCTGTTTTACTGTTTTCTGTTTTTATTTCAGATTTACAGCATCTGCAGTATTTTGCTTTATTTTTGGCAAATTAGACATCCCTGTGCTCTGTCTTTGAGAAATTTCACAACCACACACACTTCCAACTAGAGGAGTAGGACTGAACATTCCATTCTCTGTAATCTCCTTCAGCCCCACAACCACCCCCCCACCCACCCCCGAGATATCTGCGCTCCTCTAATTCTGCCCTCTTGAGGATCCCTGATTATAATTGCTCAACCTTTGGTGGCTGTGCCTTCTGTTGTCTAGGCCCTAAGCTCTGGAATTCCCTGCCTAAATCTCTGCGCCTCGCTACCTCTCTTTCCTCCTTTAAGACGCTCCTTAAAACCTACCTCTTTGACCAAGCTTTTGGTCACCTGCCCTAATTTATCCTTGTGTGGATCGGTGTCAAATTTTTTTGTCTTAAAATACTCCTGTGCAGCGCCTTGGGGCGTTTTACTATGCTAAAGGCGCTATATAAATACAAGTTGTTGTTGCGAGCTGACAGTGTAGATCCGTGATAGGCCAACAGGAGGCACAATGTAAGTAATAGTATAAACATAATGGGGGTAATTTTGACTTTGAGTGATAGTGTTTAGTGGGCGATTTGGTCGCCTGTTATACATCACTCCCGATTATTAAAAAAAATGTTTTAATCATTCATGGGATGTGGGCATCGCTGGCAAGGCCAGCATTTATTGCTCATCCCTAATTGCCCTCGAGAAGGTAGCGGTGAGCCGCCGCCTTGAACCGCTGCAGTCTGTGTGGTGAAGGTACTCCCAACAGTGCTGTTAGGGAGGGAGTTCCAGGATTTTGACCCAGCGACAATGAAGGATCGGCAATATATTTCCAAGTCAGGATGGTGTGTGACTTGGAGGGGAACTTGGAGGTGGTGGTGTTCCCATGCGCCTGCTGCCCTTGTCCTTCTAGGTGGTAGAGGTCGCGGGTTTGGGAGGTGCTGTCGAAGAAGCCTTGGTGAGTTGCTGCAGTGCATCTTGTAGATGGTACATACTGCAGCCACGGTACACCGGTGGTGGAGGGAGTGAATGTTTGAGGCGATAGATGGGGTGCCAATCAAGCGGGCTGCTTTGTCCTGGATGGTGTCGAGCTTCTTGAGTGTTGTTGGAGCTGCACTCATCCAGGCAAGTGGAGAGTATGCCATCACACTCCTTACTTGTGCCTTGTAGATGGTGGAAAGGCTTTGGGGAGTCAGGAGGTGAGACACTCGCTGCAGAATAACTAGCCTCTGACCTGCTCTTGTTTCCACAGTATTTATGTGGCTGGTCCAGTTAAGTTTCCTGTCAATGGTAATCCCCATGATGTTGATGGTAGAGGATTCGGTGATGATAATGCCGTTGAATGTCAAGGGGTGGTGGTTAGACGCTCGCTTGTGGCTCACTTGTGTGGCGTGAATGTTACCTGCCACTTACCAGCCCAAGCCTGAATGTCGTCCAGGTCTTGTTGCATGTGGGCATGGACTGCTTCATTATCTGAGGAGCTGTGAATGGCACTGAACACTGTGCAGTCATCAGCGAACATCCCCATTTCTGACCTTATGTTGGAGGGAAGCTCATTGATGAAGCAGCTGAAGATGGTTGGGACTAAGACACTGCCCTGAGGAACTCCTGCAGCGATGTCCTGGGGCTGTGATGATTGACCTCAAACCACCACAACCATCTTCCTTTGTGCTAGGTATGACTCCAGCCAGTGGAGAGTTTTCCCCCCAATTCCCATTGACTTCAGTTTTTAGTAGGGCTCCTTGATGCCACACTCAGTCAAATGCTGCCTTAATGTCAAAGGCAGTCACTCTCACCTCTCCTCTGGAATTCAGCTCTTTTGTCCATGTTTGGACCAAGGCTGTAATGATGTCGGGAGCCGAGCAGTCCTGGCGGAACCCAAACTGGGCATCAGTGAGCAGGTTATTAGTGAGTAAGTGCCGCTTGATAGCACTGTCGAAAACATCTTCCATCACTTTGCTGATGGTTGAGTGGACTGATGGGGCGGTAATTGGCCGGATTGGATTTGTCCTGCTTTTTGTGGACAGGACATACCTGGGCAGTTTTCCACATCGTCGGATAGATGCCAGTATTGTAGCTGTACTGGAACAGCTTGGCTAGTGGCGCAGCTAGTTATGGAGCACAAGTCTTCAGCCCGACAGCCGGGATGTTATCGGGGCCCATAGCCTTTGCTGCATCCAGTGTGCTCAGCTGTTTCTTGATATCACGTGGAGTGAATCGAATTGGCTGAAGACTGGCTTCTGTGATGGTGGGGACCTCAGGAGGAGATTATAATTTCCACTGAATGAAAATTGGGAGAGATGTATAAGAGGCGGCTGAATCGCAATCACTTTTTTTACACTAACACCCAAAGTCAAAATTACCCCCACTCTCAGTTTTTCTTTTTTAAAATGGAGCAACTTTTATCCTCTTGTCACTATCTAGCAGCCCTCAACTAAGGTAAGTGAGTTCACAGCTCTGAAACTCAAACTCATGTTTTCTGCATGGAACCCCATTTCTCAATGGATTTAATTACTACTAAGCCACCATTTGTAGGCTCATCTACTAAAGACTATACAGTACTTATTCAATGAAGACAATATATTACACTTTTTTCTTCTCTCTAACTCTCTCTTCCATCACATTGGCATACTGTTCCATGGACACTGGCTGCCCTGTGCTTTCCAATAAGGTTATGTTCTCATTCTTCACGTGTGAATCTGGGCAGTGGGTGTCAGCAGGCTATTGAAGGGTAGCAGGTGGGCATGTAAGAAATCACGGTGAAGCCTGATCCTGTCTGCACCCAACAACTGCAGTATGTGCACTTTCTAGACCGGGAATTTCCTTGGGGTTTCTCCCAGTCAGCCGTTGTAACTTCGAATAAACCGCATAAATGGGGTTTCCTCTGAAGCCGATCGAAAAAACCGCCATGGAAATTTCAAACGCGCGTTTCAAACAACAAAGGGCAAAAAAAATTGTGATGGCAGAGTTAGCAGGGCAAAAATGATGGATGGTAGGACTTCCACCTGACTAATTTCACATGTTCATTTCCACCTAAACTCTTACTTTGGAGCACTGCTACAAGTATTGAAATTTCAGCAGTAGCCTCCTAAAGGGGACCAGAGCCTGTTTGAGAAAGCAGAACAAGTCAACCTAATATAGTGTCAGAGCGGAGCAATTGCCAGACTCTATGGTGAAACAGTAGAGGTCCTGTTACATAAGGTATGTGCAAAGGGGAAGGGCACACACCCAGGACAAAAGTTGTACACAATACATGGGAATACGTTAACACAATTATGAATGCATTCTCCAGTACCACAGGATATGGATTCAAATGCAAAAGAAGCTATCAGACTTTAAGTGCTCTATTATACCAAGTAGCACAGGCTAAGAATGCACTCCACAAACATTTCACATCTCAGCCTGGTACACCTGTACTTCTGACCCATGCAAAGCACTCAAACAGCCCATCATGTTTTGGGATTTTTGATCAATTTTTTTCCTTGTTGGCACTGATTAGGCATTGTACATATTCTAACAATATAGCCACAGACCTAATTTGATTCTACAATAAAACTGAAAAGTAACACAATTAAAACAGGAAATTCCAAAGACAATAATTAAATTATTTACCTTACTATGAATTCAGACTTTGGCAGAGCTAGGATGCAGTATTTTGCTGATAACACTAATCAAGTTTTATTTTCCATGTCCTGTTTCTGCGTTTTAATGTAACAAAATCTAAAAAAATAAATAAATTACCTTTTGTCCTTGAAAACCTTCAGGTCCTTGGTCTCCAGAGGATCCAGGGTAACCCTTAAATGTAACACAAAATAAAAATATAGCATTTTGTGAACGTTAATGCGACATATTGCAGAGTTTCTTTCAAATGCAGCTTTGTTCCACAGAAACAAGTGAGAATATTTACTTATTAAATGAAATAAAGAGTATATATAATTCATGTTACAAGTTTTAAGTAACACCAAACAAATAAGCCTCACATAACACCAAGCAGATATTTTATTCAATACTAATTTCAAAGAATGGCCTAATAGTTAAATAGAAAGACATAACTTAATTAATGCATTAAACTATCTTCAGCAGATTTCAACAAAGGCATTTTGTTCTTTTGAGTGATACGTGTCAGTACTTACAAAGTGATTGCGACATGTTTTCAGATGGCAAATACTCTTGAACCTTGCTGCATTACATCAGTGAAATAATGAGAGCAAATGGAAGTACCAGAGGTGACAGTGTACAACTGGGACTGATTAGAAAGTGATCATCAAATGAAGGGATGCAGACATTGTAACAAGCCACAAAAGCATTTTAAAAATTGTAACCAATGACCTGGAAATTGTGTGGGTTGCAATGCTCCCCATATGAGTGAAAATAGCCCTGTGATTTTACAGTAATCAATTTTATATCATTTTCATCCTTTTGAGGAATTCTGGTGATTTTCTTCACCGTGGCTTAAGACTGTGGCCGTTGACAGGTGACATCAGACAAAATGGCAAAACATATCGCTATAATCTGTTCCCAATGATAACTACACAGGAAATATTAACAGTACAACAATTAATCAATGAGAGGCTCGCTTTGCCACTTAATGAATTTCTTTTTAAATGTTTATGACAATATTTAGCTTTCATTGGCCTAGAAATTCGGTGGGCGCCAGTCTCGCCTGGGCGCCGGAAGTACCGCCCCGGAAGGAGCCACAAGCGCTAGCGAGAAATTCAGTTTCAGCGCCCCAACCGGAAGCGGGGCGCTCCTCGAGGCACCCCGCATCCCTCTTGGGGCGCTGCAACTGAAAATCGCAGCGCAACGTGCCACAGCGCCACATGCTGCGGCACGGTGTGCTGCGGAACTGCAGGCCTTCCTCCCCTTCTTAAAGGGGAGGGGCCTGCTGCAGCGCGATCCGAGATCGCGAGTGCCGGCAAAAGAGCCCGGCACTGAGGAGAAGTGCCGGGCTCTTGGGACACAGCTGGCACAACGCAGGGGGGTGGGGGGGGCTCAGAAGGCCGGGGACGGCAGCGCGGAGAGGTGCTGGCAGGTGGCCAGCAAAAAAAATGGCCGCCCCGCACCTCTCCTTTAAATAGCGCCTCTACCGCCGCAGGTAGGCCCCCCTGAACCGGTCGCAATCCGTTACAGCGGGGGGGGCATTACCAAATATCGCGATCGGGGCGGTAGCGGGGCGCTGCGTACACCGATGACGTCATCGGTGGCGACGCAGCGCTACAGGCTAACGCCGCCATTAGTGCCCCGCTAAATTTCGCGGGAGGCGTGGCCAGTGGCGCTAAACCCACTAAGTGCCCTCTTTGGGCGCTAACTGGTGGCGCAGCCCACCGAATTTCTAGGCCATTGTCTTTTATAGTCTATCCCCAATTAAAGCAAACTGATTAACTCCACCATTAAAATAGCAGAGGAAAGTGCAAATGCCTTAATTGCTTGTAGATTATTATCCTAGAACATCACTTATGTGCTGTATTCATACTACTGGTGGGAGTTTTATTCAGTCTTGAATCTATTTATCACCACCGTGAGTTGTGATCTGTAGCTGATTATGAAAAATTTCTGAGGTGGATTTTGATTTCGGCAGCTGGTGGGCTGGGCGATCGGGCCAGCTGCCTGATCACGTGAGCGCAAGGCCCGATTGGTTTTGATGGTTGAGCCCAATTTGCATCTCATTGGCGGGTTGGCTACACAGAAACATAGAAACTTAGAAGATAGGAGCAGGAGTAGGCCATTCGCCCCCTCGAGCCTGTTCCGCCATTTAATGAGATCATGGCTGATCATCCAAATTCAGTACCCTGTCCCTGCCTTCTCCCCATATCCCTTGATCCCTTTAGCCTTAAGAAATATATCTAACTCCTTCTTGAATATATTTAATGAATTGGCCTCAACTGCCTTCTGTGGTAGAGAATTCCACAGGTTCACCACTCTCTGGGTGAAGTAATTCCTCCTCATCTCTGTCCTAAATGGCTTACCCCTTATCCTTAGGCTGTGACCCCTGGTTCTGGACTCCCCCGCCATCGGGAACTTCCTTCCTGCATCTAGTCTGTCTAGTCCTGTTAGAATTTTATAAGTTTCAATGAGATCCCCTCTCATTCTTCTAAACTCCAGTGAGTATAAGCCCAATCGACCCAATCTCTCCTCATACGTGATTCCTGCCATCCCAGGTATCAGTCTGATGTTTGCAGTGGTGATGGGTATCCCACCCGATTGGGGGGTGGGATTACCTCTGGTCCCGACTCAAATTTAAAGGGTGAAAGTACCTCTTAAAGAAAGGTGTCATTTCACCCATTACAAATTGTGGCTGGTGCAAGGATTTCTTCACAGCAGCATTAGTGTGAGGTGGTGCATTTTGGTAGGAAGAATAAGGAGGTCACATACTGCTTGAAAAATAAGAGTCTAAATGGGGTAGAGGAGTAAAGAGGTTTGGGGTACAGATACACAAATCACTAAAAGTAGCGATGCAGGTTAATAAGGCCATAAAAAGAGTAAACCAAGCACTGGGGTTCATTTTTAGAAGGATAGAATTGAAAAGCAGAGAAGTCAAGTTAAACTTGTATAGAATCTTGGTTGGACAACACTTGGAGGTCTGTGCACAGTTCTGGCCTCCATATTATTACATAGAATTACATAGAATGTACAGCACAGAATATTTTAAAATTATATTATAAAAAGGCTATAGAGGCATTGGAGAAGGTGCAAAAATGATTCACAAGGATGATACCAATACTGAGAGATTTCAACTATCAGGAAAGACTGAACAGGCTGGAGCACTTTTCACTGAAAATGAGAAGGCTGAGGGGTGACCTGATAGAGGGTTTGATAGGGTAGATGTGGAGAAAATGTTTCCACTTGTGGGGGAGACCAAAGCTAGAGGTCATAAATATAAGATAGTCACTAATAAATCCAATAGGAAATTTCAGGAGAAACTTCTTTACCCAAAGAGTGGCAAGAATGTGGAACATGCTACCACAAGGAGTAGTTGAGGCAAATATCATAGATGCATTTAAGGGGAAGCTAAATAAGCACATGAGGGAGAAAAGAATAGAAGTGTATGCTGATAGGGTTAGATAAAGAGGGGTGGGAGGAGGCTCGTGTGGAGTATAAATGCCGGCATAGACCAGTTGGGCCGAATGGCCTGTTTCTGTGCTGTAGACTCGATGCAGCATGTCAAAGGCAAGAGCCCTTAGGTTCAGCAACATAGTGGTGGAGGTCATAATGGAGCAGACGAGGGCATAAAGGTCCCTAAACAACAAGCCTGGAGGGAGTTGACTGAAATAGTAAACACCCAGACCATCATCGCAAAGATTCTTCTGCTAACTGCTTTCACATTTCTCACTGAAGTCACTCTCTTGCACATGACCACCTCCCTCTCCTTCTCCCAACTTGCTGTTTCGCCATCTCAGCATGCACTCTATAAGAAGATACCACACACAGCCGAATAGCACTTTACAAAATGCACACACTAACTTACTCCAACTCTTTTTGCGAGACAAACTGGCCACGACAAGAAGGAGCGGACCAGAATAGGGAAGGGGGGCAGTCTCCATCCCGGTCCTCGCGCCATGGAAGAGGAAGCCATGCTCATCTATGCTGAAGGCTATTCGAGGACTGCCTGTAATGGTGAGGCTGGAGGCAGAGCTCAGCAGGGCGCCTGCTTTTTTATTTTACCTTCTCTCTTTCCTCCAACAATCATACATACAGGCAGCGTAGCACCCAGGTGCTGCCTAGCACTGCCAGCATCTGCTGCTGCCTAACCTTTTTCTGCCATGCTGACACTTGTCTCCTTTCTCTAGGCACCTCCCATCACTCGGACCATGCAAAAGAAGACTTGGGACGGGTCAATCATCCAGAAGAAGCACCATTACTCACTCCATCACTATCAAGCACCAGCATAGAAATCAGCACTCCAGTTGGGATAGAGGGTGAGCTAGTGGGGGATGCACAAGATGATTCACAGAGCACAACAGAGCAGGAGCTACTTTAAAGGACAGCCCAGGAGACAGCTCGCCAGAGGGCAAGCCCGGGTCCTAGTTCCACTGTGGAGGAAAGATGCCAACTTCAGAGCCCTAGCCTACAAAAAGAAACTGCTTGATATGCACCAGATATTATTGGAGCTATTGGACAGCCTGCCTAGGAGTTGCCGCAGCATGTCTGAGAATATTGAGGAGTGCAATTCCAGCATGTGCGGCATTCTGGCCAGTGGCATTAGCATCTTCAGTCTACCATGTAGCATGTGGTCACCTCCGTGGACACTGCAGTCAGACCCTCTGCACATGATTTTGTGTCACCAACTCTTGCAGCTTTGATCAAAGCTCAAACTGATGTCATTCAAGCTCTGGGTTCCACCATCTCCAGTGGCTTCAAAATATTAACATGATCATTTCTCCATGTTGGTTTTCTATGCCATTCATAATCAGAAAGCAAGAGATGTATTTTAAGTGAAAAGTTGCTTTTTCCACTCCTGCCTTCAAGGCACTGACTTATGCCTAAGTGCAGTTCCATGGGCCCTGGCTCTCCTCCGGTTCCATGGGCCCTGGCTCTCCTCCGGTTCCATGGGCCCTGGCTCTCCTCCGGTTCCATGGGTCCTGGCTGTCCCGATTCCATGGGTCCTGGCTGTCCCGATTCCATGGGTCCTGGCTGTCCCGATTCCATGGGTCCTGGCTGTCCCGATTCCATGGGTCCTGGCTCTCCTCTGATTCCATGGGCCCTGGCTGTCCCGATTCCATGGGTCCTGGCTCTCCTCGGATTCCATGGGTCCTGGCTGTCCCGATTCCATGGGTCCTGGCTCTCCTCTGATTCCATGGGTCCTGGCTGTCCCGATTCCATGGGTCCTGGCTCTCCTCGGATTCCATGGGTCCTGGCTGTCCCGATTCCATGGGCCCTGGCTCTCCTCCGGTTCCATGGATGCTGGCTCTCCTCTGATTCCATGGGTCCTGGCTCTCCTCCGGTTCCATGGGCCCTGACTCTCCTCCGGTTCCATGGGTCCTGGCTCTCCTCCGGTTCCATGGGTCCTGGCTCTCCTCTGATTCCATGGGCCCTGGCTCTCCTCCGGTTCCATGGGTCCTGGCTCTCCTCTGATTCCATGGGTCCTGGCTGTCCCGATTCCATGGGTCCTGGCTCTCCTCCAGTTCCATGGGCCCTGGCTCTCCTCGGATTCCATGGGCCCTGGCTCTCCTCGGATTCCATGGGTCCTGGCTCTCCTCCGGTTCCTTGGGTCCTGGCTCTCCTCCAGTTCCATGGGCCCTGGCTCTCCTCGGATTCCATGGGCCCTGGCTCTCCTCGGATTCCATGGGTCCTGGCTCTCCTCCGGTTCCATGGGTCCTGGCTCTCCTCCAGTTCCATGGGCCCTGGCTCTCCTCTGGCTCCATGGGTCGTGGCTGTCCTGATTCCATGGGCCCTGGCACTCCTCCGGTTCCATGGGTCCTGGCTCTCCTCCGGTTCCATGGGCCCTGGCTCTCCTCGGATTCCATGGGTCCTGGCTCTCCGCCGGTTCCATGGGTCCTGGCTCTCCTCCGGTTCCATGGGTCCTGGCTCTCCTCCGGTTCCATGGGCCCTGGCTGTCCTCTGATTCCATGGGCCCTGGCTCTCCTCCAGTTCCATGGGTCCTGGCTCTCCTCTGGTTCCATGGGTCCTGGCTCTCCTCCAGTTCCATGGGCCCTGGCTCTCCTCTGATTCCATGGGCCCTGGCTCTCCTCTGATCCCATGGGTCCTGGCTCTCCTCCAGTTCCATGGGCCTGGCTCTCCTCCAGTTCCATGGGTCCTGGCTCTCCTCCGGTTCCATGGGTCCTGGCTCTCCTCCAGTTCCATGGGCCTGGCTCTCCTCCAGTTCCATGGGTCCTGGCTCTCCTCTGATCCCATGGGTCCTGGCTCTCCTCCGGTTCCATGGGCCCTGACTCTCCTCCGGTTCCATGGGTCCTGGCTCTCCTCCGGTTCCATGGGTCCTGGCTCTCCTCTGATTCCATGGGCCCTGGCTCTCCTCCGGTTCCATGGGTCCTGGCTCTCCTCTGATTCCATGGGTCCTGGCTGTCCCGATTCCATGGGTCCTGGCTCTCCTCCAGTTCCATGGGCCCTGGCTCTCCTCGGATTCCATGGGCCCTGGCTTTCCTCGGATTCCATGGGTCCTGGCTCTCCTCCGGTTCCTTGGGTCCTGGCTCTCCTCCAGTTCCATGGGCCCTGGCTCTCCTCGGATTCCATGGGCCCTGGCTCTCCTCGGATTCCATGGGTCCTGGCTCTCCTCCGGTTCCATGGGTCCTGGCTCTCCTCCAGTTCCATGGGCCCTGGCTCTCCTCTGGCTCCATGGGTTGTGGCTGTCCTGATTCCATGGGCCCTGGCACTCCTCCAGTTCCATGGGCCCTGGCTCTCCTCTGATCCCATGGGTCCTGGCTCTCCTCCGGTTCCATGGGTCCTGGCTCTCCTCCAGTTCCATGGGTCCTGGCTCTCCTCCAGTTCCATGGGTCCTGGCTCTCCTCCGATTCCATGGGTCCTGGCTCTCCTCCGGTTCCATGGGTCTTGGCTCTCCTCCGGTTCCATGGGTCTTGGCTCTCCTCCAATTCCATGGGTCCTGGCTCTCCTCCGGTTCCATGGGTCTTGGCTCTCCTCCAATTCCATGGGTCCTGGCTCTCCTCCGGTTCCATGGGTCTTGGCTCTCCTCCGATTCCATGGGTCCTGGCTCTCCTCCAATTCCATGGGCCCTGGCTCTCCTCCAATTCCATGGGTCCTGGCTCTCCTCCAATTTCATGGGCCCTGGCTCTCCTCCGATTCCATGGGCCCTGGCTCTCCTCTGATTCCATGGGCCCTGGCTCTCCTCTGATCCCATGGGTCCTGGCTCTCCTCTGATTCCATGGGCCCTGGCTCTCCTCTGATTCCATGGGCCCTGGCTCTCCTCTGATCCCATGGGTCCTGGCTCTCCTCCAGTTCCATGGGCCCTGGCTCTCCTCTGATCCCATGGGTCCTGGCTCTCCTCCGGTTCCATGGGTCCTGGCTGTCCTCCAGTTCCATGGGCCCTGGCTCTCCTCCAGTTCCATGGGCCTGGCTCTCCTCCGGTTCCATGGGTCCTGGCTCTCCTCTGATCCCATGGGTCCTGGCTCTCCTCCAGTTCCATGGGTCCTGGCTCTCCTCTGATCCCATGGGTCCTGGCTCTCCTCCAGTTCCATGGGTCCTGGCTCTCCTCCGGTTCCATGGGTCCTGGCTCTCCTCTGGTTCCATGGGTCCTGGCTCTCCTCCGATTCCATGGGTCTTGGCTGTCCTCGGGCTCCATGGATGCTGGCTCTCCTCTGGTTCCATGGGTCCTGGCTCTCCTCCGGTTCCATGGATGCTGGCTGTCCTGATTCCATGGGTCCTGGCTCTCCTCCGGTTCCATGGGTGCTGGCTGTCCTGATTCCATGGATCCTGGGTGGTACCCCACCCAAGACGTTGTTCTTTATGTGTGAACACAACTGTTGAATGTCAACAGGCTATTGAGAGTGAGGGCACCACAGCCAAACTTGATGCTTTCCTCACCTAATGCTCACACATGCAAACAGCAGTCAGGGATATTGAATAATTAAACTTGCTTAGGATTTAAGCATCCAACTGCTTGAATTACTGAGTTGTACCCACACCACTGAGCTATGATTCTGAACACTTAACCTGCTGTAATACAATATGAGCTGTTCCCATGGCACTGGGGTTTTAATTGTAAGCATGTAACAATTTATACCTAAGATACATTCCATAATTTGTTTTATATGTATTTTTTTTTACCTGTACTCCTCTCAGTCCCCTTGGGCCTACTGGGCCTTCTGGACCCTGTAAAAATAAAATAAAACATTGAAATTGCAGCACAGGCATACAGAAGGTTTATTCCATAGTTATCTACCAGTGAATAAACTTGTGGGTCTGCTTCAATTTATGTAAAATGTATAAATAATATTAAGATATTGGCTTATAGAACAATTTTTTCCCACAATGTGTTATGTTGTGCTGTAAACAGTTTTAATAAACAGGCTAAAAACAGAAGAGCAAAAAAGGTACATACCCTGTCACCTTTTGTTCCTGGAAGCCCACATTCACCTCCTTCACCCTTAGAATTAAAAACAAAGTTAGAATTTTAAATATTTGTTACTTTAAGCAATATAGGATTATTAAATTACTGTATCCAGATTTCCCTTAGCGATTGCAGAATCATATTTTGTTACAAAATGCATTGCTCTCCTAATAAATATGAGATCACAAGACAATTGCGGATGAGGAAATCCATTAAGCTCATCTGAATTCATCCATCCATCCATCCATCCAAAAAGATTCTAAAATCCCCCCCATTGTAGCATCCAGTTGTTTCTTACATGATTCCAAGGAGTTCACCTCCACTACTCTACCTGGAAGCCAATTCCAAGTGTTGATTCTTTTTAGGAAGAAGAATTTCCCAATATTAATCCTAAGATTACTTTTTACTAATTTGAACCTGTGTCCCATTGTTCTACTCCCACAATTTAATTTAAAGTAATATTCTGAATTTGCCTTTTCCATTCTATTAACTATCTTATTTGCCTCCTTTCCAGGCTGAAAATCCCAGTGTTTTCCAGTGTTTCCTTATATCTCAGACGTCTCTTAGCCTTGTGTTTCTTCTCTGTACTACCTCCAGCTCTTACATATCTCGCTTGCTTCTTGGTGACCAGAATTGGACGTAGAATTTGAGGTACGGTCTGACCATAATTTTGATTATTACCGTCTCTACTTATATTCTGCTGCTCTAGTTAAGTAGTTCAACATTCTATTGATTTTGTTGATTCCTGCTCTGCATTGGTTGGACATGTTTAGCACCAAGCCTACTAAGTCTCCTAGGTTTCTTTAAGCTTCACTCTTAGCTATTTCAATACCATTTATGGAATACGTGTGTTACCAATTTTTCCTTCCAATATGCAATACTGTACACGAGTCAACATTAAATTTCATCTGCCATTGTTCTGCCCACATACATTGTGCATCCAACTCATTCTGTAATTTCTGAGCTGCCTCTTCCAAATCCATTGCCCCTTCTCCTTTGGTAAATTATCTGCAAATTTGACCATTTTGCATTGTATTTCTGAATCCAGGTTGTTTATGTAAATTCAAAACGCGAGTGGTACCAACAAATAGCCCTGAACCACTCCAATCAGTACTTTCCCCCACCCCAACATGACTCCTCTAATGGGTAGTTGTCCTTTCCTACTCCAGATAGTTACTTATCCATTCCCAGAGTTTACCCTGAATCCCCAAAACTGAGTTTAACTTTATATGGAACTTTGTCAAAAGCCTTTTTGAAGTCAACGTACACCATGTCATAGGACTTTCCACAGTCCACTTGGGATGTCACTTTCTCAAAGAAAGCAACTAAGTTTTTCAGGTACGATCTTCCTTTGGATTGAAACTGCCTGTAGTGAATTGCTTGAAAGAACACTCTATTATACCAAAATTAATACTTTAACAAATATATACTGTGAAGCTAACAGGAGAAAAATGGGAATGTTCTTATAAGGGGCCATCACTATCACAAATAGATGCATATTATTGCATTGAATAACTTTCATTTCTAAATAAGGGGGTGAAACTGGACATGTCCAGGGAGGCAAACAAGGTGGAATCGCATTTGCCAACCGTTGCACGGCACGCCCGATAACTGAATATTGGGTGGGGCGTATAATGGGCTACCGCCTGTTTTACGCCCCCGTCCTTGTCCAATTTCATCCCCAAATTGTACTAAATAAAACATTTGTTCTTTTATAATCACCATAATTTATTTTAAGCAGATAACTTAATGAATCTTCGGGCTTTTGAAGCCCAAATTTAATTTCACCTAATTACTATTTCCTGATTTATCTTGATCTCTTACTTTTGTCAATGCTGGTGCTGCCTTGCATTATGGGCCTAGGCCCTTCAGCTTGCCTTCTCAAAAAAAAAGTGCTTCAATCATTCTACATACCTGTTCACCTTTGTAACCAGCTCTTCCCTATAGTGAAAATAAATAAAAGCTTCATCAATCTAGATATTTGCCAACAAAGACACTGCTGTCCGAAACATTAGATAAATAAATAGCAGAATAGCATTTGGTTATGCACACAAATTCATTAATTCCAACATTTGTTCTCCAGAACATGCCATTACCTCAGAATGTTAAATTTTGTCATAATGAGGTACAAACAGATGACAGGTTTATCACGAATTTTAGCATTTGGCACAATGCAAAATCAAGAGCTGAAACATCTATTTCTTTGCTACTATAAATCTATATAAACAAACTCATCAATGAATTAATGCCTTTAGATTACAGGTTTGAGGGGGGCTCGGTCGGGGATCGTGGGGGGTGGGGTCAGGAATTGCAGGGGGGCTTGGTCGGTTATCATATGTTAATATTTTCTCATTAGAACAGAGTCCTATATAATATGATTTTGAATATAACGTGGTAATTTATGGCTGGAATTTCCCCCTAAAATATCGGGTAGGTTTGGAGTGTGGGGGGCAGTTAAATTGTTAAAAATGGGATTCCCGACCTGATCCCGTCTCCAACCCGGCCACTTCCGGTTTTAACGGAGGCGGGACAGAGGAGGATGACCAACCCATTCCCAGGGGACGGTGTGTCAATTTAAATATTATAATGAGGCTGGAAGCCTCTTTTTTTCACCTCCATTTTGAATTTAATTGCAAGTGGACGGGTTTCACACGATTCGTGAAACCTGGCAGGTAAAGCGAGGCAGGATCTGTTGGATCCAGGAGATGTGGCTTTATACCTACCTCCTGGATCCACAATCCTCCGGCTGTCGCCCCCAATCCCCTCTCCCTCACCAGCCCCCTGCCGATCATCTGGATCACTCTCCCCCCGCCAATCCCCGGTCCTCTGGCCGACCCCCCACCTGCCAATCCCTGATCCCTGGCCGCCCCTACTCACCCCACTGATCCTCCGGCCGACTCCCCACTGCTGATCCCCGATCCCATACTGCCCACCCGATCCACGCCTGACTCCTCCCACTCCCCGACTGAGGCCCCCATGATCCCTGACTCCCCCCCCACTGATCCCCGACCGCCTCCCCCCTCGCCGATCCCCGTTCCCTGGCCGTCCCCCTGATCCCCAATTGACTCCCCCACTCGCCGACCAAGCCCCCCGCGATCCCCGACCGAGCCCACCCTCCACCCTGCGATCCCTGACCCAGCCCCCCGCGATCCTCGACCGAGCCCCCCGCGATCCCCGACCGAGCACCCCCGTGATCCCCGACCGAGCCCCCCGCGATCCCCGACCGAGCCTCCCGCGATCCCCGACCGAGCCCACCCTGCGATCCTCGACCGAGCCCCCCGCAATCCTCGACCGAGCGCTCCCCGTGATCCTCGATTGAGCCTCCCCGCGATCCCCGACCGAGCCCCCCGCGATCCCCGACCGAGCCCCCCGCGATCCCCGAGCGAGCCCCCCGCGATCCCCGACCGAGCCCCCCACGATCTCCGACCAAGCCCCCTGCGATCCCCGACCCAGCCCCCCGCGACCCCCGACCGAGCCCCCCGCGATCCCCGACCGAGCCCCCCACGATCCCCGACCAAGCCCCCTGCGATCCCCGACCAAGTCCACCCTGCGATCCCTGACCCAGCCCCCTGCGATCCCCGACCAAGTCCACCCTGCGATCCCCGACCCAGCCCCCCGCGATCCTCGACCCAGCCCCCTGCGATCCTCGACCGAGCCCCCCGCAATCCTCGACTTGCCCCCCCGCGATCCCCGACCGAGCCCACGCGATCCCCGACCGAGCCCCCTGCGCTCCCCGACCGAGCCCCCCATGATCCCCGATCCTGTAGGCGCAAAGAATGTCAGACACATTCTCATGTTCTAAGGTGGGTACTGGATTGGGGGAATGTTTGAAAGTGGGGAAGAAGAAGGTAAGGCTCTGGTATCAAAGGTAAATTGTATTACACAGAAGAGAAAACTTCAGTGATGAGAGGTCTTCTGATGCCCCTTGCAGCAGTCACTGAGTCTTTGAATCATGATGCTCTTCTCCATATAGTTCTGCGTCCAATGAAGCTGCAGCAATTTCAAAGTCCAGACGCGTTGTTCTGCTGAAATTGTGCAGGGCACAGCACAATACAACCATGAGTGACACACGATCTGGAGTTTACTGCAAAGCCCCAACCCCACCCCCAACTTATCTAGGCAGTGAAAGCTTCCTTTAGACCTCAATTGGTTCTCTTGAAGACCAATCTTTTCCAGATATGTGCCTCGTTATAGCGCTCCTGTGCTACTTTTCAGGCCACTTGTAGTGGGATCATTATCCACGGTAGCATGGGTAGGCTTTGTTACCCACAAGCCATCTGTTGACATGATTTTCTTCCTTGACGAGGTCACACAACTGCATCATGACAACTTCCAGCTTATCTTGCATAGATGTGTAGGATCCTTTGCATGTTGTCACACCCAATCTGTACATACAGCAAGCGGAAGCCCTTCCTGTTGATTGGATGAAAATCGGGCAGGGTCTACAATGGATAGACCATCTGTTCCACCAGATTATCGTCCAGGCGGTTAAGGCAAAAATTACCCCAAAGTGTTTGTTTTCCACAAGTTCCCCCAATAATGTAATAGCTTCTTATATAATGTTAATTTAGATTAGTAGAACCTTGCATGTAAGTTCATCAATTTGAACTAAAATTTATTGCAACATATATTTCATATTACTAAAGCTAAGTGTGTTGGTAATCTTTGTTCTAATTAATGTCACATGAAGGGCAATTTTACGCATTTGCACTCCCGGTGTGGAGCTTTGCGCACCCGGCGTGGATCTTTGCGAGTCAGGAGTATGAATTTGTAAAACTTACCCTGTTGTTTATTACAATAATGTATACTTTATTCCAGATGTACTTCCATACTTTCTCCAAGAAATGCAAAATAATGCTGTCATTGAAATTAAGACGGAGTCACTGCGCTCTAATCATTGATGGCTTTGTTATGACAGCACCTTTCTCTTATCCCTCATGCAAGCAGGTTGTATAGATTTCTGAAGTGTCTTCTTTTGTGTGTTACTTAGAAACAGCTAACACCCGACCTGTTTATGTTCATGTTCACAAATTTGACAGAATATGAGACGGCAACAAGGTTAAATTTTCAAACAGTGTAAATTATACCTCCATTCCATCCCTTCCTGGAATTCCACTCAGACCTGATTCACCCTGTTAAACACAATTTTAAAAATATCAGCTAAAAAGTTGCTAGAAGTACATTCGAATAAACATAGTACAAAAAGGCTGGTTACAACATTCAGTGCAATTACTTAAATAGATCCACCTTATTTCCTTTTAGACCTGGAGCACCATCATCACCAGGACGTCCTTTTTTCCCCTAAAAAAAATTAACATAAACATTAAAAAAAGTAGAAAATGATCATCCAGACCAACTTTCAAAATTCAATGTTTCAGTTATTTCAATGATAAATGACTACATTGATGTAAATGTCATGAACAATGAACTGTGCATGTGAATGACCAACACTCGGAGACATTTTGCTACATTGTTAATATTGTACATGTCACACAACTTTTACTATTGAGTGAGATATATCACCACCCAGCAACCACCTATCAGCAACACATGCACATACTCCAGGAAAGAAAGAATAAGTTTGTGCACAGACATAATTAGCATACGCTGCTTTAACCTATGACTCAGAAAGAGCATTATCTGGCAAGGTCTGAGAACAAATTATAACAGTTTACCATTCCATTGATAACTAAAGTTTATCATTTTTTATCCCGAAAACCTGAAATTCAACTAGTATCACCTTTGGTAGTAAGTATTCCTAAGCAATGCCAGGCCCATTTTTTTTTAGCTGGTTAGGTGGAAACAGCCCCTGTCTTTCACAGCTGTGTCTGGTGTGGGGCCCACAATGTACATCAACTCGTCTAATGCGATGGCAAGCCCTAGTCTGGTGTGGACTGTGTTTTTCTCCGATTAGCACCATCACACTTCTTAAGATGAAGTAATGATTAATAAGAAAATAATTTACAAACACCTGGGTTAAGTTGTTATCTTACATTGGTCAGTAGTTTTTTACTGGCTATTAAACAGATGGCATTCTAATTGTAAAAGTCTTCAAATTACATGTGTGAGAATTCCAGGAATCTCACTTTTGAACACCTGTTTTATGGCACGGCAGCTGCATATTTCATCAAACACCAGTTAACTTGATGCTACTGAATGATTTGTAACAGTATCATTGGTATTTACGATTGAAAGCAAATGCAAGTCTCAACTCGAGTCCTTTATATTACTGCCAGTAAGCAGTTTTTCTGCTGATTATTGAAATATATTATAAAACTAACACTTGCCATTATACAAATCAATGAAACAAACTATAGAAGGTTTTCCAGCATTATCCTTACAACTACTTTTTCGTGAAAATTAGCAAACAGTGGAAAGTATACTTTTTAATGTGTTAAAATAATGTGCAAGAGAATATCACTATCAACAGAAAATATTTTTTGAATTTTCAAACAATAACATTTTCAAAGGGAGCCTGGCTGGTGAAGAGAGAACACATGTGAATTTTGATTTAAATCTGATGAAGCATTTTAAGTTACTGAGGTGATTTATTACGTCTTACAGGATCCTAAAAGGGCACACAGACTGCTCACTTTGAAAGAAATCCAGTGTTTGATAACAGCAGACAAAGGTAGGGTCTGGGAAAAATACAGCGCAGAGTTTTTACTTTAAAGTTAATAAGGTGATAAATCGCTTTTTACAAAGGAAATAAGGGGGAGAAATTCATTATAGCCCCATTTGGGGCGCTAACTTTTAAAAGATGAAAAAATTAATGCCAGGCACTAATGTTACCCTGCTTTTAAAAAATTTGGTTTTGCGCTCCAGGAAGGAAGTGGAGCACTAAATCAAGCGTTTCATTTCCTTCCTGGGGTGCAACAAGCAGGGGCGGTAGGTGTGCAGTGCTGCACAATGGGCCGTGCAACGCTGCCACATTGGAAGGCTCCTTCCCTCCCTTCAAGGGAAGGGCCATCGCTGCAAGAAAAAAACTTAACTGGTCCCCAACGGCAGCTGTGATCCAGCCCGATCAACGCGATGCACTGCAGCAGAGTGCTGGGCTGATCGATCGCTGGTGAACAAAAATGAAAAAAAACCCAGAAAAAGCATTTGAGAATTTTTTCCACTTACCTTGCCTTTAAGTATCGCCCCCAAAGCGCCCGGCCTCCCGATGAACGCCTCCTGCAGCTGCTGGTGTTTTTGCCCGAAAATTCTGCGGGGGGCGGAACCGAAGTTTGGGTCCGGGGCGCTACTGGGGCGATGCGCACATCGATGACATCACGGTCTCTGTGCAAAAGAAATTGGGGCACAACGCCATACCGCCACTGCAGACCTCCCGCCGAATATAGCGGGAGTCAATCTTCTCACCGCGCCCGGTTCGTTAACACTCCCGGAGGCGATAACAGGAGGAGCTAAGGTGCCCAATTTCTAGCACTAAATGTGAAAAGGGAATACCAGCGAGGTACTATGTGTAGTGCGGTGTTAGGCAAAGGTAATGATTTGCTGGCTGGTACAAATGCTGTGTACAAGGCTGGTACAATGTGCTGTCACAGGGTGGTACAAGGTGCTGTCACAGGCTGGTACAATGTGCTGTCACAGGCTGGTATAATGTGCTGTCCAAGGCTGGTAAAATGTGCTGTCACAGGCTGGTACGATGTGCTGTCACAGTGTGGTATGATGTGCTGTCACAGGGTGGTACGATGTGCTGTCACAGGGTGGTACGATGTGCTGTCACAGGGTGGTACGATGTGCTGTCACAGGGTGGTACGATGTGCTGTCACAGGCTGGTACGATGTGCTGTCACAAGTTGGTACAATGTGCTGTCACAAGTGGCACAATGTGCTGTCACAAGTGGCACAATGTGCTGTCACAAGTGGCACAATGTGCTGTCACAGGGTGGTGCGATGTGCTGTCACAGGCTGGTACGATGTGCTGTCACAGGGTGGTACGATGAGCTGTCACAGGGTGGTACAATGTGCTGTCACAGGCTGGTACAATGTGCTGTCACAGGCTGGTACAATGTGCTATCACAGGCTGGTACAATGTGCTGTCACAGACTGGTACAATGTGCTGTCACAGGCTGGTACAATGTGCTGTCACAGACTGGTACAATGTGCTGTCACAAGTTGCTACAATGTGCTGTCACAGGCTGGTACAATGTGCTGTCACAGACTGGTACAATGTGCTGTCACAGGCTGGTACAATGTGCTGTCACAGATTGGTACAATGTGCTGTCACAAGTTGCTACAATGTGCTGTCACAGGCTGGTACAATGTGCTGTTCCAGGCTGGTACAATGTGCTGTCACAGGCTGGTACAATGTGCTGTCACAGGCTGGCACAATGCGCTGTCACATGGTGGTACAATGTGCTGTCACAGGCTGGTACAATGTGCTGTCACAGGCTGGTACAATGTGCTGTCACAGGCTGGTACAATGTGCTGTCACAGGGTGGTACAATGCGCTGTCACATGGTGGTACAATGTGCTGTCACAGGCTGGTACAATGTGCTGTCACAGGCTGGTACAATGTGCTGTCACAGGCTGGTACAATGCGCTGTCACATGGTGGTACAATGTGCTGTCACAGGCTGGTACAATGTGCTGTCACAGGCTGGTACAATGTGCTGTCACAGGGTGGTGCGATGTGCTGTCACAGGGTAGTACAATGTGCTGTCACAGGGTGGTACAATGTGCTGTCACAGGCTGGTACAATGTGCTGTCACAAGTTGGTACAATGTGCTGTCACAGGCTGGTACAATGTGCTGTCACAGGCTGGTACAATGTGCTGTCACAGGGTGGTACAATGTGCTGTCACAGGGTGGTACAATGTGCTGTCACAGGCTGGTACAATGTGCTGTCATAGGCTGGTACAATGTGTTGTCACAGGTTGGTACAATGTGCTGTCACAGGATGGTACAATGTGCTGTCACAGGTTGGTACAATGTGTTGTCACAGGTTGGTACAATGTGCTGTCACAGGTTGGTACAATGTGCTGTCACAGGCTGGTACAATGTGCTGTCACAGGCTGGTACAATGTGCTGTCACAGGCTGGTACAATGTGCTGTCACAGGCTGGTACAATGTGCTGTCACAGGCTGGTACAATGTGCTGTCACAGCTTGGTACGATGTGCTTTCACAGGCTGGTATGATGTGCTGTCACAGGCTGGTACAATGTGCTGTCACAGGCTGGTACAATGTGCTGTCACAGGCTTATACAATGTGCTGTCACAGGCTTATACAATGTGCTGTTACAGGCTGGTACAATGTGTTGTCACAGGCTGGTACAATGTGCTGTCACAGGCTGGTACAATGTGCTGTCACAGGCTTATACAATGTGCTGTCACAGGCTTATACAATGTGCTGTCACAGGCTTATACAATGTGCTGTCACAGGCTTATACAATGTGCTGTCACAGGCTTATACAATGTGCTGTCACAGGCTGGTACAATGTGCTGTCACAGGCTGGTACAATGTGCTGTCACAGGTGGTACAAAATGTGCTGTCACAGGCTGGTACAATGTGCTGTCACAGGCTGGTACAATGTGTTGTCACAGGCTTATACAATGTGCTGTCACAGGCTTATACAATGTGCTGTCACAGGCTTATACAATGTGCTGTCACAGGCTGGTACAATGTGCTGTCACAGGCTGGTACAATGTGCTGTCACAGGTGGTACAAAATGTGCTGTCACAGGCTGGTACAATATGCTGTCACAGGCTGGTACAATGTGCTGTCACAAGCTGGTACAATGTGCTGTCACAAGCTGGTACAATGTGCTGTCACAGGGTGGTACAATGTGCATCGTCAGGAGGAATCTCGGAGCGGCAGAGCGACTACAAAAGGCCCCAGAGGCTCAGGTAGGCCTCAGTGCGTCAGTGGCGGCGGCGGGAGGAATCTCGGAGCGGCGGAGCCACTACTAAAGGCCCCAGAGGCTCAGGTAGGCCTCAGTGCATCAGCGGCGGCGGCGGGAGGAATCTCGGAGCGGCGGAGTGACTATAAAAGGCCCCAGAGGCTCAGGTAGGCATACCAATCTCCAATCTCAGGGAAGGAGAGAAGTAAATAGTAATCGAGGTGTGACGTCACCACAAAACAGGTAAGTGATTGGTTGGAGTATTTCTCTTTTTTAAAAAAACTTTAACTCTGTGGTTTATAGTTTTTAAAGTCTCTGTGGTGTAGCGGGGACAGTTTGTAAACCAGGGCCCTAAAATATATCATTTAACTGTGGTGAAATTGCTGGGTTTCATTTGTTTAATTTAATTGCAATTAATTAAAGGTTAAGTCATGGCAGGACAGCCCGGTGCCATGGTATGCTCCTCCTGCGCTATGTGGGAACTCAGGGACACTTCCTGTGTCCCTGACAACCATGTGTGCAGGAAGTGTGTCCAGCTGCAGCTACTGGCAGGCCGCATTACGGTGCTGGAGCAGCGATTGGATACATACTGGACCATTCGCGATGCTGAGGATGTCGTGAATAGCACGTTTGATCAGTTGGTCACACCGCAGGTAAAGTTGGCACAGGCAGAGAGGGAGCGGGTGACCAACAGGCAGAGTAGTAGGTGCAGGTAGGTAGTCAGGGGTCCCCTGTGGCCATCCCCCTCTCAAACAGATATACCGCTTTGGATACTGATGTGGGGGATGGCTTACCAGGTGAAGGCAGCAGCAGCCAACTTCCTGGCACCAGGGGTGGTTCTGCTGCACAGAATGAGAGGAAAAGGACTGGGAGAGCTATAGTGATAGGGGACTCTATTGTAAGGGGAATAGATAGGCGTTTCTGTGGCAGCAAACGAGACTCCAGGATGGTGTGTTGCCTCCCTGGTGCAAGGGTCAAGGATGTCTCGGAGCGGCTGCAGAAAATTTTGGAAAGGGAGGGTGAACAGCCAGTTGTCGTGGTGCATATAGGTACCAACGATATAGGTAAAGAACGGGATGAGGTCCTAAAAGCTGAATATAGGGAGTTAGGAGGTAAATTAAAAAATAGGACCTCAAAGGTAGTAATCTCAGGATTGCTACCAGTGCCACGTGCTAGTCAGAGTAGAAATAGAAGGATACTTCAAACTAATACGTGGCTAGAGAAATGGTGCAAGGGGGAGGGATTCAAATTCCTGGGACATTGGAACCGGTTCTGGGGGAGGTGGGACCAGTACAAACCGGACGGTCTGCACCTGGGCAGGACCGGGACCGATGTCCTTGGGGGAGTGTTTGCTAGTGCTGTGGGGGAGGGTTTAAACTAAAATGGCAGGGGGTTGGGAACCTGAGCAGGGAGACAAAGGAAAGGGAAACAAGGATAGAAGCAAAAGACAGGAAGGAGAATAACAAAGGTGGCAATCGGAGAAATCAAGGGTTTAAAACAAACATGGCCACAGTAAATAATAATTCTAAAAGGTCTAAGAGCGTTAAAAAAACAAGCCTGAAGGCTTTGTGTCTTAATGCAAGGAGCATTCGTAATAAGGTGGATGAATTAGCAGCGCAAATAGAGGTAAATGAATATGATATGATTGGAATTACGGAAACATGGCTCCAGGGGGACCAAGGCTGGGAACTCAACATTCAGGGGTATTCAATATTCAGGAAAGATAGGCAAAAAGGAAAAGGAGGTGGGGTAGCATTACTGGTTAAAGAGGGGATTAACACAATTGTAAGGAAAGATATTAAGCTCTGATGATGTGGAATCTGTATGGGTAGAACTGAGAAATACCAAAGGGCAGAAAACAATAGTGGGAGTGGTGTATAGACCCCCAAACAGTAATGCAGAGGTTGGGGATGGCATTAAAAGGGAAATTAGAGAAGCGTACAATAAGGGCACAGCAGTCATCATGGGTGACTTTAATCTACATATAGATTGGGCTAACCAAATTAGTAACAATACTGTGGAGGAGGAATTCCTGGAGTGTATACGGGATGGTTTCCTGGACCAATATGTCGAGGAAGCAACTAGGGATCAGGCCATCTTAGACTGGGTATTATGCAATGAGAAAGGATTAATTAGCAATCTTGTTGTGCGAGGCCCCTTGGGTCAGAGCGATCATAATATGATCGAATTCTTCATTAAGATGGAGAGGGAAGTAGTTGACTCAGAGACTAAGGTCCTGAATTTAAATAAAGGGAACTATGATGGTATGAAACGCAAGTTGGGTAGGATTGATTGGGTAATGTCACTCACAGGGTTGACGGTGGATAGGCAATGGCAAACATTCAAAGATCACATGGATGAACTACAGAATTTGTTCATCCTAGTTTGGCATAAAAATAAATCAAAAAAGGTGACTCAACCATGGCTAACAAGGGAAATTAGGGATAACATAAGATCCAAAGAGAGGGCATATAAATTGGCCAAAAAAGCAGCAAACCTGAGGATTGGGAGCAGTTTAGGATTCAGCAAAGGAGGACAAAGGGATTAATTAAGAGGGGGAAAATAGATCATGAAAGTAAGCTTGCAGGGAACATAAAAACTGACTGTAAAAGCTTTTATAGATATGTGAAGAGAAAAAGATTGGTGAAGTCAAGCGTAGGTCCCTTGCAGTCAGAATCAGGGGAATTTATAATGGGGAACAAAGAAATGGGGGACCAATTAAATACATATTTTGGTTCTGTCTTCACAAAGGAGGACACAAATAAACTCCCAGAGATGTCGGGGAACATAGGGACTAATGAGTGGGAGGAACTGAAAGAAATCAGCATTTGTAGGGAAATGGTGTTGGGGAAGTTGACGGGATTGAAGGCCGATAAATCCCCAGGGCCTGATAATCTACATCCTAGGGTAAGGAAGTGGCCCTGGAGATAGTAGATGCATTGCTGATCATCTTCCAGAACTCGATAGACTCTGAAACAGTACCCATGGATTGGAGGGTAGCTAATGTTACCCCACTATTCAAAAAGGTGGTAGAGAAAAAGCGGGGAATTATACACCGGTAAGCTTGACATCGGTAGTGGGGAAAATGCTAGAGTCCATTATAAAAGATGTAATAGCAGAGCACTTGGAAAGCAGTGACAGGATCGGACAAAGTCAACATGGATTTACAAAAGGTAAATCGTGCTTGACTAATCTACTGGAATTTTTTGAGGATGTAACTGGTAAAATAGGTAAGGGAGAACCAGTGGATGTGGTGTATTTGGACTTTCAGAAGGCTTTCGATAAGGTCCCGCATAAGAGATTAGCTTGTAAAATTAAGGCACATGGGATTGGGGGCAAGGTATTGACTTGGATAGAGAACTGGTTGGCAGATAGAAAGCAAAGAGTTGGAATACACGGGTCGTTTTCCGAGTGGCAGGCAGTGACTAGTGGGGTACCGCAAGGATCGGTCCTAGGACCCCAGCTGTTCACAATATATATTAATGATCTGGACGAGGGAATTGGATGTAGTATCTCCAAATTTGCAGATGACACAAAGCTGGCTGGAAGGGTATGCTGTGAGGAGGATGTTGTGAAACTCCAGTACGATTTGGACAGGTTGGGTGATTGGGCAGAAACATGGCAAATGCACTATAATGTGGATAAATGTGAGGTTATCCACTTTGGTGGCAAAAACAGGAAGGCAGATTATTATTTGAATGGCAATAGATTGGGAGAAGAGGAAGTGCAAAGAGACCTGGATGTTCTTGTGCACCAGTCGCTGAAGGTAAGCATGCAGGTGCAGCAGGCGCTTAAGAAGGCAAATGGTATGTTAGCCTTCGTAGCAAGAGGGTTCGAGTACAGGAACAAGGATGTCTTGCTGCAGTTGTACAGGGCCTTGGTGAGACCGCACCTTGAGTATTGTGTGTAGTTTTGGTCGCCTTATCTGAGGAAGGATGTTATTGCCATGGAAGGAGTTCAGCGAAGATTCACCAGACTGATACCTGGGATGGCAGGAATGATGTACGAGGAGAGATTGGGTCGATTGGGCTTGTACTCACTGGAGTTTAGAAGATTGAGAGGGGATCTCATCAAAACCTATAAAATTCTGTCAGGCCTGGACAGACGAGATGCAGGAAGGATGTTCCCAATGGCCAGGGAGTCCAGAACTAGGGGTCATAGTCTAAGGATAAGGGATAAGCCATTTAGGACTGAGATGAGGAGGAATTTCTTCACCCAGAGAGTGGTGAACCTGTGGAATTCTCTACCACAGAAGGCAGTGGAGGCCAATTCATTAAATATATTCAAGAAGGAGTTGGATATATTTCTTAAGGCTAAAGGGATCAAGGGATATGGGGAGAAGGCAGGAATGGGGTATTGAATTTGGATGATCAGCCATGATCGCATTGAATGGCGGAGCAGGCTCGAGGGGCCGAATGGCCTACTCCTGCTCCTATCTTCTATATTTCTATGTTTATGCTGCGGAGGCGGAGCAGCGAGACGAGTCAACCAAACAGGCCCCACAGACAGTATTCAAGGAGGAGGTTGGTGATCAGCTGGTTGGTTGGTTTTCTTCCTTCTCTTCTCTTTTATACCTTTAAGTTGGTAAGTCCTTTGAATAGTGGTGTGACATTATCATCTATATCCGGGCAGGGTCTTCATAACTAATAATAAGAAATTTAATCAATTATATAGAATGGAGCAGGTGATGTGTTACTGTTGCGAGATGTGGGAGCCGGTGGTCCCCATTGAGGCTCACGGTGATTATATCTGCGACAAGTGTTTGCTGCTAGAGGAACTCAAGTTCCATGTTATGGAGCTTGAGACCGAGCTTCAGACACTGCGACACATCAGGGAGGGGGAGAAGTTCCTGGACTCTATGTTTCAGGAGATGGTCACACCTATGAAGTTAATGACTGCAGATGTAGTCCGTGGTCAGGGACAGGACAGTGTGACTACGAGTGAGGAAGGTACAGGGATCCAGGATGTAGTGTTGAAGGAGACGCAGCCCTTGTTCTTGTCCAGCAGGATCGAGGTTCTTACTCCCTGTGAGGGCGGGAGCGGGGACTGCAGGGAGGATGAGCAACCTGGCCACAGCACCGTGGTACAGGGGGCCATTCAAGTGGAGGGAGTAAAAAGAAATGTTGTAGTGGTAGGGGATAGTATCATTAGGGGGATAGATAGGGTTCTCTGCAGTCAAGAGCGGGAGTCCCGAAGGCTGTGTTGCCTGCCCGGTGCGAGCGTTAAGGACATCTCTTCTGGGCTGGAAAGAAACTTGGAGTGGGAGGGGGAGGATCCAGTTGTCATGGTCCATGTTGGTACAAACGACATAGATAGGACAAGGAAGACGGTTCTGTTAAAGGAGTATGAGCAGCTCGGGGTCAAATTAAAAAACAGAACCTCAAGGGTAATAATCTCTGGGTTATTACCTGAGCCACGAGCGAATATGGCTAGGATAAATAAAATTAAAGAGTTAAATGCGTGGCTCAAAGACTGGTGTGGGAGAAATGGGTTTTGCTTCTTGGGACACTGGCACCAGTACTGGGACAGGAGGGAGCTGTTCCGTTGGGACGGACTCCACTTGGCCAGTGCTGGGACTAGAGTCCTGGCGAATCATATAACTAGGGCTGTAGAGAGGGCTTTAAACTAATTAGTTGGGGGGAGGTTTCTAGAGAGCAAATAATAGAAATGACAACAGAGAAGGTCATAGACTTAGGTAGCAGTGGGGGCATTAAAAAACAGAATGTGTCAGGAAGGGACAGAAGGTCTGGAGCAAAAAGTAAAGTACTAAAAAGGGAAAAAACAGGAACTAAGTGTTACAAAACATATTTGAAAGTTCTTTAGCTGAATGCACGTAGCATTCGTAACAAAATTAATGAGTTAACGGCACAAATAACGACATATGGGTATGATCTTGTGGCCATTACAGAAACATGGCTGCAGGGTGACCATGACTGGGAATTAAACATACCAGGTTATTTAACAATCAGGAAGGACAGGCAGGAAGGGAGAGGAGGTGGGGTGGCTATGTTAATAAAGGAAGGAATCACTATAATACAGAGAAATGATTTGGGTCAAAGGAGCAGGACAGTGAAACAGTTTGGGTGGAGATAAGGAATAATAAGGGGAAAAAAACACTAGTGGGTGTAGTCTATAGGCCTCCGAACAGTTGCAACTCTGTTGGACGGAGTATTAATCAGGAAATAGTTGAGGCTTGTAATAAGGGAACAGCTATAATTATGGGGGATTTTAATTATCATATTAACTGGACAAATCAAATTGGGCAGAGCAGCCTTGAGGATGAGTTCATTGAGTGTATTAGGGATGGGTTTCTTGAGCAGTATGTAACTGAACCGACCAGGGGGCAAGCAACCTTAGAGTTGGTCCTGTGTAATGAGACAGGATTAATTAAAAATGTCCTAGTAAAGGATCCCCTTGGAATGAGTGACCATAACATGGTTGAGTTCCATATTCAATTAGAGGGTGAGAAGGTTGGATCTCAGACAAGCGTGCTGAGCTTGAATAAAGGAAACTATGAAGGTATGAGAGCGGAATTGATTAGAGTGGACTGGGAAAATAGATTAAATGGTAAGATGGTACATGATCAGTGGTGTATATTTAAGGAGTTATTTTACAACTTCCAAAAAATATATATTCCACTGAGGAAAAAAGGGTGTAAAAGAAAAGATAGCCATCCGTGGCTAAGTAAAGTAATTAAGGATAGTATCCGACTAAAAACAAGGGCATATAAGGTAGCCAAATCTAGTGGGAGGATGGAAGATTGGGAAGTCTTTAAAAGACAGCAAAAAATAACTAAAAGATTGATTAAGAAAGGGAAGATAGATTATGAAAGTAAATTAGCAAAAAATATAAAAACAGACAGCAAAAGTTTCTATAGTTATATAAAAAGAAAAAGGGTGGCTAAAGTAAATGTTGGTCCCTTAGAGGATGAGACTGGGAAATTAATGGTGGGAAACATGGAGATGGCAAAAACACTGAACAATTATTTTGTATCAGTCTTTACAGTAGATGACACTAAGAATATCCCAACACTGGACAAACAGGGGGCTCTAGGGGGGGGAGGAACTAAATACGATTAAAATCACTAAGGAAGTCGTACTTGGTAAAATAATGGGACTCAAGGCGGATAAATCCCCTGGACCTGATGGCTTGCATCCTAGGGTCTTGAGGGAAGTAGCGGTAAGGATTGTGGATGCATTGGTAATAATTTTCCAAAACTCACTGGACTCAGCAAAGGTCCCGGCAGATTGGAAAACTGCTAATGTAACACCCTTATTTAAAAAGGGTAGTAGGCAGAAGGCTGGAAACTATAGACCTGTTAGCCTAACATCTGTGGTTGGTAAAATGTTAGAGTCCATTATTAAGGAGACAGTAACGGGACATTTGGATAAACATAATTTAATAGGACAAACTCAGCATGGTTTCATGAAGGGGAAGTCATGTTTGACAAATTTGCTGGAGTTTTTTGAGGAAGTAACATACAGGGTGGATAAAGGGGAACCAGTGGACGTAGTGTATTTAGACTTCCAAAAGGCATTTGACAAGGTGCCACACAAAAGATTATTGCTCAAGATAAAAAATCACGGGATTGGGGGTAATATTCTGGCGTGGGTGGAGGATTGGCTCTCTAACAGAAAGCAGAGAGTTGGGATAAATGGTTCGTTCTCAGATTGGCAACCAGTAACTAGTGGTGTTCCGCAGGGGTCAGTGCTGGGTCCCCAACTCTTTACAATATATATTAACGATTTGGAGGAGGGGACCGAGTGTAACATATCAAAGTTTGCAGATGATACAAAGATGGGACGGAAAGTAGTGAGTGAGGAGGACATAAAAAACCTGCAAAGGGACATAGACAGGCTAAGTAAGTGGGCAGAGATTTGACAGATGGAATACAATACTGGAAAGTGTGAGGTTATGCACTTTGGCAGGAAAAATCATAGAGCAAGTTATTATCTTAATGGCAAGAAACTGGAAAGTACTGTAGTACAAAGGGATCTGGGGGTCCTGGTGCACGAAACTCAAAAAGTTAGTATGCAGGTGCAGCAAGTGATCAAGAAGGCCAATGGAATGTTGGCTTTTATTGCTAGGGGGATGGAATATAAAAACAGGGAGGTATTGCTGCAGTTGTACAAGGTATTGGTGAGACCGCACCTGGAATACTGCATACAGTTTTGGTGTCCATACTTAAGAAAAGACATACTTGCTCTCGAGTCAGTACAAAGAAGGTTCACTCGGTTAATCCCAGGGATGAGGGGGTGGTCATATGAGGAGAGGTTGAGTAGATTGGGACTCTACTCATTGGAGTTCAGAAGAATGAGAGGCGATCTTATTGAAACATATAAGATTGTGAAGGGGCTTGATCGGGTGGATGCGGTGAGGATGTTCCCAATGATGGGTGAAACTAGAACTAGGGGGCATAATCTTAAAATAAGGGGCTGCTCTTTCAAAACTGAGATGAGGAGAAACTTCTTCACTCAGAGGGTGGTAGGTTTGTGGAATTTGCTGCCCCAGAAAACTGTGGAAGCTACATCATTAAATAAATTTAAAACAGAAATAGATAGTTTCCTAGAAGTAAAGGGAATTAAGGGTTACGGGCAGCGGGCAGGAAATTGGACATGAGTCTAGGTTCGGAATGGTCATGGCCCTGTGGTAGTGGCGTGGGCCCAGGGGCCGTGTAGCCTGGTTCTGCTCCTACTGTGTTCTAATTCTGTGTTAGATTTCAGGAGATGGTTTTATTCCTGTTCCTGGCTGGGGTGGAGATCGCCTTTACAGAAGGTAAGTACTGTAGAAAATATAGGGACAGCGTGATCTCCTGGAAGAATTTCGATCGCCTAGATGGGTCGGAGAGGAATTTCCCAGATTTTTTTCTCCCAAATTGGCCATTGAGTCTTTATCTGGTTTTTCGCCTTTCCCAGGAGATCACATGGGTTCGGGTGGATGCACAGTGATAGAAGATTTGAGGTTAGGATCAGATCAGCCATGATCTTATTGAATGGTGGAGCAGGCTCGAGGGGCCGATTGGCCTACTCCTGCTCCTATTTCTTATGTTCTTATGTTCTTATGCTGTCACAGGCTGGTACAATGTGCTGTCACAGGCTTATACAACGTGCTGTCACAGGCTTGTACAATGTGCTGTACACGCTGTACAAATATATTGACGGCTAACATAAAGGTAATCCAAAGGTCCTCTATTGGCATATTAACAGTAAAAGAGTTGTCAGAGGAGCGGTGGGGCCGATTCGGGTCCAAAATGGAAATCTATTGGTGGAGACAGAAGGCATGGCTGAGGTACGAAATGAATACTTTGCATCAGTGTTTACCAAGGAAGAGGACTTTGCCAAAGCTAAGGTAAACGAGAAGGTTGCTGGGATACTGGATGAGATAAAAATTGATAAAGAGGAGGTACTAGAAAGGCTGGCAATACTAAAAGGGGTTAAGTCTCCCAGTCCAGAAGGGATGCATCCTAGGTTGCTGAGGGAAGTAAGGGTAGAAATTGCAGAGGTGCTGACCAAAATCTTCCAATCCTCCTTAGATACAGGGGTGGTGCCAAAGGACTGGAGGATTGCAAATGTTACACCCTTGTTCAAAAAAGGGGAGAAGGATAAACCTGGCAATTACAGGCCAGTCAGTTTAACATAGGTGGTGGGAAACTTTTAGAAACAATAATCTGGGAGAAAATGAACAGCAACTTGGACAAGCATGGAATAATAAAGGAGAGCCAGCACGGATTTGTTAAGGGCAAATTGTGTTTGACCAACTTGATTGAGTTTTTTGATGAAGAAACAGAGAGGGTGGATGAGGGCCATGCAGTTGATGTTGTGTATATGGCCTTTCAAAATGCATTTGATAAAGTGGCACATATTTGGCTTGTTGGCAAAACTGAAGCCCATGGGATAAAAGGGGCAGTAGGAGCATGGATACAAAACTGGCTAAGGGATAGAAAAGAGAGTTGTGGTGAATGACTGTTTTTCGGACTGGAGGGAGGTATACAGTGGAGTTCCCCAAGGTTCAGTACTAGGACCACTGTTGTTTTTAATAGACATTAATGACTTGGACTCGGAGGTACAGGCAATGTTCCCTGTAAGCTGCACTTTATTCTGCGTGGCCTGTTTCTTTTAATATGCGGTCTCCTTAAGTTACTGCGCATGCGCGGTATTTACAATATAAAGGCTGATGAGCGGCCTGTGCGAGACCTTTCCCATTACTGCGCGGCTTCACAGCTTGGAGGGAACATTGGGTACAGGGCATAATTTTGAAATTTGCAGATGACTCAAAATTTGGAAGTGTAGTAAACAGTGAGGAACATAGTAATAGACTTCAAGAGGACATAGACAGGCTGGTGGAATGGGTGAAAACATGGCAGATGAAATTCAATGCAGAAAAGTGTGAGGTGATACATTTTGGTAGGATGAATGAGGAGAGACAATACACACTAAATGGTACAATTTTAAAGGGGGTGCAAGAAGAAAGAGTCCTGGGGTGCTTGTGTGCAAATCTTTGAAATTGGCAGGAAAGGTTAACAAAGCAGTTAATAAAGCATATGGGATCCTGGGCTTTCTAAATAGAGGCATAGAGTACAAAAGCCAGGAAGTTATGCTAAACCTATGTAAAATACTTGTTCAGCCCTAGCTGGAGTATTGTGTCCAATTCTGGGCACCACACTTTAGGAAGGACGTGAAGGCTTTGGAGAGGGTACAGAAGAGATTTACTAGAATGGTTCCAGGAATGAGGAATTACAGTTACTGGATAGACTGGAGAAGCTGGGGTTGTTCTCCTTAGAGCAGAGAAGGCTAAGAGGAGATTTGATAGAGGCTTTTTAAATCATGAAATGTTTAGATAGAGTAAATAAAGAGAAACTGTTTCCAATGGCTGAAGGGGCGATAGCCAGAGGGCACAGATCTAAAGTGATTGGCAAAAGAACCAGAGGCGTCATGAGGAAAAACTTTTTTACGCAACAAGTGGTTAGGATTTGGAATGGACTACCCGATAGGATGGTGGATACAGATTCAATAGTACCCTTCACAAGGGAATTGGATAAATACTTGAAGGAGAAAATTGCAGGGATATGGGGAAAGAGCAGGGGAGTGGGACTAACTGGATTGCTCTTCGAAAGAGCTGGCGCAGACTCGATGGGCCAAATGGCCTCCTTCTGTGCTGTACTATCCTATGATTCTATAATGTGCTGTTACAGGGTGGTACAATGCGATTTCTCACTAAACTATTGGTGGTAGGGTAGGGCATTTTGGCTGCGATTATCCATATGATAAATTCCATAGCTCAGCCTGGTTATGTTTTGGGAGGAATGGAAGAGATGGAGCTGAGGGGAGGCAAAGGACCTTCTCCTAATAATGCTCACTGTGCTGAGTTCACAATCTTGGCTGTGCTAGCCCAGTGAAGAACTGATTCTTTATATCAGTGCTGACACCAACTGTTCCAAACGTGGACATGATTTGATCATGGCATTAAAGTATTATAAAGATTCTCTAACTTGTACCAACAAAATAAGTGTATGCTCTGCCTAATGGAAAAATGCAAATACACAAAAGCAAAAGAAGGCTGGACGAAATTTCCATGTCAAAATGGTGAGGAATAAATGGTGGAAATCTTACCCGAGAGACATGGTGACACCATAACTAGTGAAGACTTAAAATACAAATGTAAAAAACATTTTTCTTCATTCCCTGTCTTTTACGTGGTCTTGCCCAATGGAATTGAAAATATTTTACTGTATGAACAGGATTCAAGCTATATTTGATCATATGATATCCTTTACAGTTTCATGCACAGCACCCCATGGCCCTTGACTTTTTGCTATTAATGCCACTATAGCTGTCAAATCAATAAAATTAACCTCAGATTGAGTTAGCAGAGAGAGTAAATGGTATTCAAAACAAGAAACTTACAGAAGGACCAGCTGGACCTCTCTCTCCTTTTTCACAAATACATTTTGGTGTTTTGGGGCACTGAAATAAATAAAAATTATTTGAAACATATATATATGTTATATTTGCTTCCACAAAAAATTCCATAAAGGAAAAATTGATTTGTGACCTAAGAACATAAGAAAGTTTGGAATGAGAAAAGTCCACCCAAAATGCCAGGCGACTACGGCAAAAGCGAACAGGGTCCTGGGTGTACTGTTCAGTATAAGACTGGGGCCATGATAATAGGCGTATATAAAGATTTGGTCATCTGAAGTATTGTGGGGAGGCACAGACAGAGGAATCTGATTCAGGTATTTAAAATGATTAAGGGCATCAATAACACACAAGTGTTTGAGGGGATGGGGCCGATTGAAATAGAAGCCACACATTTAAATTGAGAGAGTGATCAACCTGTAGAACAGGATTCTAGAGGTGGTAGCGAGGACTGACTCCTTACTGTCTTTCAAGACATTAGACGCATTTTTGGAAAACTACCAAGATCACGGCAAAAAGGTAAGATTTTGGGTAATAACCAACATTTTGGGGCCTCCTGGGGCTTACTCTGCTTGTCTTTGAGGGGTCAGAGAGGAACTTTGATAGAGAATTTCTTAATTGGATATAGGTCTCCTATTCTTTGCTTCTTCCAGGAGGTGTGGGTGCAGGTGGAAGGAGGGTGTGAGGGATATAGGGATGAGTCCAGTAAGAAGTGGGGCTAGCCTGATGGCCATTTCTCATCCTGAGTATTGAATGTACCATAACATATTCTACAGTCCTTGCATGACTATCTCAATCATGTGAAAAGTTGGTAACAATTGAATGATTAACTTAAAATTCCATATACGAAGAGAATGTTATATATCATAACATTTCTCCGTGACATATACAACATCTACAAATCAACTTCTTTGGGAAACAAATTATACTTACCCCTTCATCAGCCAACTCTGCCTGCAAAGATAAAGTACAAAAATTAGTTTTCTTAAATGGAATTGCACTATAGAACACCACTGCTGGATTCCACGCTCCCAGTGGACAGTCAATCTTGAGGGGAGCATGGGCCAGAGAATCGAGGTTGTAGTGTTGTATTTCTATCTCTGACCAGAACTCCTGCTGGGAGCCCGGGATTGGGGAATTTACCCTTGTAAGGCTACATTTGCTATTTCATTACTTTTGCCACTGTATTTATTTGAATGGTGCATTTAATACAAAGTAATTTAAAGCAGGCAGAGGGGAAAGCAGGCACTGACTGTGTGCTGTGACACCAATGTACGATTCCAATTGCTTCATTCTTGATATAAGCTCTGCTGCACAGCCAGAGCCTGGGAGCTGCCTACCTAAACAGAACCCACAAAGGACATGGGAGAAAAGGATGCTTGCCCTTAATTTGGGTGGTGAATGGGGTTATTTTGACTTTGGCCGACAGTGTAAAACAGGCGCTATCAATTCAGTTGTTGGTTAAACATTTCTCCTGATTTCGGAAGAGATGTATAACAAGCGGCTGAAACGATATTGCCCATTTTACACTATTGCCCAAAATCAAAATTACCCCTATTATTTGTATAAAATAAATAAAAGATTCTAGAGCAATTTCTTCTCCCTCCAATTTTCTTCACTTACCCCTCCTCTGCTGAAGGTGTTAGTTTATAGTGGATAAGGTTTTGTGGGCAGCTCCTTGCCAAACTGGCCATTTTTCATATGTGAGTCTGAACAATAAGTGGTAGCTGAGTATTCAACAATTAGGACCGTCATAACTGTGCCTTACCATGCTCTCTCATCTAGTAAGCAAATGCAGATACTGTAAGCAGAGGTTGTGGGTAGAGATCAGGAGTGTAAACTTCAGATAATTTTACTCCTTTTAGTCCCAGGATCTCCTGTCATTATGGCTGAGATTGGCTATAGTCCCTATAAATCTATTGAGTATTTTTGTAGCCTCCGGAGAGGACTTAAAGTTACAGAAAAATTGTGAATGGGAAAGGAATTCGATTTGGCAAGTAAATGGCCTAGTCAGCAGTGTAAATGCAGTGTGGATCTTTCCCATGCTGCTATTTCCATCATAAAGTAACAGGTGCCTGTCAGTAATATGCTTCATTTTCTCTCTAATGATTCTCTGTAATGCTTTGCTCTTTTACTTCATTCTCCAGTCTAATAGGCTTATGTTTTTCCTAAACTAAAGATTAACAGATGCCATATGAGTAACGATAACTATTTGTTATTTGAACAGGATTTGAATGTTTCTTTGAAGATTAGTAGACAAACACAAGTAAAGGAACAGCTATTATGATGGTATGTATTTTGCTTAAAGGTATATAAAATGATTAAGTATGAAAAACTGTTTCTAAAATAAAAACGTTTACCAGTAGTTTTCCTGTGATGTTGCTAACAAGTAGTCTAAGACCTTAAGTGAAACTTCTAATACAAACATCCATATGAACAGCTGAAAAGAAGACATCAAGGGGGAAAAATTCAGTTGTTTGCGCCTCCCGTTAGCACCTTAAGAGGGCACTAATGGGGCACAAAGCAACTAGCGCCTGGGCACAGCGATATTTGCGCCGCTCGCGAAATTAACTAAGCATTTTGCGACGGTGCTAAACACTACCGCCACAATCTCCTGCGCCGGCAGATTGTGACATCAGTCGAGTGCGCGACGCCCCGTTAGCGCACCGGACCGGATATTGAGTGGCGCCCCCTGCCTTACCGCCTGCCACTAGCAACGACAGGTTTAGGGGAGCGTTATGCTGTCAGAAAGGGACTAGGGGAGCGGTATTTAAAGGCGACCGCTTCCTCCCTTTTTTTGTCAGTGACATTTTTGCACCACGCATTCTGAGAGAGAGAGAGAGCGAGACTTCTGGAGAGATTCAACGCTGTGTGAAGGAGGTTTGAGTACTGAGCAGCACTTTGCAGGTTTATTTTGATTTGCCCTTCCTTGCTTCACCAGCGCTCTGAGGTAGCGCTTCGCTCCTCGGCCTTTGCGCCTTAAGACAGGTGTGAAGCACCTGATTTAGCGCTCCAATCACCTCCAGGGGCGATAAAAGCCATTTTTGCTGTCGGAGACGATAATTAGCGCCAGGCGCTAAACCTTGCGCACGGCCGATAATGGCGCCCCAAATAGGGCGAGACTCAATTTTTCCCCCCAAAAGACTATCTCACCATCAAGCCCACCCCATTCAGATATGATTCAGCCAAGCACATCACTTACACCTTCCCCCACTCAAGTCATTCAACCCCTACAATAGGCAAAAGAAATCAGAGAAAACACATGCACGTAATTTAGGAAAAAAGCATTTATTGTGGTCCCACTGTACCTTGAATGTGTCAGTGCAACACTATAATATAGCAAATGTACTGAAATAATATATCACATGACAAACACAAGGTAAAAATATTAAACATCTTCCTGATACCTATAGAAACAGGCCTCATTTGTAATATTTATTACCACTTTACAAAACTTGCTTTAAGATGCAAGTAACTTTGTCCTTCTGTCCCCTGTAGCTCTTACTCTCACTCATTTACATTATAAAATATTAAGTTTTTGTTCTAGTGGATTTGTAATATTTACTTAAGATGCAGGGACCCTTCCTGAACAAATGCTACAACTGGGGCTTTGGAGACTTGAGCCTCCAGAGATCCTGGGCTTCAATTTACAGCAGTCTGTCTTCTTTGCATTCAGCATATTGAGGAAACAGATAATATGGGCTTCAATATCCTCACCACTGCTCCCACACAAACTTCTGGCCATTCTGAGGCAAACCCACATCCATATTACCTAACAGTCCTGCTCAAATGACCACAGATATTTCACATAACATACAGGCTCAGGCAGCCAGTATATCAATATCTATGGCACCTGTAGTTGCAGTTCAGGCACTAAATGTCACATTATTAGCCCTACTAGGTTCTTGCGCATTATAGGCACTGCATATAGTGAGCCAGGATAATGAACAAAGGCAAAGGGGCAGCAACAGAGAAGTACTGTAATGGAAAATACAGGTAATGTGAGCTACCTGGTAATGGCAGCAGACAAATGCCTAAGGAGGTTGAGGTTTGGTAAGGAGGCAATGAGAGAGCTGTGTCATCTTCTGCAGGAAGACCTAAATAGAACATGTGAAATCTGAATGGCATGGCCGATAGTCGCCAAAGTCAGTGTGGCCCTCAATTTCTATGCATCAGACTGCTTCCAAACAAGCACTGGCAGCATCTGCAGTGTCAGCTAGTTTGCTGTCCACACATTGCAACATTATAGAATAACACAATTCTACAGAACTGTAGGGTGGTGGGGGTCTGGAACACACTGCCTGAAAGGGTGGTAGAGGCAGAGACCCTCATCACATTTAAAAAGTACTTGGATATGCACTTGAAGTGCCATAACCTACAAGGCTACTGACCAAGTGCTGGAAAGTGGGATTAGTGTGGCTAGCCCTTTGTCGGCCGGCACGGACAAGATGGACCGAATGGCCTCCTTCTGTGCTGTAAATTTCTATGATTCTATGATATGTTCTGCATGCCTGATTTTAATACTTTTCCACTGAACACTTCCCCAAGTGCCATAAATATCCAGGTGAGATCAAAAAGTCAGCAAGAAGAAATCACAGGCACAGACCCACATTTTCCCACTTCATGATGCAGTGCCAACTTTCTGTGCTCCCAGGTCAACTATTCCACAGATAATTTTACGACATGTGGAAGAAATTTTAAAATGTCACTCGGAAACAAATTTATTCAGTGGGAAGTTCAGATTTGAAAACTCAATTTTCACATGTGTGGATTTTAACCATTGGAGTAAATAGAGAATTTTTTTTAAAGTTTAGACATCACCTGAAATTGCATTAAAATGAAAATTATAACATGTGTCTTAATAGTTGGCAATGGTTAGCAACTGAAGCTTCAGCACTTTGTTTTACCTCAAGCATTCCAAATACAGTGATTGAACAAAAATGCATCAATCATATGGTACGTACAGCAACAGTAAAAGATGCAAATCTACCAAGGCCAAAATCCTTACATAATTGCCACCACATTTTCACACATGTTTTAAACCCATCAACACTGCCTTACAGCCATCTGCTGAATAATTCACAATGACTATAGGATGCCAGCTATTAAGTTAAGTATCCCCCATAAATCTTATGCCTAATAAATCCTCATTTTGATCTTAATTTTGACTTTACTTCACTAAAAGGAGTACACATTACCATTATAAGATCAGTACTGTAACTACTTCCACTATACTGTGTGCTATTGTGAACAAATGTATCAAGAGTTAGCAAGGGATTTAGGATTTATGAAAGTTCTTAAACAGGTCGCTAATGCAATATGTAAATATCCTTAACAGAGTTCATACCGTTGAAGAGTAACACAACATACAACATGAATTTCAGGTAGCTTCAGCTGCAAGTTTGGCAATTTTGCACCGTTCTCAGAATTACCTGATAATTATGAATGTAGTTCTGGCAACAAGATGGCCTGGATATCCTTGATATTGTTGGTAAAATGTCAGATCAGGGCTTTCACCTGCTGACGTTGTCCCATTGACACCTGTTTGTAACTTTTCTCTAACAGAAAGAATATTAGAAGTATTATAGATTCACTGAATGGTTGGCCGGAATTTTGCCTACCTGGGCAGGTCCGGTGCGGGTGGTGGCCATGGCGGGTCGCGACTCCGCTGCTGGCTCCATCCCGCTGCTGAAAATGACTTTTCCTTAATAGGGACTATTAAGCCTGCCCTGCGCATTACCCAGACCTCCCCAGGACACCAAAAAAGCCTGGTTGGAGATTGCAGAGGAGGTCATCAGCAGAGATGTGGTGAGGAGGACCTGGGTGCAGTGCCGCAAACATTTCAATGATCTCATTAGATCAGGAAAGGTGAGTACAAAACCAAACTCAACTTCATCCTGCTGTGCCTCTCATCACATCCCCATCACTCTGCCTTCCCAACCCCTGCACATCCTTACTCACACCAACATACCTTGCATGTCCACCCATCCCTCTCTATCTACATTATCACATCCCCATCTCACTAACCATCCCTCACACTCACCATCATCCTAATGCAACCATACCAACTAACAACACACAAGGAGGCCACTGGCTTTGGCACCCCACTCCATCATAGTCACCCGCTAAAGATGTAACCCATCAATCCCTTACACTCATTCCATCACTCTCACTCAACCTTCTCTTCTTTCCCTCCTTGCAGGAAATGAGAGCCCAAAATAAGAGAGAGAGGGGGAGAACCGGCGGTGGCCTCCATCATTTGCAAAGCTTACAAAAGCAGAGGAGGCTGCTTTAGAAATATCTGGAGTTGCCAAGCAGCTGGAGGTGGGAGACGGAGAGGGCCATCTCAGCAACCTGGTGACAGAATTACATATCATACAGCTACATGGCATACAGCAGTCACTCATATGGGCACTGATGTTAGCAGCCACTGAATGGTCATCATGTGTATAATGGTATCTGTACCCATTCTTCATATGACATATCTAACTCATCTATTTACTCTCCCACAGGTCCATCAAGCGCACCCCCCACCACCCACTGTCCAGGAGAAAGAGGAAGATGACTCCTCAGAGGAGTCTCCAGCTTTTGACAGTGCACCGTCACCAGACATAAGCACACCCAGCACCAGCGCAGATACACACACCTCAGTGGGTGCCATGCCAGATAGAGTAGTGCTGTCACCTGATGTCTCACAACTCACAAGTGAGCAAGAGCAGATGGTGGAGATGGGGGGAGGGGATTTTTTTGGGGTCAGCGGGTGTGTTTGGTGGCGGGTCGACTGGGAAAAAAATGTTTTGACAGTGGGTAGGGAACCCACTGTTAACCCGCCTCCACACTAGTCTCCCAGATGCTGGGTCTGTCATCGCTGAACAGACTCAACACCAAGCGGCGGGGGAGGCAATTTAGATTATTAAAAGCTTGTTAACAGGCACTTAAAAATTATTTTAAGTTCACCTTTAGAAGACTTCGCCCACAGCTTCCCTGCTGCTCGGGGATCACATCAGGTAAGGAGTTCGGGAGTTGTGTCAGCATGGGATGATTTCTTAACTTGACAGCTGCAAATCATCTATAAAAGCTCCCATTTCATAGCTGTTCACTTTCCAAGTTGCTTAGTGCATTTAGAAGACAGATTGAGCTTTATGCAGCTTGCAAGTGTTTGGAGCAAACTCTCTATCCAGTGTCACCTCATTGGAACAACCTCTCTTGCCATTGACAGATCGCTTCTGTCATCTCAAGTTCACCTGCCATCTATTACATCAGCATCGGTGCCCTTGAAACTATCTCACCTTGGTCCTCAGAATCCCACCACAATCAGCCCCAACACCAGCAGCTCCAGGCACACCAGCAGCACCAACAACAACACTAACCTTCTCTGCAATCAACTGATGCTGCAAAGGATACAGGGCATCAGAACCTGACGACATTGCTGCCCGGGAGGCCAGGGATGGCCTCACCATGGCCAGATTTACTTCACTTGATGCTGTACACCTTGGCTGCCACATGATGTGACAGGTTGGCACCACCCCACACCAACAACATAAAGCATCCCTACAATGCCAAAGCCATTTCTTTCACACTCATCGCCATTGCGGGAGGTACCGTTATGTCTTACCATTTACTGCAACTCACTAAGCCACTTCCAAAGGTGCACACAAATCTGTCCAAGAACGCAAAGTGTTTAAAATAAAGATTTTAATGTTTGACAGCACATTAACAGAAACTTCATATGAACATTGGCTAAAATACCCAAGTGCCTACCCTCGTGTTTTGTTACTTGATATGATTGGACTAGGATGAGGGTAAGTGTGAGGGTGGCTAGTGAGGTGGGGAGCTGATAATGTAGATAGGAGTGATGGATGGAGGTACAAGGTAAGTTGGTGTGAGTAAGGATGTGCAAGAGTAGGGTAGGGAAGGCAGAGTGATGGGGATGTGATGAGTGGCACAGCAGGATGAGGTTAAAAGGTTTGCGCCACTGCAGCCTGGTCCTCCTAACGACATCCCTGCTTGTGTCCTCTCGTGCAATGTGCAACCAGGCTGCACTGATCACCTGGGGAGGTCTCTTCCGCCCATGGGAAGGGAAGAAAACCTCCCTACGTGCTGTGACTCCCTCCATAAGCATATGGAGGGAGTCATGGGAGAGCATGGATGCAGCCCTGCACCTCTGTGCAGTGCTTGCAACACACCTCAATGCTGTAGAACACTGACAGCACAACTGTCAAAAGCAATTTGTGCATGGTCCCTTTAAGAAAACCGGCTGATGACGCGTCTGCAAGTGACGCCATCAGACCCGTTTCCTTCAATTGGCCAGGAAACACGCTGGATGGACTTAACAAGCCCAATCAGTGTAAAATCATTTCACAGAGCAGGCTGGAGCCAGCAACGGGGTCGCACCCCACCACTGACCCCAGCCGCACCAGACCCAACTCAGTGGGCGAAATTGCAGCTAGGGGACAGCAGTGGACAGTCCTCGCTGGAGGGTGCAGGATGCTTATAGCTCTGCTCAGCTGCATGCAGGTAGTGAGCCTTGGGTGCAATCCAGAAAGAGGGCGGTCATGGAGGTGCAGAAAAAGTGCAGGGGACTCTGACAGGTTTTGCGAGCACGATGTCTGCAAATGTTCAGAGAATGGAGGAGTCCATCTCCAACATGAGTGCCACCGTGTCGCAGGCAATGCCAACTATAGGCTCCTCCATGGATAGGATGGCCACCTACATGGAGCAGCTAATCCGCCACTCACAGGAGCACATGGTCTCTATGGAGAATAGATGGCAGAGGCTCATAGACCTCCTCTCCAGGAGGGATGTCAGTGTAGACGTTGGTCCTCATGGCCCCACTGATGTGCAGAAAGGTGCTCTCCAGCTCCTTGCTAGCAGGAAAGCGAGCAGGCTGCCTCTACCTCTGCTGAAGCCACAGGCTAGCACCTCATAGAAGCATGCGGAAGAGAAAGATGACACACAAGTAGATTCACAAGGGTAGCCACTTGGGTGTTTTATCCAATGTTTGTGTAAAGTTTCCGTTAATGTGCTGTCAAACATCAAAATCTTTATTTTCAACACTTTCTGGTCTTGGACAGATTTGTGTGCACCTTTGTAAGTGGCTTAGTGAGTTGCAGTGAATGGTGAGACATAATGGTACCCCTGCCCCACAATGGTGCTGAGTGTGAAAGGAATGGCTTGGTCATTGTAGGGATGCTTTATGGTGTTGCTGTGGGATGGGCCAACCTGGCGCATCATGTGGCAGCCATATGGATGTACAGCGTCACGTGAAGTAAATCTGTCCATGATGAAGCCATCCCCGGCCTCCTGGGCAGCAATGTGCTTGGGTGCTGATGCCCTCTGTCCTGTGCAGCATCAGTTGATTGTGGAGAAGGTTGGTGTTGTTGTTGGTGCGGCTGGTGTGCCTGGTGCTGTTGGTGTATGGGGCTCATTGTGGTCAGATTCTGAGGACCAAGGTGAGGCAGTATAAACAGCATCCATGCTGATGGAACAGATGGCAGGTGAAGTAGAGATGACAGAAGCAACCTGTCAATGGTGAGAGAGGTCCTTCCAATGAGGTGACACTGGAGGGAGACTTTGTTGGAAAGACTGCAGCCTGCAGAATCTGTGCTGGGAATGTAGGGAAAAACAGCTTCTGCTGAGGAAAGTGATCATCTCTCAGGTGGGAGCTTTTATAGTACATTTGATGCAGTCAACTAATCAGCTGGAGTAATGGCCACTGAACTCCCGCCTCAGGTTGACAGACGTGGTTCCCGAGCAGCATGTTTCCCGTGGCCATCCAGTTAAATTTAAAAGGTAAGGATAAAACCACTCTTAAGGGTCTGACAACAAGCTACTAATACTTTAAATTGGGTTGCCCGCCTCTGCCAGTCGGGTCGGGTCCACGCTGACAGAGGTGTCTGGGGGGAAAGGCACGTGGGAACGGGATGACAGTGGGTTCCTGACCTGCTCCCAAAAATAACAACTTTCCTACCCGACCCGCCTCCAATTGTGCCTGCTACCACCCCAGAAAATTCCGGCCGTTGTCTGAGAACAAGGAAAGGGGTCTTGAAGGGCTTTATTGTGTCATGCAGATGGAAGGCAACCTCTTTATTGGAAGAAGTTTGTGATGACCACCTGCCTGATGGCAGGGCTGCTGGAAGTCCGGCCCCACCTCCTCTCTGTCTTGGGATTTTTCGTCATTATCAGGATCTTCCAGACATTTGTCGACTTCATCTTCTACATTTGGAAGGCCCAATCTCTCTGTAATGGCCAAATTATGGAGGATGCAGCAAATCACTGTAAATGTGGAAACCCTTGCTGGGCTATATTGCAGGCTCCCCCTGATCTGTCCACGCAACAGAATGAGGACTGGGAAATTTGGATGGTCTGTTCCATGATGATCTTAGTGGTGTCCAGACCTTAAGGAGCTGACTTTCAGCCTCTATCCTTGGATTCCCAAAAGGTATCATCAGCCAAAGGCTGAAGCATGTATCCCTAGTCTTCGATCTGCCAACCTGTCTCATTGTTTTAGGTGAGCAGTGCAGGTATCCTGAATTGCCCAAGAATAAACAGCTCCCGGGTAGCATGCAATGACATGCAGAACATGGTGGTTTGCATCACCCTACTATCTGGCCATTGAATGAATGAAATCCCTTCCTGTTCATGAAGTTGATCTTTACAGCCACATGGGTGGCATCAATGACACCCTGCACTTGTGGGAATCCAGACACTCAGAAGAAGTTAATGGCTCTCTCTCTCTGCTTTGCTGGGTTCATATGGAACTGAGTGAACTCAAAGGTATACCTGCACAGGGTATTTGTGATTCGTCCAATGCAGCGATGAACTGCTGGATGACCGATGTGACTAATGTCACCAGTTGCCACTTGGAAGCACCCAGGTGCATAAAAGTTAAATGCTGCTGTCACCTTCACAGACACAAACAAGTCATTTCCACGGTGGATAGGGACTGACAGTCAGGTTCCAACAGGTGGTTTATCTCTGTCACGGTCTCAGGGGGAAAGTGCAGACTTCTAGAGGGGTAAAATTTGCTATGTGTTTCGCTCATTTTTCTCTGTCCCAATTTAAATATGCAAAGAAGGATCCTGCAATAGGTGCAGGACACTTCTGCCATATTGGGCTAAAACACATCAGAACTTTCCCTGTGCAAACTCCAACAGTTTTTTTTGTTTCTACAGTGGCCTAATGAGCGATCCTGAAAGGGACCACTGAAGGCCGTGAATGAAACACAAAAGTATGTTTTTAAAACCTATCTCAATGTAGAGCTAGAAGGAACATCAGTGCTCCTCCTGTCTTTATATTAAAACTGCGGACCGCTGCTGGTCACTGCTCAGTCACCCTTCCCGCCCCTCCCCCGATCCACCCTGGACTTGCTTCTCAGCCAGCTGATTTTGCTCCTCCCCATGCCCGGTGAACTGCCTCTTGGGGCATGACTAGTGCCCGCAGTGTGCAAGTTGCCTCCTAATGGTACAAGAGGACCAATATCATGTGGTCCTCTCGCCCATCAGTTTAGACATGAGCCTGGCCTTGGACCCCCCAAAAAACAGGAGGTACAATTTTTTTTGCTGTACATACGTCCTCCTACAAAGGGAGCTGCAAGGGCACATCTACTTATTTCCAGGGGGAGATGTGGTCCACACCCCCAGACACAGCATCAGTTGCCACGTTTTTCAGCACATTGGAGCAGGTGGGCACCACCGATGGCATAGACATCCACCATCAGCATGCAAAAGAGCAAACTGCCCGCAAACCCAAAAGTCCACTGGAAGTGCAGCGAAGGTTCCAATGGCACAATCCCGGCATACCTGCCAGTATGCCATGCCGACAGATTTTCAGGGCCAATAGGAGCAAGTCTCCACCAGGCTCTGCTGCTGTGGATGCTTTGGGATCCAAATTTCAAGATGCAGTCATAACCAGCTTCAACTCACTTTGAGAACAGTTACATGGAACCATAAGGGAGGGATTCATAAATTCTGTTGTTATTAATTCAGACAAATTGGTTGGCCACATGAAGAGATGAACTCCAGGAGTGACATGTGTGCAACAGCACAGGAGCAGCGAAATACTCATTTTAACGACCGTTCTGTGTAGTCCTCCTCACGTAATAGTAGGCACTGCTCCTGAAAACAAGGAGCACAGAGTAGCTCCAGGAAAGGAGACTCCTGGCACTGATACCACTACACTATGTAGCCATCCATCAGCGTTATTACTTCAAATAAGGAAGACGATAGTAGGTACAAGCCCAAAATGAGAATGTTTATGATATTTCTAGAAATAGGCTTGTTAGCAAAATTGGCTAAGGGACAGAAAACAGAATTGCTGTTTTTCCAGACTGGAGGGAGGTGCACAGCAGTGTTCCCCAGAGTTCAGTACTAGAACCACTACTGTTTTTGATATACATTATTGGCTTGGACTTGGGGGTACAGGGCACAATTTCAAAATTTGCAGATGACACGAAACTTGGAAGTGTAGTAAACAGTGAGGAGGATAGTAAAAGACTTCAAGAGGACATAAACAGGCTGGTGGAATGGGCGGACACATGGCAGATGAAATTTAACACACAGAAGTGTGAGGTGATACATTTTGGGAGGAAGAATGAGGAGCGACAATACAAGCTAAGTGGTACAATTTTAAAGGGGGTTCAAGAACAGAGAGACCGGGGGGGTGTTTGTGCACAAATCTTTGAATGTGGAAGGACAGGTTAAAAAAGCAGTTGATAAAGCATATGGGATCCTGGGCTTTCTAAATACAAGAATAGAGTACAAAAGCCAGGAAGTTATGCTAAACCCATATAAAACACTAGTTCAGCTGGAGTAATGTGTCCAGTTCTGGGCACCACACTTTAGGAAGGACGTGAAGCCTTTGGAGAGGGTACAGAAGAGATTTACTAGAATGGTTCCTGGTTGCGAGATTACAGTTACTGGATAGACTGGAGAAGCTGGGATTGTTCTCCTTGGAGCAGAGAAGGCTAAGAGGAGATTTGATAGAGGTGTTTAAAATCATGAAGGGTTTAGATAGAGTAAATAAAGAGAAACTATTTCCAATGGCTCAAGGGTTGATAACCAGATTTAAGGTGATTGGCAAAAGAACCAGAGGCGACACGAGGGAAAACTATTTTACGCAACGAGTGGTTAGGATTTGGAATGCACTCCCTGATAGGGTGGTGGAAACAGATTCACTAGTAACTTTCAAAAGGGAATTGGATAAATACTTGAAGGAGAAAAAACTGCAGGGATATGGGGAAAGAGCCAGAGAGTGGGACTAACTGGATTGCTCTTCGAAAGAGCCGGCACAGACTTGATGGGCCGAATGGCCTCCTTCTGTGCTGTACTATTCTATGATTCTATGATACTAAAAGAAATCTTCCCACATTTGTTTACGATACCACTGCACAGAATGTCTGAGGGAAATTGTCCCCCCTCCGCCCCCTGCCCTGGTATATAACTACACAAACATATGAATATGAGCCATACAGCCTGGAACAAAGGTACACAATTTGTTCACACTCAGGGACTGTAATGTTTAAATCTCATTATAGTAAGAGTCAAACATATGTTGTATCTGTACAGAAGGCGAGTGAGAACAGAGCACAGTGACTTGCAGCTGATTTATCTCTCTCAGTAAGGAACTGCCTACCCTTCACTTGCCATTTGTCCCAAACACAGTTAAACCTCTCCAACTCTTGAAGTTCTCCATGTTGGAATCACAATGCCCAAACCTGTCCCTACAATTCTGTTCTGCTGCAAATTCGGCATCATACCTTAACCTGTGAGGTATTGAAAAATTAGAATTCAAGTTGGTATAAACAAACTTGTAGCAAAAACAGCCACAATTAATGAGCCATTTCCAATCAATAATATAAAAGGATATAAGAGAACATTACTTGGTATTTTTGTAGATGTGGGAAATGTTAAAATTTCAAAATTTGATTTCTCAGAAATAAAATAAAATATACATTCTTTTTAAACATTTAAGAAAAAACTTTTTGAATGATATCTGTAGTATTCCAGGCTATCTATTGAAAAATACAGAAAATGGTGGGAGTGTCTGATGTGCCTCAATAATCCCGAGACTCGATGTTAGCGAAACAAAACAAGGCTTTTATTAACTTAGAAGATAACACGCAGTGGAGAGAGGTATCTTCCCTGGAGGTCTGCAGTACTGGCTGTGAGGCCAGACTGAGCTGGCTTACATAGAGGCCAGGTATGGGCGGAGCCCTACACACAACACATTCCATACATTCCAATACACAATACAATGGTGAGGAGAAACCTGAAACCAACCACAGTCACAGGCAATACAATGGTAAGGGGGAACCTGAAACCAACCACAGTCACAGGCAGTGATGAATGGAATATTTCATCACATTCACCCCTTCTATAGATTTAGTCTGTTCGGGGGTTTGGTAGTCCTCTGCGACCGACGTGGCTGTTGTGGTGTCGCAGGTGTCGGCTGGGTGTCCCCGGTGGCCTCCTGGGTCTCTGCCGGGGGTGCCGCCAGGGTTGTTGAAGGGGTAGTTGGTGAGGGTGCCGTTGGTCGATGTTCTTCCGGGGGTGATGAAAGAGTAGTGGGTGGGTAAGAGTTGCTGTGGTCGTTGTTGCTGCTATTGCCATGGTTGTTGTCGTTACCGGCTGGGGCGACGTCTTTTATTGACACGGTGTCCTCCCTTCCGTCGGCGTGCCGGACATACGCATATTGGGGGTTGGCGTGGAGTAGGTGCACTGGCTCCACGAGAGGGTCCGTCTTATGGCCCCTCACATGCCTTCGCACGAATACCGGACCCGGGGCGGAGAGCCATGATGGCATGGATACGCCTGAGGTGGATTTCCGGGGGAAGCTAAACATTCGTTCATGAGGCGTGGCATTAGTGGCAGTACACAATAGCGACCGTATCGATCGAATGGAGCACATCTGAGAGGACTTCCTGCCAGCGGGAGATAGGGAGGCCCTTGGTCCTTAGAGCTAGAGTGACTGCTTTCCATACTGTCCCGTTCTCTCGCTCCACTTGACCGTTACCCCGGGGGTTGTAGCTGGTGGTACGGCTCGTGGCGATACCCCTGGACAGCATGTACTGGCGTAGCTCTTCACTCATGAAGGACGCCCCCCTATCCGTGTGGATGTAGCTCGGCATACCGAACAGGCAGAACAAGCTGTTGAGGCATTTAATGACCGTGGCGCTGGTCATGTCTGGGCAGGGGAAGGCGAATGGGAACCGGGAGTATTCGTCCACAATGTTCAGGAAGTAAACATTGCGGTCGACGGACGGGAGGGGGCCCTTGAAATCTAAGCTGAGCCGCTCAAAGGGCCGTGTAGCTTTGATTAAGTGGGCTCTATCAGGGTGGTAGAACCGAGGCTTGCACTCAGCGCAAGTGCGGCAGTTCCTGGTCAGAGACCGAACTTCCTCAATCGAGTAGGGTAAGTTGCGGGACTTTATGAAGTGGAACAGCCGCGTGACCCCTGGGTGGCAGAGGTCGTTGTGGAGGGTCTGTAGCCGATCCCCGGTGGCGCTGGCACACATCCCTCGTGAGAGGGCATCTGGGGATTCGTTAAGGGCCCGTGGCCGGTAAATGATGTCATACTCGAAGGTGGAGAGCTCGATCCGCCACCTAAGAATCTTATCATTTTTGATCTTCCCCCTCTGTTTATTATTGAACATAAACGCTACCGACCGCTGGTCGGTAAGTAGGGTGAAGCATTTGCCGGCTAGGTAGTGGCGCCAGTGGCGCACTGCCTCCACGATGGCTTGGGCCTCCTTTTCCACGGAGGAGTGTCTGATCTCGGGCCCTTGGAGGGTCCTCGAGAAGAAAGCTACGGGCCGCCCCGCCTGGTTGAGGGTGGCCGCCAAGGCAAAGTCAGACGCATCACTTTCCACTTGAAATGGAGTGTTCTTGTCCACTGCCTGTAGCGTGGCCCGCTCAATATCCTGCTTAATGCTTTTGAAGGCGGCGTGGGCCTCAGCAGAGAGCGGAAAAGAGGATGCTTTCAAGAGGGGGCGGGCTTTGTCGGAGTAGTTGGGGACCCATTGGGAATAATAAGAAAATAACCCCAGGCACCTTTTCAGGGCTTTGGGAGTGTTGGGCAGGGGCAGCTCCCGTAGGGGGCACAATCGGTCGGGGTCTGGTCCGATTTCCCCATTCTCCACCACGCTGCCTAGTATGCAAAGGCGCGTGGTGTTGAAAACGCACTTGTCCTCGTTGTAGGTGAGGTTGAGTTTTTGTGCGGTTTTCAGGAACCTCTCGAGGTTCGAGTCGTGATCCTGCTGGTTGTGACCGCAGATGGTGACGTTGTCGAGGTAGGGGAAGGTTGCCTGCAAGTGGTGGTCATCGACCATGCGATCCATCTCCCTCTGGAAGACCGAGACCCCATTCGTCACCCCAAAGGGGACTCTGAGGAATTGGTAGAGGCGTCCGTTCGCCTCGAAGGCGGTGTACGGGCGGTCCTCTGGTCTGATAGGGAGCTGGTGGTACGCTGACTTGAGGTCGATGGTGGAGAACACCCGGTATTGGGCGATTTGGTTCACCATTTCTGATATGCGGGGTAGCGGGTAGGCGTCTAGTTGGGTGTACCTGTTGATCGTTTGGCTATAGTCGATCACCATCCGTTTCTTCTCGCTACCCCTTACCACCACCACTTGGGCGCGCCACGGGCTATTGCTGCATTCAATAATGCGCTCTTTCAGGAGCCTGTCTACCTCGGTTGCGATAAACCGCCTGTCCTCCCAGCTGTACCTCCTGCTTTTGGTCGCTATTGGCCGGCAGTTAGGGGTAAGGTTCGCGAATAGCGAAGGCGGCTTTACCTTCAGGGTAGCCAGGCCGCACACTGTGAGGGGCGGCTGGGACCCACCGTACTTGAGCGTGATGCTTTGGTGGTTGCACTGGAAATCCAGGCCCAAGATCACGCTCGCGCATAGATTCTTCATGATTAATACTTTAAAATTATCGTATACAGTCCCGTTAACGGACAATTGTACCGTGCAGTAACCCAGAATGGTCGATGTCTGGGTTTTATCAGCCATAGAGATGGTACCCCGAGTAGGGACCACCTTTAGGGAGAGTTGTCGTGCCAGTTCCGGGTGGATAAAACTCTCCGTGCTTCCACTGTCAATTAAACATTTAACCCCGCACCCGTTTACCTCGATGTCCACCATTGATTTGGATAGCGGGTGGGGCCTGGTCTGGTCCACTGTGACCGATGCCACTGTAGGGCCCTGATCGAGACAAGATGGCATCCGCGCTGTCTGCTCACAAGATGGCGGACCCCACGAGGTCGGGCAAGATGGCGTCCAAGATGGCCGCTCCCACGGCGCACACGCGGCGGTGGCGGGTTTTGGTTTTCCAGCGGGGTTCCCTCTGCACACCTTCCCAAAGTGCCCCTTCTTACTGCACTTAAAGCAGGTGGTGCCTTTCACCGGGCACAGGTTTCTGGTGTGCTTTGGCTGCCCGCAGAAGTAGCAGTTGGGTCCCCGATGCGTCGCGGCTGTCGTAGGGCTTCTGGGGGGAGAGCGGGGCCCCGACGGTGTCGGGCTGCCGGGCGGGGAAGATGCCTTCCAAGATAGCGGCGCCCTTGGTGCACACGTGGCGGCGTGGACGGCGCGGGCTGAAGAGTAGGCGTCCGAGTTTCTCTGGGCCACATCCAGGGATCGCGCGGTGTCCGCAGCCTGTTTCAGGTCCAATCCCGTTTTTTCCAGCAGTCTTTGCCGGATGTAAGTGGAGCTGAGGCCTGTGATAAAGGCATCGCGAACAAGCTCGTCGGTGTACACTGTGGCTTTTACATCTCGGCACTTGCAGTCTTTGCCAAGCATTTTCAGGGTGCCTAGGAACTCCTCCACCGATTCCCCAGGTCGCTGTGCGCGAGTGGCGAGCAGATGCCTAGCATACACCTCATTCGTAGGCTGCTGGTAATGCGCCTTTAAGATGTCGCAGGCGGCCAGGTACGTGTCGGCGTCTTGGATGAGGGGGTAAACCCGGTGGCTTACCCAATTCCGCAGAATTCCGAGTTTCATACTCGCAGCGTCCGTAGCGTCTTTGACGGCTGCGGAATTGTCCTGGAAGAATTCCATACACATAAACCAGTGTCCGAAGCATGCTGATGCGTCTGGAGCATGCTGATCCAAATCCAAACGTTCGGGTTTCAGGAGTTGATCCATTGTGTTGAAAAATAAGTTAATAAAATTGATGTGCCTCAATAATCCCGAGACTCGATGTTAGCGAAACAAAACAAGGCTTTTATTAACTTAGAAGATAACACGCAGTGGAGAGAGGTATCTTCCCTGGAGGTCTGCAGTCCTGGCTGTGAGGCCAGACTGAGCTGGCTTACAGAGGCCAGGTATGGGCGGAGCCCTACACACAACACATTCCATACATTCCAATACACAATACAATGGTGAGGAGAAACCTGAAACCAACCACAGTCACAGGCAATACAATGGTAAGGGGGAACCTGAAACCAACCACAGTCACAGGCAGTGATGAATGGAATATTTCATCACAGTGTCTAAGTTAAATAAAAAATGACATGAGGAATCCCTGAAAATGTACACAAAATGAAACAAAAAAAATGTAAGAGATCCATGAAGATTTGTAACTGTCAAGTAAGTACGTGAATGAGAGTGCCAATGAGTGTAAATGTCTGTCTGAAAATATAGCCACAATTTTAATCTTATGTGCCTGGCAAGAGTGGGCAAATTCAGGTCGGATGCCGAATTTACACCCCGCCCGCTTGTCTGAACATGGAGGTGTGATTGTGAACATTTTTGTGAATATTCAGGTGTGAGTACAAATCTTTCAGTGTATCAGTGTGTTGGTCCTAAACTCATGGGATAATTTTAACCTAATGCACCCAATGGAAAACTGTCGGAATCGGATTGTACGTCAGTTTTACACCCCGCCCAATTTTACTTTGCTTTGAAGTCAATGGAGAGTAAAATCGGGCGGAGTGTAAAACTGACGACCGACTCGATCCTTACCCCTTTAGTGTATGTGTGAGTGTGCAGTTCAAGTGATTGTGTGAGTTTTAATGTCAGTGTAGATGTGTGAGTCTGAGGTGCATTTACACTACAACTGTAGTGAGGACGCAAAATGGTTTTGTTTTCACAAATGTGCTGGATTATTGGGATACATTTTATGGAGCCTCATGCCACTGGCAGGGCCCGGTGCAAAGGTAGTGCATAATAAAAATACGTGAATGACTCCATTGGTGGTGTGAAGTCTCTATAAGTGCGATTGTGCACGTTTGTGAAGATGTGAGTGAGAGTGTATAGGTATGCTATTCCAGTTGTGAGTATATGGGTTTGTTCCTATAGGTATGAATGTGTGGGTGTACATGTTTGTTATGAATATGTGAGTGTGTGCAGGTGTCTGAATAAGTGAGTGTGAGAGTCTGTCCCAATAGGTGTGAGTGTTGAGAATGCGTGAATATGTAAATGTAAATATGTGGGTGTTGCAGTGTGTTCCTGTGTGTGTGTGTGCAGGTGTCTGGGTAGGAGAGGGTATACAAATAGGAGTGTGTTAATGTGGGGTGTGAGTGTGAGGGTGAGTTCCACTGAGTGTGAATGTGTTGATGTGGGGGTGTGAGTGTGAGGGTGTGTTCCACTGAGTGTGAGTGTGTTGATGTGGGGGTGTGAGTGTGAGGGTGTGTTCCACTGAGTGTGAGTGTGTTGATGTGGGGGTATGAGTGTGAGGGTGTGTTCCACTGAGTGTGAATGTGTTGATGTGGGGGTATGAGTGTGAGGGTGTGTTCCACTGAGTGTGAGTGTGTTGATGTGGAAGTGTGAGTGTGAGGGTATTGATGTGGAAGCATGAGTGTGTGTTTCTGTGAGTGTGAATGCGTTGGTGTAGGGGTGAGTGAGTGTGAATGCGTTGGTGTAGGGGTGAGTGAGTGTGAATGTGTTGGTGTAGGGGTGAGCGAGTGTGAATGTGTTGGTGTAGGGGTGAGCGAGTGTGAATGTGTTGGTGTAGGGGTGAGCGAGTGTGAATGTGTTGGTGTAGGGGTGAGCGAGTGTGAATGTGTTGGTGTAGGGGTGAGCGAGTGTGAATGTGTTGGTGTAGGGGTGAGCAAGTGTGAATGTGTTGGTGTAGGGGTGAGCGAGTGTTTCTGTGAGGGTAAGGTCCTGTGAGTGTGAATGTGTTGATGTGTGGGTGAGTGTGTTGGTGTGAATGTGTGTGTGTGTGTGTGTTAGTACGAGTGTGTGTGAGTTAGTGTGAGTTACTGTGAGTGTGTGTGAGTTAGTGCGAGTGTGTGTGTTAGTGCAAGTGTGTGTTAGTGCGAGTGTGTGTGAGTGCGAGTGTGTGTGAGTTAGTGCGCGTGTGTGTGAGTGCGAGTGTGTGAGTTAGTGTGAGTGTGTGTGAGTTAGTGCGAGTGTGTGTGAATGAGTGTGAGCACGCATGCTCCATGCTCCTTACCACTTCTTGAAAGAGTTTCCCCAGGGCGCTGCCATCCTGTAGGTTGTGCACGAAGCGGGAGGCTGGCGGGCTGGCTAAGAGGCGCAGTTTGGCTGCGTTGGGCGGCTCAGTGGCCACGGGCGACATGCCCACCGTGAAGAACTTGATGCCATGGTTCTTGGCCTCGGCTGTGGCCGCGTAGATGTCCGGGTTCCTGGGGTGGTCTACGCCGTCCGTCATGAGCACGGCCACCCTGACGCTGCCCGGGGCCGCCTCGTTTAGGTAGAGCTGGGTCAGGTTGGTGATGGCATACGTGGTGTAGGTGCCGTGCCCGATGTAGCTGATGGGGGCGACGCGGGCTCTGAAGGTGGCTGGGCCGTTCCAGTCGCGGAAGGTCTGCTCGATGAGCACTGTGCTGCTGTACTGGAGCAGTGCCACTCTGGGCACCAGCCGCCGGCCGCTCGACACCCGCAGCTGCTGCAGCCGGTCCACAAAGTCCAGCACAAAGCTCTTCTCCCGGTTGTGGTTGAAGTCCTTGGCGCTTTCTGAACTGTCCAACAGGAATGCAATCTCCAAACTGCAATCCTCCTCTGAAAAGTGGGAAAGAAAGATTGATTTATTGATTTTTGGGGCTGTTAACATATTTTGTGACCTGAGGAATTGCAACATTGGGCTGAAGTGAAACAAACATAATCCAACTTTCAATAATTTCACTTGGCTTCACTTTGTATTTCCTTCACAGAAAGACAAGCAGTTTGCCAGCACAACGTTTACACAATGAAATAGGTTGTTTAATTTTTAAGTGGCTTTGATAATGAACACTTCTTGTATCGTTATTGTCTACAGGTTTACATTGCGCCAGGTGCAGTGTTTAAGGTAGTGGAGATCTCTATAAACAGCCTGAGGGTTTACCCTGCAGCCAGTGCACAGTTAAACAGATAAAGCAGAAGTTATGAATGAGGAAAGATGGGTAAAAAGCGACTGAAAGCAATGAATGCAAGCAAGTGTTAAATAAACAACATAAAGTTAAATAAAAGTCTGATATGACCTTGTTCATTTTCTCCTGGTGCATTAGATGAGAGATACTTATTTTTTTGTCTTCTAACAAAATTTCCATCCCCTCGTACTTCATAGTCTTGTGATAAAACGTTCTGGTATCCTGTCCATACCAGGAGCCACCAAAGCTGGTAGAACGCTTTCATTCTCCCTATAATAATAAATCTGCATTTAAAAGTGTCATTACACAACGGATCAAGTTCACGAACCCACATGTCCGTTTTGATATATGAAATTATACAGTTGTATCGCAAATTACAGTGTATCACATTCAATTAGCAGATTAAACATACTGATGTATTAGAGATAGATTCTAGCTACTTTTGCTGTAGAATTGTATAACGTTAACTTTAGCAACCGTACAGAAAAAACTCGACAGATTCTGCAAAGTGCATAACCAAAATGTCGTAGGCTGCTGCGAATTTGAAAGAAAGTTAGATTTACTGTAACTGATAGGAGTTAGGGCATTGTACAAAGTAACATTTACCTGTAGGGAGTTCTCAACTGCCTTTTGTCTCCACTGGATTGAAGAGCAAAACAAGTATTAGCAGGGTAACTCTGGCCGAGTGTCCGAGGTCTTTCAATGCATTCTCTGGGGGAATCTGCCTCTTTTCAAATCGAAAAGTTAAACTTCTCCTGCTTTATAAATGAGGGCGGGACAGCCCGAGGATGGCACTGGAATGCCGAAGCCAATTGGCTGCAGCGAGGAGCTGCAATTTCATTTGAAAAGAGATGAAACAAGAAAGGTCCTGGACGCCTGAGAATAAAAAGTACAGGTACTGTGAAATTGAATTGCGGTAATTATTCACTTAATAAAGAAAAATGGCACCCGGCGGCGAATTAACGTGCACGATCCAACGTAAAGTTCAAATCATGTCAAAAATTTCAAGAGTGAAGTCAGAATGCGTTACACCCACCACTGTAACTCTTGAGCTTGAACAATGGCTTCAGTGGCTGCACTTCAAAAGTATTTCATTGGCTGGAAAGCGCTTTGAGATGTCCCGAGGTCGTGAAAGGCGCGCGATATAAATGCAAGTCTTTCCTTCAACAAATGAGTAATGCTTGATACATTGGACACTGAGAGATTGGATACCAATATCCATCTCATAAAATAGACTGATGGCCCATATTAGATCATTCATTCAAAACAACCTACAATTCCCATCATAATAAATCATCATAGCATCCAACTGTTCATCATAGCATCCAACAATAAGAATAAAACCGGACGGACCACCCGGCATCAACCTCGGCACCGGAAACGACAACGACAACGGCAAACCTAGCCCTGTCTACCCTGCAAAGTCCTCCTTACCAACATCTGGGGGCTTGTGCCAAAATTGGGAGAGCTGTCCCACAGACTAGTCAAGCAACAGCCTGACATAGTCATAATTACCGAATCATACCTTACAACCAATGTCCCAGACACCACCATCACCATCCCTGGGTATGTCCTGTCCCACCGGCAGGACAGACCCACCAGAGGTGGTGGCACCGTGGTATACAGTCGGGAGGGAGTAGCCCTGGGAGTCCTCAACATTGACTCAGGACCCCATGAGGTCTCATGGCATCAAGTCAAACATGGGCAAGGAAACCTCCTGCTAATTACCACCTACCGTCCTCCCTCAGCTGATGAATCAGTACTCCTTCATGTTGAACACCAATTGGAAGAAGCACTGAGAGTAGCAAGGGCACAAAATGTCCTCTGGGTGGGGGACTTCAATGTCCATCACCAAGAGTGGCTCGGTAGCACCACAACTGACCGAGCTGGCCGAGTCCTAAAGGACATAGCTGCCAGACTGGGTCTGCGACAGGTGGTGAGGGAACCAACAAGAGGGAAAAACCTACTTGATTTCGTCCTCACCAATCTACCAGTTGCAGATGCACCTGTCCATGACAGCATTGGTGGAAGTGACCACCGCACAGTCCTTGTGGAGACGAAGTCCCGTCTTCATGTTGAGGATACCCTCCACCGTGTTGTGTGGCACTACCACCGTGCTAAATGGGACAGATTTCGAACAGATCTGGCAACTCAAAACTGGGCATCCATGAGGCACTGTGGGCCATCAGCAGCAGCAGAATTGTATTCAACCACAATCTGTAACCTCATGGCCCGGCATATCCCTCACTCTACCATTACTATCAAGCCGGGAGATCAACCCTGGTTTAACGAAGAGTGCAGGAGAGCATACCGGAAACAGCACCAAGCATACCGAAAAATGAGGTGTCAACCTGGTGAGGCTACAACACAGGACTACTAGCATGCCAAACAACGGAAGCAACATGCGATAGACAGAGCTAAGCGATCTCACAGCCATCGGATCAAATCAAAGCTCTGCAGTCCTGCCACATCCAGTCGTGAGTGGTGGTGGACAATTAACCAGTTAACAGGAGGAGGAGGCTCCAAAAATATCCCCATCCTCAATGATGGTGGAGCCCAGCACGTGAGTGCAAAAGACAAGGCTGAAGCATTTGCAACTATCTTCAGCCAGAAGTGCCGAGTGGATGATCCATCTCGGCCTCCTCCTGAGGTCCCCAGCATCACAGATGCCAGTCTTCAGCCCATTCAATTCACTCCACGTGATGTCAAGAAACGGCTGAAGACACTGGATACTGCAAAGGCTATGGGCCCTGACAACATTCCGGCAATAGTACTGAAGACTTGTGCTCCAGAACTAGCTGCGCCCCTAGCCAAGCTGTTCCAGTACAGCTACAACACTGGCATCTACCCGGCAATGTGGAAAATTGCCCAAGTATGTCCTGTCTACAAAAAGCAGGACAAATCCGACCCGGACAATTACCGTCCCATCAGTCTACTCACAATCATCAGCAAAGTGATGGAAGGTGTCGTCGACAGTGCTATCAAGTGGCACTTACTCAGCAATAACCTGCTAACTAACGCCCAGTTTGGGTTCCGCCAGGGCCACTCAGCTCCTGACCTCATTACAGCCTTGGTCCAAACATGGACAAAAGAGCTGAACTCAAGAGGTGAGGTGAGAGTGACTGCCCTTGACATCAAGGCAGCATTTGATCGAGTGTGGCATCAAGGAGCCCTAGCAAAACTGAAGTCAATGGGAATCAAGGGGAAAACTCTCCATTGGTTGGAATCATACCTAGCACAAAGGAAGTTGGCTGTGGTTGTTGGAGGTCATTCATCCCAATCACATGACATCACTGCAGGAGTTCCTCAGGGCAGTGTCCTAGGCCCAACCATCTTCAGCTGTTTCATCAATGACCTTCCCTCCATCATAAGGTCAGAAGTGGGGATGTTCGCTGATGATTGTACACTGTTCAGCACCATTCGAGACTCGTCAGATACTGACGCAGTCCGTGTCCATATGCAGCAAGACCTGGACAACATTCAGACTTGGGCTGACAAGTGGCAAGTAACATTCGCACCACACAAGTGTCATGCAATGACCATCTCCAACAAGTGAGACTCTAACCATCTCCCCTTGACATTCAATGGCATTACCATCGCTGAATCCCCCACTATCAACATCCTGGGGGTTACCATTGATCAGAAACTGAACTGGACCAGCCATATAAATACTGTGGCTACAAGAGCAGGCCAGAGGCTGGGAATTCTGCGGCGAGTGTCTCACCTCCTGACTCCCCAAAGCCTTTCCACCATCTACAAGACACAAGTCAGGAGTGTGATGGAATACTCTCCACTTGCCTGGATGAGTGCAGCTCCAACAACACTCAAGAAGCTCGACACCATTCAGGATAAAGCAGCCCGCTTGATTGGCACTCCATCCACCACCTTCAACATTCACTCCCTCCACCACCGGCGCACTGTGGCTGCAGTGTGTACCATCTACAAGATGCACTGCAGCAACTCGCCAAAGCTCCTTCAACAGCACCTTCCAAACCCGCGACCTCTACCACTTAGAAGGACAAGGGCAGCAGATGCATGGGAACATCACCACCTACAAGTTCCCCTCCAAGCCACACACCATCCTGACTTGGACCTGTATCGCCGTTCCTTCACTGTCGCTGGGCCAAAATCCTGGAACTCCCTTCCTAACAGCATTGTGGGTGTACCTACACCATATGGACTGCAGCGGTTCAAGAAGGCGGCTCACCACCATCTTCTCAAGGGCAATTAGGGATGGGCACTAAATGCAGGCCTAGCCAGCCAGCGATGCCCACATCCCATCAATGAATAAAAAAAAAAAATAATTGCAGGGTGTTTTTGCCTCCACTGTTCTACCTAGTATTGCATTCCATATGTTAATCACATTCCATGTGAAGGAGTACTCATGAGAAGTAAACAAAGCAGAAACAATCAGAGGGCATCAGGTGAGGTAAACTCATGGGACCAGATTTTGCTGGAGTGGGGCATCTCACAGCGGGCCCTGTTAGACTTGTTCTTGCACATTTAGGCTTTTTTTAAAAATTGCCCACAAATTTGCTGGAAGTCCGAGCTGATAACGACACAGTGAGGGCAACAGGACCTTGGTGAACCTCAGGACAAACGTTGGGCCGTATTTTCCGATCGGAGGCTTCCTGCGTGCGGAGGCCTCCGATCTGGAAAAAATCTACGGACTTACTTGAGGGCTCCCGAGGTCCGGACACTTTCGCTCCTGGGTCTCTCCAACTCAAAATGTGCAGGGCCTACGTATCCCAGAGACGCATGCGGTTTACAAGCGTCCCTGAGATCACATGGGCCATGGGGAGCCAATCAAAGAAGAGAATCTTCCTTCATACACTTGACAAATAGACCTGTCAAATATATGAATGGAGATCACCCCCAAAACACTGTAAAACATTAAATAAATATTTTTTTAAATCACATTTTTAGAATGAGTTGAAATTACAATAAATTAAATATTTTAAACAAAAATGTATTTTTTGAAAAAAATAACTGAAGTTTTTTACGGGGCTAAAAATAAACTTACCTTTTTAAGAGTATTTTTAAATGATAAATGAATGAAAACATTCTTTTTTTACTTTTTTCAAATCTTATGCTGGCTTTTATCAGGCATAAGATTTCTAAGCGTTTTCTGCGGGCGGAGGTTCTCCAGAAATTGGAACTATCCGCCCGCAGAGGCCCTTCTCCAGGGCAGACTTCTGATCTGGTAAGAGCATTCTTGACAGATCGGAAATGATGGTTTTCAGCGCATGCACTTGGCATGCCTGAAACCGGCATTTCCCATGTCCCTGCGGGTGTGTACACAGCTCGTACACACCCGTCGGGATCGCAATATACGGCCCAATACATCTCCTTAACCAATGAGATTTACGGATTGAGAAATAAACAGATGAAAGACTGAGAAGGAGGGTGAATTAGAGTGGGTGAAATCAAGTACAGAAAGAGAAATAAAGATAGGAAAAGAAAGATTGGATTAAGAGGGCGAAAAAAGAGACAGAAAGGAAATGTAAGAAAAAGATGTAAAATTAGATATTTTTAAATCTCCTAAAATAATTCATTACCCGAAGGAACGAGTCTCCACACTTATAATTTTTCACTTTCTGGGCCAGAGAGATTGATTGGCAGTCATTAACAATCATTACAAGGGGTAATTACGCTGTTACGCGAGTTTAATGGACAATTGATGTGCAAATGCAGCAACTTCATGAAACTTACGGGGAGGTTAAGCGCAAGATGCTGTTTTCGTGAAGCTAACAGTGGAGCAGCGCAAATTGGCCAGCAACTTGTGGCGATTCGCAATATACGAGGTGTTGCTTCCTCACCACCAGTTGCTGGCCGATTTGCACATTAATAACAGTGTGCGTTGCTCAAATGCCATTATTTTTCAGCAAAATCTGGCCCATTATGTTCTCCAGCTTGCCAATATAAATTGCTATGTAATTGGTAGTTTTACAGAGCAATCAATATAATGCTTCATTAAAAAAAAATATTGACCCATAGAAAGCAACACACACTTTTCAAGAAGAATCCCTCTTTTCAGTGTCAATGTAATGCATCCATGTGGCTGATATTATGTCCGTGTATAATTGAGACACGGACAGCAGGAGTTGATTATAACAAGTCTTTACTGAATGGAGACAATCGGGAAACTGAACTACAGAAGATTGCTAGCGCCTTTTATACAGGGGTGGTCACTGCTGGTACTGCAGTCTGAGACCAGTTATTCCCTTAAAGGTACATACACAACAGCTGACTTTCCCTGTAATTGAGCCTTTAAATGAAAAGTTTATGAGGAGCTCGGTGGTGCGGTAGGTAGGTCTCTGGGTTCAGAGCTAATGCAGGATGAAAGCCTCATCTGCCTGCTGGATGTAAGGGGTCTATCTGGAATTAGTTTGGACAGTTTCAATTCAGTCCATCATGGGCTTGGGCTCCCAACACAAAGCGGCCATTCATTTACACTAAATTTGCAACTTCAGTCACAGAAGCCACACCATGGGAAATAGAAAAACATCAGTTGGTACAGTAGGGGTGCTCTTCTGCAGGTGAAGCTGACTCTGGACCTAACTGTATGACACCTGACCTAGAATGCTTGATGCTGACATTGAGTGCCTGAAAAGGAGAGTGTTTAATTTCCTGGCGCTAGTATTCCTCAGTCTGATGAGCACAAAATTCACAATAAAGACATTTGTGAAGTGGGCAATAAAAGAACAAATACAACCTGCAGTGTTTTAATTATTGGTAAATTATTGCCTTCAACTGCAGTTAATATTTATGTTGTATATATCTTTTATCTATGAAGATCAAAGTATTATAATATGTAATTTATCAGTGTAAATCTGGAGAATATAAGTTAGTGATTAATTTCTATGGTTGCAGCAATAAAACTGTGCTGTTCAGTTCTCCAAACTTGTAAAGACAGATCTAGTTGAGGTTGTTATTTATCTAATAACTGGTTACCTGAAACCATTTGCTACGTGGAATTTAGTGCTGCATTCTGGCTAGTATTACAGGTTACAATCTTGTTTAAAGTGAACATCTGCTAGGTCAGAGGTTAATCAGCATATAGGTTGTGATCGTGTGTATGATATGATGTGTGTTTGGTTAGAATATTACTGTCTGTCTAACAAAAGGTCCAAGTGTCACTATTACCTAAGACAGCTGTGTTCTGGGCTGTAGAGTTTCATTACCTCCTGTAGGCTTGAAACAATCAGTATAATGGAGCTGTCATATAGGAATGATGAACTGAAAAGTTATGACTGAAAATCAATATCTGCCTCAGCCCTCCAACTCAAATTTTATAATCTCCAATATGTTTGTGGTTAATTTAATATATATAGAATAATGACTACTTGTTAACAGTTATGTGGTTCAAATGGTGACATAAATCATGAGGGCTTTGCTCTCATATTTCATAAATATTACCCAAACTATTTCTTTGGTTGTAACCTTTAACTCAGTATCTATGTTTGTTATTTCAAAGGATGTGTACACTTTTCATAGTATGTTCAAGGGGTTTTGTCACCACTTTAAAGTTAGAAGGAAAATGTTATTCCTACTGTCGATTAGCATACAACGCAATGACACAATTCCAATCTAGGTGACAGGACTGGCTTAAGTCATCTTCAAATCTTACAGATGCTGGGATCCTCGACATTAAGGAGATCCATTGCCAAGCATATTAATCTGACGCAGCTCTGATTTATCTTTTCAATCTTGTGAAGTTGCTAAATACAAATTCACCCAGACCAACTGTTCAAGAGTCCCAGATGTAAAGGAGCATTTTATATTACACACTGACTGGCTGTTCAAGGGCCCAGGAGATGGTCAATGTGCTGTATAGGACGCTCCTCCACTCCTCCAACTCTAAGCAGCTGATTAGTGTTTTATACAGAAATTAGCCATTCAAGGGAGTGGATGAGCGTCTGTTTGGAAGAATAGAGTTGGGAAAGATCAATGGAAGAAAAAGCAGCAGCTGGGAGTGATCACTGGAGCAACTCAGAACATAGAAACATAGAAGATAGGAGCAGGAGTAGGCCATTCAGCCCCTTGAGCCTGCTCCGCCATTCAATGCGATCATGGCTGATCATCCAAGTTCAGTACCCGGTCCCTGCTTTCTCCCCATACCCCTTGATCCCTTTAGCCTTAAGAAATATATCCAACTCCTTCTTGAATATATTTAATGTATTGGCCTCTACTGCCTTCTGTGGTAGAGAATTCCACAGGTTCACCACTCTCTGGGTGAAGAAATTCCTCCTCATTTCTGTCCTAAAAGGCCTACCCCTTATCCTTAGACTGTGACCCCCTGGTTCTGGACTCCCTGACCATCGGGAACATCCTCCCTGTATCTAGTCTGTCCAGTCCTGCCAGAGTTTTATAAGTTTCAATGAGATCCCCTCTCATTCTTCTAAACTCCAGCGAGTACAAGCCCAATCGTCCCAATCTCTCCTCATACGTCATTCCTGCCATCCCAGGTATCAGCCTGGTGAATCTTCGCTGAACTCCTTCCATGGCAAGAATATCCTTCCTCAGATAAGGCGACCAAAACATACGAGGAGCAGTGAGAGAATAAGAGAGAGAGAAAAAAAGAGACTCACTGAGACACAGGTGTGAACAACAGAGACACAGGGAAAGAGTAACAGAAAGAGGCACAGAAAGACAGGGAGGGAGTAACAAAGAGACAGGAAAAGTAACAGAGAGATGGAGAGCAAAACACAGAGACGGGGAGGGTAATAGTAACATATTGATCCCAATAAAAATCATGATTGAGGTTAGAATGGAATTATAGAATCATAGAATGGTTACAGCACGGAAGAAGGCCATTCGGCCTGTCGAGCCTGTGCCAGCTCTCTGCAAGAGCACTTCAGCTAGTCCCACTCCCCCGCCCTTTCCCCATAGCCCTGCAATTTTTTTCCTTCAGATACTTATCCAACTCCCTTTTCAAAGTTGTGATTGAATCTGCCTCCACCACCCTTTCAGGCAGTGTATTCCAGATCTTAACCACTCGCTGTGTAAATAAGTTTTTTCTTACATTGCCTTTGGTTCTTTGCCAATCACCTTAAATCTGTGTCCTCTGGTTCTCGACCCTTCTGCCAATGGGAACAGTTTCCCTCTATCTACTCTGTCCAGACCCCTCATGATTTTGAACATCTCCATCAAATCTCCTCTCAATCTTCTCTGCTCTAAGGAGAACAACCCCAGCTTCCCCAGTCTATCAACATAACTGAAGTCCCTCATTCCTGGAATCATTCTCGTAAATCTTTTCTGCACCCTCTCTAAGGCCTTCACATCCTTCCTAAAGTGTGGTGCCCAGAATTGGACACAATACTCCAGTTGGGGCCGAACCAGTATTTCATACAGGGTCCTCATAATTTCCACACTTTTGTACTCAAACTTCTATTTATGAAGCCCAGGATCCCATAAGCCTTTTTAACTGCTTTCTCAACCTGTCCTGCCACCTTCAATGTTTTGCACACTAATACCCCCAGGCCTCTCTGTTTGTGCATCCCTTCAGGATTGTACCATTTACTTTATATGTCCTCTCCTCATTCTTTCTCCAAAATGTATCACTTCATACTTTTCTGCATTAAATTTCATCTGCCACATGTCCACCCATTTCACCAGCCTGTCTATGTCTTCCTGAAGTCTATCATTCTCCTCCTCACTGTTCACTATAGTTCCAAGTTTTGTGTCATCTGCAAGGTTTGGGTGCAGGACTGACAGGGGCTATGTAGTTAAGGCCTGAGAGTTAAAATCTCCTGGGCCTCATTCTGCCGAGATTGGGATGATTTGCCATCCGCTCGCCCAACTCCCGCCCCAAGTTAAAATTGGACATTTCATGTCAATTCGTTAACAGGCAAAATTCAAAAGATAAGAAAATGAGAAAAGATAAAAATCATTTGTCTTCATAGTTTCTTCTCTATGACATTTATGATTGTAACATTGTACACATTCAATATCACAGAAGCCTTTGGGGGCAGTTATACTGCCACTTTCATGGTGATGTATAGTGATTTTGAGTGCACACTGACACAAAATTGGCAGCGTAGAATGGAATTCAGGTCAGTAATCTAACTCCTCTGTGAACTGAAGCTGCAAAGTGTGAGAAATTTTGACTTTGACTCTGAGTATCATATAAGTTCAGGCTGGTGCAAAGCTGCAGTTTAAAAGTGCCCAGGTGGTCCACTGCACCGGTGGGGGACTTTATAACCTTATTTTTCTATCCTTTTTATTCTTTTAAAGAAGCGATACTTCTGCTCTCACTCTCACATTAAACAGCATAGAGCAAGAAAAAAATCAGGGACCTTTCTGCTCTGTATGGCTAACGACTCATGGCTTTAACCAGCTGAGCCATGGCATTTCCTTATCTTCCTTGCGTACTTTTGAAATAGGAAAATATCAGGTTTGTACTTGAGAGTTGCCAGCAGCTGGGAAAAGCATCGCACAGGAAGTATGAGTTTGTTAATGTGTAATATTTTAAATTGCTTTTCAACAGATTCCCAGTTAAGTCAGCATCCAGTTCTTTTGTAAGGGGTCTACAATAAATATGCAGACCATCATGTAGTTTGAAATGCCACACAAGTATGGATCTGGATAAAACAGAAGCCATCTCATTATTTTAGGGCTATGCATCTCACGTTTCTTCAGCAAAAATGTGCTCATTTTAGAAATAGCAGCATGAGGTGTAAGACCACAACCTCAATCTTGTTGCTTTAAATGGTCTGAGAAGCATAGTCACAAATAAGGATATTTGCTATCTGAAGCTCTCATTCCAGAGATAAGAATTGATGACTTCAGGAATCAGGCTAGAGTGCTCGAGGAAGAGTATGTGCTTCTGCTATCATTGATTCCAAAAGAGAAAAAAACTTGGAGTTCACCAACCTTCCAAGCTCCTTCAGCATTCTTTCCATTTTCATTCACATCTCTTCAACTGGAATGATCTGAGGCATGTAGTTTATTATAACCCCAGGGTTGTCATTTGACCTGGGATCAAATTCTGAAAGTGCTTTATTAGAAATGGTTACTAGCATCGTCACTGGTCACTTGGAATCACATGTCACCATGTTTTTAATAATCCAACTCTAAAATATGCTTAGGATAATAGTTGAGGATATTTTTGAGAGCCATGTTTATATTAATTCGCTACAATCAAACTGGCAATTTACTGTACAGCAGGGCTCAAATATTAGATCTCCATTAATGGAAATAAAGAATTATTACTAGAACATAATTGAAGGTGTAGTTTAGAGGTCCATCTACACAAGAGAAATTGAAGGATATTTTTGTTGGGTGCAGCTACCTATAATAATTGAAACAATATTGTAGAAGCAGATCATTTTGTAAATTATTATGAAGGACAATTTCAGCAGTGGTCATATATACAATACAGTAAACCAATGTTTCCTGGAGCTTGCTTCCATATACTGGCTTCTCTGTACATCAGCTTCAACTTAGATTTCCTTAGAGGTGGGTACTGTTTCCAAAATTACTTCAGAATTGAAACCTGCAGGATTTCCGGTGCATGCTCATCATACCTCGGGTGGGAGAGTGGCAGGAAGCAGTTCCTTGCTCACAATTTTCAGCACCGCTTTAGTAGATTTTGGTTCTACCGAGTCCTATTTCTGCATCAGGAATATTTCAGAGCAAATTGATTGAAGTTTCAAAGTGGCTGGAAGGTACTATAGCTATTGTAGATGATGTCTGTGTGTTTGGAGAATCAGATACAGTCCAGAAAATAAGATCGAGCAATGTTGCAGAGTCAGGACTGTGACTGAATGGGCATTTGCCAATTACATATGCATGAGCTCGAGTATTTCGGAACCCTCAGCAGTAGAGACAGGATTAAACTGGATCCAGGTAAAGGTAAGGCCATTATGGGGGTTCCTGCCTCAAGAATCTGCTCTATTGGACCATGTTTTAAGGATTTCTACCAGATGTGTCATCTGTTATGTATCCAATGACTGGTTTACTAAGGCAGATAGAGGATTACTTAGAATTACATAGAATATATGGCACAGAAGGTTCGATACAAGTTTAGTATAACTTCCCTGTGGTGAGTACAGGCACAAGCAATTATGATTTACAAGCTGCATTACTGCAGCAACATAGAGGTAAGTCTTTATCAGCTGTGTTTTGTTCCAAAATTTTGAAAGAAGTGGAACAAAGGTACACTGAAATTGAGAGCGTGTCTCACAGGTGTATGGGCTTGTGAGAGGTTTGCCAGATATTTGCATGGATTAGGGTCCTCCATGTTATTTACAGTCTATGAACTCTTGATACCACTAATCAACAGTCAAAATTTGAGAAAAGCTGCACTAAGATGTCAATATCTTCTGATGGGTTTTACGTGGGTTACTATAAAGGGAGAATATGTGAAAGCAAAAGAGTTATTGGTAGCTGACATGCTATGCAGGAATCTGATTCAAGGTACAGGTGGATCAGATACTGCTAATAAGATTTGAACTAATGTCGAAGCAAGCCAATGTCTTGGGAGAAATTTGCACTTCTAAAAGAAGCAACAATTACAGTTAGAAAACTTCAAATGCCTCTCAGGTACACTAAAGGAGGGTGGCCTAAGTATATTCAAAATATTCCTGATGAATTGAGAGAACATTACATTGTACAAGTAGAACTCTCAGTAATGACTGATTGTTAGTGTACTACAACAGGACTGCAATCCCTGCTACAATGAGGAGTGACATTTGTGAATGAGTCTATGATAGGCATCAAGGAATGATGGCCAGAACAGGTTAACATAACCATATGATGGCCAGGCATCAGCAAGGGTATCAAAGCAAAATTGTCTCCGTATGAGTTTTGCCAGGTTAATAAAACCAACACAAAGGAAAGAACCTTTAATGATAATACTATTACTGGAATGACACAGGCAGAAGATAGCAGAGGATTTGTGTGAGTTCAGTGGACAAAGGTACCTTGTCGTTATTGACTATGATTCCAAATTTCTTGAAATAGCTCATCATTTAAGGCAGTTCATAGCAAATCAATGCTTGACCCAGAAAGGCAAGACTCAGGATAGCTTCTGGGTGCATAAAGCTATCCTCTTTTGTGGCATCTGTGGACACTAGCAAAATACAGGTATAATGCGGCAAGTAAAATTGGTGGGGGCGGGAACGCGTCAGGAACACAACGAGAACCTCTCCACCATTTTACCTACCCCACCATTCCTGCTGGGTGGGGGGAGGTTAAAATCTGCACAAATGTTTTTCCTTGAAAAGTAACATGTAGGCTAATTATCAAAATTAATTTTACGTTTGTTTATTTTGTGATCCATATACAATAAGACAGAATAATTTTCCCATTTAATGCCAGAAATGCTGTTCATTTATTAGCCAAAATTGAACACAGTAATAATAACTATACTTAAAGAAAATTAGCTTTTAAAATAGTGTGTGTATTGCATCTTGGTACCAACCAATTTTACTGGTATTGTGTCAAATATATTATTTCCAAGTAAACAACACAACAACAATTTTCATTTATATAGCACATTTAAAACATCCCAAGGCTTTTCACAGAGGTGTAATCAGGTGTAAAAATGGATGCCAAGACAAAGCAAGAGGTATGACAAGGGCTAACCAAAAGCTTGGTTACAGAGATAGGGTGGGGCAGAGCTGTGAAGGGATTTAAATTTGAGGTGTTGGGGGACCAGGAGCCAATGGAGGTCAGTACGAATGGGAGTGATGGGTGAGTGGGACTTGGTACGCAATAGGATATGGGCTGCAGAGTTTTGGATGGGCTGAAGTTTACAGAGGGTGAAAATTAGAAGCTGAACAGGAGAGTATAGGAATTGTCAAGTCCGGAGGTGACAAAGGCATAGAAGAGGGTTTCAGCAACAGGTGGGTTGAGGTAGGATGGAGGCAAGTGATGTTACAGAGGTGGAAGTAGGCTGTTGTTGTGAGGGAGAGGATATGAGGATGGACGTGCAGTTTGGCATTGAACAGGACACCAAAATTAAACAGTCTGCTTCAGCCTGAGACAATGACTGGGGAGTAGGATGATCAGAAATAAGTGGCAAGGGTATGAAGATTGTGGCGGGTGCTGAAGATGATAGTTTGTCTCTTCCCAGTGAATAAGCTGTGCTTTGTTAATTAACTTATCACTGACTTAGATCCAGCATCCTTCTGTATTTTCCATGCAACTGCATGATTTGAATTAGAAAATATCAGTAAACATAGAAGATAGGAGCAGGAGTAGGCCATTCGGCCCCTCGAGCCTGCTTCGCCATTCAATGAGATCATGGCTGATCATCCAAACTCAGTACCCTGTCCCTGCCCTCTCCCCATATCCCTTGATCCCTTTAACCTTAAGAAATATATCTAACTCCTTCTTGAATATATTTAATGAATTGGTCTCAACTGCCTTCTGTGGCAGAGAATTCCACAGGTTCACCACTCTCTGGGTGAAGAAATTCCTCCTCATCTCTGTCCTAAATGGCTTACCCCTTATCTTTAGACTGTGACCCCTGGTTCTGGACTCCCCCGCCATCGGGAACATCCTTCCTGCATCTAGCCTGTCTAGTCCTGTTAGAATTTTATAAGTTTCAATGAGATTCCCTCTCATTCTTCTAAACTCCAGCGAGTATAAGCCCAATCGACCCAATCTCTCATACGTCATTCCTGCCATCCCAGGTATCAGTCTGGTGAATCTTTGCTGCACTCCCTCCATGGCAAGAACATCCTTCTTCAGATAAGGCGATCAAAACTGCAGACAATACTCAAGGTGTGGTCTCACCAAGGCCCTGTACAACTGCAGCAAGACATCCTTGTTCCTGTACTCGAATCCTCTCGCTACGAAGGTCAACATACCATTTGCCTTCTTAACCGCCTGCTGCACCTGCATGCTTACCTTCAGCGACTGGTGCACAAGGACACCCAGGTCTCGTTGCACTTCCCCTTCTCCCAATGTATTGCCATTCAGATAATAATCTGCCTTCCTGTTTTTACCACCAAAGTGGATAACCTCGCATTTATCCACATTATACTGCATCTGCCATACATCTGCCCAATCACCCAGCCTGTCCAAATCATACTGGAGTTTCTCGGCATCCTCCTCACAGCACACATGCCCACCCAGCTTTGTGTCATCAGCAAACTTGGAGATATTACATCTAGTTCCCTCGTCTAGATCATCAATATATATTGTGAATAGCTGGGGTCCTAGCACCGATCCCTGCGGTACCCCACTAGTCACTGCCTGCCACTCAGAAAAAGAGCCGTTTATTCCAACTCTTTGCTTCCTGTCTGCCAGCCAGTTCTCTATCCAAGTCAGTACTTTGCCCCCAATCCCATGTGCTTTAACTTTACACGCTAATCTCTTATGCGGGACCTTATCGAAAGCCTTCTGAAAGTCCAAATACACCACATCCACTGGTTCTCCCTTATCTATTCTACCAGTTACATCCTTAAATAATTCCAGTAGCTTAGTCAAGCACGATTTACCTTTTGTAAATCCATGTTGACTTTGCCCGATCCTGTCACTGTTTTCCAAGTGCTCTGCTATTACATCTTTTATAATGGACTCTAGCATTTTCCCCACTATCGATGTCAGGCTTACCGGTCTATAATTCCCCGTTTTCTCTCTACCACCTTTTTTGAATAGTGGGGTAACATTAGCTACCCTCCAATCCATGGGAACTGTTCCAGAATCTGTAGAATTTTGGAAGATGACCAGCAATGCATCTACTATTTCTAGGGCCACTTCCTTAAGCACCCTAGGATGTAGATTATCAGGCCCTGGGGATTTACCGGCCTTCAATCCCGTCAATTTCCTTAACACCATTTCCCTACAAATACTGATTTCATTCAGTTCCTCCCTCTCATTAGATCCTATGTTCCCCGACATCTCTGGGAGGTTATTTGTGTCCTCCTTTGTGAAGACAGAACCAAAGTATGTATATAATTGGTCTGTCATTTCTTTGTTCCCCATTATAAATTCCCCTGATTCTGACTGCAAGGGACCTATGCTTGACTTCACCAATCTTTTTCTCTTCCCATATCTATGGAAGCTTTTACAGTCAGTTTTTATGTTCCCTGAAAGCTTACTCTCATACTCTATTTTCCCCCTCTTAATTAATCCCTTTGTCCTCCTTTGCTTGAATCCTAAACTGCACCCAATCCTCAGGTTTGCTGCTTTTTCTGGCCAATTTATATGTCCTCTCCTTGGATCTTATGCTATCCCTAATTTCCCTTGTTAGCCACGGTTGAGTCACCTTTTTTGTTTTATTTTTATGCCAAACTGGGATGAACAAATTCTGTAGTTCATCCATGCGATCTTTAAATGTTTGCCATTGCCTATCCACCGTCAACCCTTTAAGTAACATTCCCCAATCCATCCTACCGAACTTGTGCCTCATACCATCGTTGATTCCTTTATTTAAATTCAGGACCCTAGTCTCTGAGTCAAATACTTCACTCTCCATCTTAATGAAGAATTCGATCATATTATGATCGCTCCGCCCCAAGGGGCCTCGCACAACAAGTAATTATAACTGTTGCTTTTTTTTGCACTTGATTGTGATAGATAGCTTGAACATTCATGAACAAATATGTTATTGCTAAAGTGATAACTTTGCAATTTGAAGGATAATTTTGTGATCCTGCACTCCCAGCAGGGAGCCACACTAGCGGGGAGCACTGGCACATAGGAAGGAATATAGGAACAGCAGTAGGCCATTCAGCCCCTTGAGCTTGTTCCACCATTCAATTAAATCATGGCTGATCTGTATCTTAACTCCATCTGCCCGACTTGGTTCCGTAACCCTTAATATCCTTACCTAACAAAAATCAATGAATCTCAGTTTTGAAATTTCCGATTGACCTAGCCTCAACAGCTTTTGGGGTGCAAGAGTTCCAGATTTCCACTACTCTTTGTGTGAAGAAGTGACTCCTGACATCACCCCTGAACAGCCTTGCTCTAACTTTAAGGTTGGAGAATGAAGGCTACAATCCTGTAGCACTATCATTGACCAATGCTCCATTCAAGAGCAGCTTCTTCTCTGGGAGCATGGAATTGTGCAATCATTCCTGTAGCTTATCATTTTTTTGATTTAAAAAACTCACTTGACTTCCCTAGCTTTCTGCTGTAGCAGTGTGGAAGATAACCTTCCAGTTATGTATAGTATTACTCAGTTGTAGGTGATCTAACCCAAATGATTCTAGGTGTAAATCAATCTGACAAGCCAGAACTGAACAAGATGATGCCTGCTAAAGGTCAGTATAGGAATTTGGTATGTGAAACAAAAATATCACAGTTCTCTAAATTACTATGGCAATATTAGTGGGAAAGTAGCTCCTATAAAATAACTTAAATAATGTCAATTTTAAATTAATTTGACAATCACATCAGTCAGATTTTACCATATTTGACAAATGGGTATTTTATTAATTTATATTTACATGATCAACAATCGTACAATTCTCCCCAGAAGAAGCAGAGTATTGTTTATCTGCACATGGGACTAATCTTTCTTTCACTCACATTTAAATGTTGGGTCGACCTCAGAAACCCGATGGTTCCATTTATAATTGTGTACTGCTTTGCTCAACTAGAAAATATTTCCTAATACGTGGCTTGCCTTGTTCAGCAGTAGCACTCTACCTTTCTAAACTTACATCTTCTGGTGCATTTTACCTTTCACATTCCTCTTCTGAGCTGCACAATAGGTCAGGGTTGAGGTTCAAGAAAGTACATCAGATAACAAAGGTGAAGCAGATGTGCCAAAGTTGTCTCTTATTTATGACAGCTTAAAAGACTGACAAAAAAGATTGAGAATTATGAAACAACCATTAAATAACACAACAGAATATAATATCCTCTCATATTTTTCACTATTTAAAATAAATGGGATGCCATCTCCATTAAAAAAGCACACAGGAATTTTATGTGAACATGTTAAGCGTTTGTCTCCTAATATTGCCTATAATAATTTCTGGACGATATTGACTTAACTCCAATCTTTGGAGAGCATACCTACTGCATAGGTTTTCAAACAAGAACCCAACCCCAAAGAGGGTACATAAATTCATCAGATTTCTGTATTTTCTTGTACTTGTTGGAAACAAATGAATCCTGAAATTGCTCAGCCGTCCATATGAAGAGCTGCAACTCTGCCAGGACCCCAAAACGTTGGAGTGTTCAGTGACCTTAGTTGGGGGCAGAGCCGCTGCCCACCCCTTGAAAAGCCACAGATGTGGAGGGGGCGGAGCTGAGATTGGGGACTCCCCCCATTGGGTGTTACTGCTTCTTCTGATCAAAAGGACCTGGCATAAGTTTGGAGGCCAGTACACCAAGTGAGATGAGGTGTACAAAGCCTCCTGAAAGGCACATGTGGGCCCCACTAGAGCAGGAAATCTTTAAAATGAATCTTTAAAGCGACCTTCTGACACAGGACGCCACCAGGGCCACAATCTGTCGCTTTCTCGGGTGGGGGGGGGAGGGGGGGGTGGCGGCGTTGACTCAGCGGGGTGATATACAAATATTCCCGAAATGGGAAAGTCACGTTGGAGTTACTCACCTGTGGGGCAAGACAGCTGCTCAAGCTGCCTCTAGCCACATGCAGATTAGATGGTCTCCTATGACCCCTGTATACGCCGACGGGGTCAGCACTGGAGGATATTGGTGCAGGCGATTCCAGCCTAAGTACTGGGATTGTGGCCCATGTAAAATCACTGCCATTATGCCTGTTTCTGTGAACTCATTGAAAAATTGAGCCGATTTTCATCTCGGGTATATATCGGGCAGGCGGTGGGTGGGGCCCAATGATGTGGGCATGAGGCCTGATCAATTTTAGTGATAGGTCCTTATTTAAATACAACAGGAGAGCTGCTGGTGCTAATCGCGCTGCTTATAGGTAGCTTACCATTTGGGAGGCCTGCTGCCACTTAAAGGCAGCCTGCAGTCCTTAAACTGGATGGGCACTTTTCAAAGGTGGTTTTATGGTCAGCCCATTACTGAGGCGACGGGCAGCGTGATGTTGGCCAGGGCAGCCCAATTTTCTGATACAGCCACGGAGTTCTTCATGGAGCAAGTGAGGAATAGGAAGGAGGTCCTCACTTCTTCAGATGGGCACAGATACGTGGACAAATTAGCCAGCAGCAATGGAGAGAGGTGGATGGACAGGTTAATGTCAGCAATTCCTAGGACCTGACTGCAGTGCAGGGAGAAATTTAACAACTTCCCTAGGATTACTAAGGTAAGACTCCTCTTCACATCTCTCTTACTCTTTACATAGCCCTGTAAACCATACTTTAGCCCCAGGACTAGCGATCGCTCCCTTCTCTGCTTCCCAAGCCTCTCCTACAACTACACTACACCTTCTGCTTGAAAACACTCTATGGCCTAGAAACTGGTCTGCGTGGACGCTACTTGCACTACTAAGGCTCCAATATGGCAAGCAGGAAGAGTGCGCACATTTTCACCCGCCATATTGGGTAAGGACAAACAAGAGGTGTCTTTTACCCACAGCTGAAGCTGGCATTAGGCCCTTTGCATATGCCAATAAGGGGCCTGACGCGTGTTTGATGTCCATTCTCCAAGATTGATTTGACCTGAGGCAGCCAGCGCCATCGCAGGCTGCACTCAGGGAAAACAGCCCTTGGGATCTTCTGCAACAAAGAAGTTAAGTAGCTTATCTGAATGTGGAGCGGGAGAAGCACTCCTGCAGGAATGCTCCTCCTGTCGCCACATTAAAAAACTTGATCGCCGCCGCTCCCTCCCCCATCGCCACCATTCCCAACCCAATCCCCCATTGGCACCGCTCCCGACCTGAACCCCAACCCCGATCTTCCCGCAACTCCCGACCCAACCCCCAACACTGATCCCCAGGACCCCGACCCCGATCTTCCCTCAACTCCCGACCCAACCCTGACATTGACCCCAGGACCCTGACCCCGATCTTCCCTCAGCACCCGACCCAACCCCCGCCACCCCGACACTGACACTCGGGACCCCGACCCCGATCTTCCCTCAGCTCCCGACCCAACCCCGACACTGATCCCCGGGACCCCGACCCCGATCTTCCCTCAACTCCCGACCCAACCCTGACATTGACCCCAGGACCCTGACCCCGATCTTCCCTCAGCACCCGACCCAACCCCCGCCACCCCGACACTGACACCCGGGACCCCGACCCCGATCTTCCCTCAGCTCCCGACCCAACCCCGACACTGACCCCCGGGACCCCAACCCCGATCTTCCCTCAGCTCCCGACCCAACACTTGCCACCCCGACACTGACCCCCGGGACTCTGATCCCAATTCCCCGGCCTGGTGTTCCCTCCCAATCACAGACACGACCTCCAGACCCAATTAGCAGAGGACCGCTGTGATGCTAACAGTGGTCTGATTTTCACTACTCTTCGCCCAAGGCCCAATATCTGGGGAGCCTCCGACCTCACCAATCTGGTGCAGCGAGTGTATCCTGTGCCACCTGCACACCCAAACATGGGCGTGCCTGTATTTCTGGGCACACAATATCTACTGCCCTCACACCTACTTCCCCCTCTTGCTCACACTTCCTGCTTCATCCTCTCAGTGTGCACACTATGTTAAACTACCTCTCACATCTTCACACCCCTTCAGCAGGGCACACGCTAACCCACTCCCACTCTTCCTTCAGGAGAAGCTGGCATAGAAACAAAGGGAGACTTCAAGAATAGGTGGAGTTTGGCTGAAATGAAAACTCAGACTCCCATGGAGGATACTGCCATCTGCATCTTTGGCAGAGAGAAGTCACACGGCATTGGAGATGGCATGGCTGGAGGCCACAGACAGCAGGGTGTTTGGACATTTTCCCTTCCTTTTCTCTTTCCACTTACATAGAATTTACAGCACAGAAATAGGCCATTCAGCCCAATGCCTGTGCTCCACCTGAGCCTCTTCCCACTCTATTTACTCCATTTTACCCAATCAACATATCCTTCTATTCTTTTCTCCCTCATGCACTTATCTAGCCTCCCCTTTAATGTACCCTAAATGCACTTAACTCCCTTGCTCATACACATGTATGCACACACACATATGTGTTTGCACACACATACAGCATAACAATCTGGTGATGCATTGTGCTGATTTCAGGTGAGCCTCTGGCTTTTGGTGTACACTTCCAGCGCACCGCCTTATTCAGGCCCGAAAATGGGCCGAAACAAATTTCCAACCAACTCAAAGAGATAACATTTTTGGAAACATAATGATCTCAGGTGGTACACCCTTTCAGTTTTGGAAACTATAAGCTTACCAAATGAAATGTAAAAAAAAACTGCAGGGGTCTTTCATCAGGATGGAATTGCGTTCCTCCTATTCATCATAAGAACATAAGAAATAGGACCAGGAGTAGGCCATACGGCCCCTCGAGCCTGCTCCGCCATTTAATAAGATCATGGCTGATCATCGACCTTATAGTAATCTGGGATGTTATGATTAAGGTTATCCACCAGGTGGTGCTGTAGCTAGTACTGCCACTAGTTAAGGTCAGGGGGTTGCTTCCTGTCAAGGTCAGCAAAGGTGGAATGCCAGGATGCAGGATGCAGGCCTGTATGTTTGCTACGCAGTTGTTAATAAAGTACACGGACTAATTTCTATATCTCGCCTCTTCAAGTTCTTGTTTCACTACATGGATTTATCACATTTGGCGATGAGGTAAAAGGACACGGCATGAAAAAGTGAAGTCTGCCGGGACTTTTAAAGAACAAACTCACGAGCTAAAGTTAGCTGCAAATTGGACGGAAGCATGGCTGCCATGGTAGGAACGGTCTCCGCTTTTGATATTCAAGCACAAACCTGGGAGGAATACTGTGAAGTGTTGGGTTATTTCTTCAAAGCAAATGAAATAAATGATGCCGGAAAAAGGAAAGCCATTCTGCTTAGTTCGGTGGGAAGCCAAACCTACAGTTTGATGAAGAATCTGCTCAGTCCTGAAAAGCCTGGAGACAAATCAATTGTTGAATTAGTGGCCTTGCTCAAAGAACATTTCAACCCCAAGCCTAGTGAGATTGTACAGCGGTTCAAGTTTAATTCAAGGAACAGAAAAGAGGAAGAGAGTGTAATGGACTATGTAGCGGTGTTGCGTAAATTGGCACAAGATTGCAATTTTGGGAACAACCTGAAGGAAATGCTGAGAGATAGGCTAGTTTGCGGAATAATGGACGACCGAATGCAGCGTAGATTATTATCCGAGACTGGGCTTACTTATGAAAAAGCTTTGGAACTTGCTCAAGCCATAGAGACAGCAAACCAAAATGTAAAAGAAATACAGGGTTCAGACAGGGCAGGTCAGGTTAAAGGTCAAGTTGTAGGTCAGGTTATTGTGCACAAGTTAAACGTGCGTCAGAAACCACAACTTGAGCATGTGAAGGCATGTTATAGATGCAAGGGCGATCACCTGGTGAGTGAATGCCGGTTTCTGGAGGCAAACTGCCACAAGTGTGGGAAACAAGGACACATTAAACGAGCATGCAGGGCAAAATCACCTGTGGAGGAATCCAAACCAAAAGGGGGAGGAAAGCAAAACCAAGGAAGAGAAGTGAAAAAACATGGAGCACACCACATCAACGGGGGAGCTGAGGAAGAAGAGGACATGTTCATAATGTATAGCATGTTAGAGAACATTCCAAGAGTGGCTCCTATCACATTGCAACTGACAGTAAATGACTCTAAGGTGAACTTTGAAGTTGATACAGGGTGCGGTGTAACCATAATGAACAAGGCAGAGTACTCAAAATTGTGGAACCGTGCAAAAGTTCCAGAGTTAAAGTCTTGCTCTCTGCATCTTAAAACATACAGGTGAACGAGTAGCGACATTAGGTGCAGCTAATGTGACTGTGCAGCACAGGGACACAGTGAAACAGCTACCTGTAGTTATAGTATCGGGTACCGGACCAAACCTGTTAGGTCGGGGCTGGATTAAAGAACTTAAATTAGACTGGGGAGCAGTAAATCAAATAGATGAGGGCAAACAGTTGACTTTGCAAGAAGTGTTGCGTGAACATGAGAATGTGTTCAAGGAGGAACTTGGCACATTTAATGGCCCCCCAGCTAAGATTTATGTAGACAAGGAGGCACCGCCAAGGTTTTTTAAACAACGACCTGTGCCTTATGCCATGAAACCAAAGGTAGAGGGTGAGCTTGACCGTCTATTGAGAGAGAACATACTGGAGCCAGTGAAATGTTCAGAATGGGCAGCTCCCATAGTACCTCTTCTAAAACTGGACAATTTGGTAAGACTCTGTGGAGATTGTAAATTGACGGTCAATCGGGTGTCCAAATTAGAGCAGTATCCTATTCCCAAAACAGAGGATCTCTTTGCAAACCTGGCTGGAGGAAAGAAATTCACAAAGTTGGATATGAGTCATGCATACTTGCAGATTACACTGGATGACGAATCAAAGAAGTATGTCACCATAAATACACACAAGGGCTTGTTTACATGTAACCGCTTACCATTTGGTGTCTCATCTAGTCCAGCTATCTTCCAGAGGACAATCGAAGATGTACTGCAAGGGGATTCCGCATGTTTCCATCTATCTGGATGACATTCTGGTGACGGGAAGAACCGACCAGGAGCATCTGAGCACTCTGAGAGAGGTACTACAGAGATTGGAGAGGGCAGGGTTACAGCTCAAGAGGAGTAAGTGCACTTTCCTGGGGAATGAGGCAGTGTTCCTGGGACACAGAGTGGATGCCACCGGGCTCCATCCACTCAAGGAGAAGGTACAAGCACTGCAGGACGCCCCTGCTCCTACCAATGTGGCTGAGTTAAAAACTTACCTGGGACTGCTGAACTATTGTAACAGGTTTTTACCAAACTTGTCAACAGTGTTAGCACCGCTTCACAAACTACTGCGCAAGGAGACACAGAGGCAGTGGGGAGAGGAGCAGGGGGTTTCATTTGAACAGTCCAAGAAACTGATGCTGTCGTCGGATGTGCTGGTTCACTACAATGCAGAGAAAGACATCATTCTCTCTTGTGATGCTTCACCTTACGGGGTGGGGGCAGTTCTTTCACACCGCATGGAAGATGGAACTGAAAGACCAATAGGGTTTATGTCCCGAACTCTAACACCAGCGGAAAAAACTATTCCCAGTTAGATAAAGAGGGGTTAGCAGTAATGTTTGGGTTACAGAGGTTCCACAAGTATATATATGGCAGGAAGTTCACCATATGCACCGATCATAAACCTCTTATCCCTCTTTTCAATGAAATGAAAGCAGTTCCACAGATGGTGTCACCCCGAATCCAGAGGTGGGCAGTGACATTGAGGGCATATGAGTATGTCATCATCTACAAGGCAGGCAAGTACCATGGGAACGCAGATGCCTTGAGCCATCTTCCACTGCCAGGCACACCTATCTTTGTAGCTCCAGAGGACAGAGTTTTGATGTTGGAGGACACTGACACGGCACTTGTGAGTGCAGAGCAAGTAAGAACATGGACAGGTAAAGATCCAGTACTGTCTAGAGTGCGAGAATATGTGGTGAGGGGATGGCCACAGCATCCGGAAGGGGCTGACTTCACACACTACAGTGTCAGGAAAACAGAGCTGAGTGTGTAGGATGGTTGCGTGTTGTGGGGAGCACAAGTGATTATTCCACAGCCAGCACAACAGTCTATCCTAGAGCAACTACATCAGTGTCATCCTGGGGTCTCGCGTATGAAAGCCTTGGCTAGGAGTTACTTGTGGTGGCCAAAGCTAGATGAGGAGATAGAAAATCTAGTCAAGACATGTAGCACTTGTCAGGTACACAGGAAGGCACCAGCAGTAGCTCCTCTCCACCCCTGGGAGTGGCCGGATAAACCATGGAGAAGATTGCACTTAGATTATGCGGGTCCATTCATGGGGAAGATGTTCCTCATAATCATTGATGCACATTCCAAATGGATGGATGTTTATCCTGTTAATTCTGCTTCCTCCACTACTACTATAGACTGCCTGCGTCAGAGCTTCAGTAATCAAGGGCTACCAGAGATCGTGGTAAGTGACAATGCCACTTGTTTTGTGAGTACAGAGACAAAAGAGTTCATGAGAAAAAATGGCATAGTGCAGGTGACCTCGGCTCCATATCATCCGTCCTCAAATGGACTTGCGGAGAGAGCCGTACAAACATTTAAAGAGATGATGAAAAAGAGTGCAGAAGGGAGTTTAGCAGCCAAAGTGTCACGGGTTCTGTTCAGCTACAGAATAACACCTCAATCCACCACAGGACTCTCTCCTGCTGAGATGTTATTAGGTCGTAGACTACGCTCCACTCTTGACCTTGTCCACCCAGACCTAAAAAGGAAAATGGAAAACAGACAAAACAAACAAAAAGAGAACCATGACAAAAGAACAAGGAGCCGAAGTTTTGGAGTAGGAGATGCGGTCCTTACCAGGAATTTCAGTTATGGACCAAAGTGGATCCCTGGTTTCATAGACTCAATGACAGGTCCAGTAGCATACAAGGTCATGTTGGGAGATGGTAGGGTAGTACGCAGACATGTAGCTCAGATATTTCCCAGACAAGGGGAAATTGAAATTGAGGTTCCAGATGCAATGGCTGAGGACAGGGTTGCCCCCAGTTATCCAAGTGCTTCTGTGGTGCCACCACCAGGGACAGAGACAATTCCACAGGAACCTATTCATCAAGAGGAAACCATCATTGCAGAGTCAGATACTCTGAGCACTGCTCAGGAGCAGCTGGTGGCTTCACCACAAACAAGCAGGGACTTTACTGTTAGACGTTCACAAAGGACTCGCAAGCCACCAGAGAGATTGATACTGACCTGTTAGATTCGTCAAGTATGGAACATAGTGAATGGAGACTTCTTATGTAACCCTTAGGAATGGTTGGTTGTTAAGAAATTCATACTGAAATCTTAAGGGAGGAGGGATTTAGTAATCTGGGATGTTATGATTAAGGTTATCCACCAGGTGGTGCTGTAGCTAGCGCTGCCACTAGTTAAGGTCATGGGGTTGCTTCCTGTCAAGGTCAGCAAAGGTGGAATGCCAGGATGCAGGATGCAGGCCTGTATGTTTGCTACGCAGTTGTTAATAAATTACACGGACTAATTTCTATATCTCGCCTCTTCAAGTTCTTGTTTCACTACATGGTTTTATCACAGACCTCAACTCCACTCTCCCGCCTGATCTCCATATCCCTTGATTCCCCTAGAGTCCAAAAATCTATCTATCTCAGCCTTGAATACACTCAATGACTCAGCATGCACAGCCCTCCAGGGCAGAAAATTCCAAAGATTCAGAACCCTCTGAGTGAAGAAATTCCTCCTCATCTCAGTCGTAAATGGCCGACCCCTTATCCTGAGACTTTGTCCCCTAGTTCTAGACATTCCAGCCAGGGGAAACAACCTCTCAACCTCTAACCTGTCAATCCCCTTCAGAATCTTGTATGTTTCAATGAGATCACCTCTCATTCTTCTAAACTCCAGAGAGTATAGGCCCATTCTACACAATCTCTCATCATAGGACAACCCTCTCATCCCAGGAATCAATCTAGTGAATCTTCGTTGCACCGCCTCCAAGGCAAGTATATCCTTCCTTAGTTAGGGAGATCAAAACTGTGCACAGTACTCCAGGTGTGGTCTCACCAAGTCCCTGTAGAATTGTAGCAAGACTTCCTTACTCTTAGGCCGCAATTTTGCCGGCGTTCAGAGGGCGGGTTTGGAGGCGGGTCAAAGGGTAAAATCGCAAATATTGACGGCGGGGTCCGATCCCGCCGTCAACCCGCCTCTGTGCAACTTTCCCAAATGCGGGCTCCCAGACTCCCGATCAGAATCGCCACCAAGCGGCGGGAGAGGCCCTTAAGGCAGTTAACAGCTTGTTCCCTAACCATGCCAGCTGATTGTGTCGGGTTCACCAAGTGACTGACTTCTTGACAGCTGCAGCTTCAGCATAAAACCGGAACTCTCAACAAGGCTCACTTACAGATGACAGAACTTTGTTTTTTCAGGTGTTGGAACACTTTTTGCAGGTCTACTGATCTTGTAAGTGGTGAAGCTGAGATCCATCCCCACTGTGACCTCCTGGGAAAAACCCCCTCCCCACATTGACTGAGCGCTTCCTCTACAGAGACATCTACCAGCAGCATGGGAACCATTTATACCCTGTCATCCTGGTCCTCAGATTCGGAGGAAGCGCAGCCGTGGCAGCAGCAGAACCAGGCACAACAGCAGCAGCAACAACAGGAGCGCCAACCTCCTCCTCACCCACCTGATGCTGCACAGGGCAGAGGGCATCAACGCAAGGCTGCACGTCGCTGCAGGAGATACCCCCAACACAGGGCTTACAGGCCGAGGATGACCTTCCTCAACATGACTGAGCAGCAGTGAGGAGGCTGAGACTTTCACGAGGGGTAGTCGCTGACATTTGCGCAATGCTGCACCAACACCTGCAGCCCAGAGGAGCGGGTGGACACCCCTTACCAGTGGCTGTCAAAGTCAACACCGCACTCAATTTTTTTGCTTCAGGGTCCTTCCAGGGCTCATCAGCAGACATCAGTGGCATCTCCCTGTCAGCTGCACACACTTACATCGCACAGGTTACCAATGCCCTCTTTGCAAAGGTGCACAATTACATACACTTCTCCACGGATCAAGCAGGTGTAACCGCGCGTGCGGTTGGCTTTGCAAATATGACAGGCTTGCCAAGGGTGCAGGGCGTCGTAGACTGCACACATGTGGCCATTAGGACACCCCATCACAACCCAGCTGTTTTTGTTAACCGCACGGGCTTCCACTCCCTTAAAGTCCAGCTGGTGTGTAGCCACAGGAAGGACATTATGCATGTTTGCGCAAAGTACCCTGGCAGTTGCCATGACTTATTCATTCTGCGGCAGTCTAGTGTGCCTCCACTCTTCAATCCGCCAACCCAACTTTTCGGATGGCTACTTGGAGACAAGGGCTATCCCCTGAAGACATGGCTAATGACGTCACTGAGGAGGCCATCGAACGAAGCTGAGGAGCGCTACAATGCCAGCCACATTTTGACCAGATCCATCATCGAGCAAACAATCGGCTTGCTCAAAATGCAATTCAGATGCCTTGACAGATCAGGTGGAACCCTACAGTACACAGCAGCCAGGGTCTCCGGAATCATCGTGGTCTGCTGTGCACTGCACTACATCGCACAGCATCGTGGCTTGCAGCTGCCTGAGGAACACGTGGCTCAGCGCATAGCCTCCTCAGATGAGGATGAAGAGGAGGAGGAAGAACTTGCGGAGGTGGATTAGCCAGCTCCAGCAGCATGCGAGCACATTGCTGCCCGTGATGCAATGGATGTGACATAAATCGTGCCATTCATGTAGAAATAACTTATGAAATATACTGGGCGGCCTGCTGGTGGCGCTGTCCAGGGAGAGTATAAATACTCGGGCACAGGCCCAGCTTCCTTAGGGACATTTTGTAAACAGGAACTAGTGAAGGATAACTAGACTTCCATGTTGTGAAACAGTCGATTAAAGCCTTGTTTAATACTCTGACCAAGTGCCTAGTAGTTTTCTTACGTCAATTTAATCGACTGTTTGCTGCTCCACGCTCTGAGTGGTTTTGGGAACAGATGGCTATGACTCAAATGGTAGAAGGGAACCAGAGGTAGTAATCAATCCATCATGGAGAAACTACTCTGACCCGCCCGTCTTGACCTGGACCCGAATTCACCTACAACGGCTAAGATATGGAAACACTGGTATCGTACCTTCAGCAACTCCCTCAGGGTGTGTGGTGAGAATGTTCCTGATAAGTTAGAGATACTTGACAATTATGTATTCCCTCATGTGTTTGACTATATCAAAGACTGTGTAGACTATGACTCCGCTATCCAAATACTACAGTAACTATATGTTAAGGCCCCAAACGAAATTTTAGCTCGGCATCTACTGACCACAACTCGACAACAACCCGGGGTATCACTTGACGAATTCCTTCAAAAGCTTCGCAGGCTCAGCAAGGATTATAATCTCAAAGCTGTCTTAGCTGAGCAGTATCAGGAGGAGTTAATTTGTGATTCCTTTATTAATGGAATTGCATCTCCTTTCATACGCCAGCGTCTGTTGGAGAATAAAACCCTCAAGTTACAAGCTGCCTATGACCAGGCATGTTCTCTGGACTTAGCAAAAAAATACAGCTGCCTATGACCAGGCATGTTCTCTGGACTTGGCAAAAAAAAATGCAGATGCCTATCTTTTACCACGTGCACGGACTGGTGCTATCACTTTTGGTGACTCCTCCAATGGGCCTCGGGCGGAAGCCCTCACTGATGACTACTCTATCCTAGCCGATGACGACCCTACCCTAGAAACCCTCACTGATGACAACCCTGCCCTAGCAGCATCTTGGTAATCTGGAAGGAAGTGTTTCTTCTGTGGAGGTGCATTCCACTATAGGAAATTTTGACCTGCTTGTAACGCAACCTGCAGTCATTGCAGGTCACTTTTCTAAGGTATGCCAGTCAAGAGCCTCTGTTAGTAAGAAAGGTCACTTTTCTGAGGTATACCGGTCAAGAGCCCCTGTTAGTTTTGCAGCTGCTTTCTATAAAACTGCTCCTCCCCCAAGAGCCACTACTAAGGTTACAGCTGCTATCTATAAAACTGCTCCTCCCCCAAGAGCCACTACTAAGGTTACAACTGTCAAGGGTAAACCTACTCCTCCTCCCATCACAGCTGTTTTTCCCCAAAGCCTGTCCCATGCAGCCATGAAGGTTTCGGTAAATGGACACATTTTGAGTGCACTAATTGACTCATGCAGCTCTGACAGCTTCATCAGTGAGCAGGCTGTCAGTAAGTTAAAACTGCATATTTACCCCTTGGACAGGGAAATTGCAATGGCTCTGACGACACTGACGACCAACTCTTCCGGCTTTTGTCTTGTCGACCTTATTCTCAATGGCCACACTTATTTCTCTACCCGGCTCGGGGTGCTCAAAAAGCCTTGCAGTGATGTGCTCCTGGGACAGGATTTCCAGAAACAACACAAAAGATTCACTTTTGAGTTTGGAGGGTCAAACCGGAGCTTACTATTTCCAAAGTACCGTTTTGTGCGCAGTCGGCGGCTTCGCTCAACGAGCCCTCGTTGTTTGCCAATCTTTCCCCCCGATGTAAGCCCATAGTCACTAAATCACGACGTTTCAGCCAAGATGATCTATCCTTTATCGAGGCAGAGATCTCTCGCCTTTCAGCTGACGGTATCATTAAGCCATGTTCATCTTCCTGGCGGGCTCAAGTCGTTGTTGTTAAAAATCTTCTGAAGCAACACAAGAAACGTCTTTGCATCGATTACTTGCAAACTATTAACCAGTATACCGACCTGGATGCCTACCCACTACCATGCATTGATGACATGGTCAATAACCTTGCCAACTCCAAGGTATTTTCAACTTTTGACTTAAAGAGCGCATACCATCAAGTACCGTTAAAGGACTCTGACAAAAATTATACGGCCTTTGAGGCCAATGGTCGGCTTTACCAGTTTTATCGCCTTCCATTTGGGGTCACCAATGGGGTGGCTGTCTTTCAACGGGCAATGGATAGCCTAGTCAAACAGGAGAACTTAACGGACACTTTTCCATATCTGGATAATATCACCATTGCTGGTCATGGCCAGAAGGAGCATGATGCCAACCTCCAGAAATTTCTTGACGTTCTCCGTCGTCGCAACCTAACCTTAAATGAGTCCAAATCTGTGAAATCAGTACCATCAGTCAACATCCTTAGCTATTGGGTGGGCAATGGTGTCATCAAACCGAAGCCAATTTCATCCACTCTGATCGGGGTCTGTCCTTCATGTCAAGCGAACTCAAAAGTTATCTTTCCCAACGGGGAATCACCACAAGTAGAACGACACCGTATCATCCTATTGGAAACGGACAAGTTGAGAGATACAACGCTATCATTTGGAACGCTGTTCAACTTGCACTGAGGTCACACAACCTAACAGACCAGCAGTGGAAAACTATGCTCCCTGACGCATTGCATTCCATCAGTGTAATGATCAATAACATGTCATTCTATAGTGGATACTAGGTGGAGCCGTAGAGCTGTGTAGAGCTGTATATAGCTGTATGTATATAAGTCTACACTACCCAGCTGTATGTATATTAAGACTACATTACCCATGAGACACTAGGCTACCCACAAGGCAGCAGTCAAGATGGATGCCACTACAGATACTGTACCTAGTCCACATGTGCTCAATAAAGTGTCTAGCAAAAGCTAGCTGTGTTCATAATAAGAATGTCTATTTATTAATGAACATAAGATGGTACCAGGATTGGTGAAGATCTGCTGAAAATTGTGAAAAGCGACATGGAGAATTTGAAGCCACCAGAGGGTTTGAAACTCACAGGAAATATCGACTGCAATTGGCAGACTTTTAAACAACAATTCGAACTCTACATTGCAGCCATCAGATTCGGTACGAAGCCAGACGCAAGGAAGATAGCGTTGCTGCTTACGGTTGCAGGCCCACAGGTGATAGGGGTATTTAATACATTTGTATTTAATCCAGAGGAGAACAGAGAAAAATTAGAAGATGTGCTAAAAAAATTTGATGCACATTGCTCTCCCAAAAAGAATGAGACCTATGAAAGATACATCTTCCGTTCTTGGACACAGCAGCAAAATGAGACTTTTGATAGCTTTATAACTGATCTGAAACTGAAAGCACAGACATGTAATTTCTCTGAGCTCAAAGCATCCATGATTCGTGACCAGATTGTGTTTGGTATTCATGATAAAAAAGTCAGGGAATGTCTGTTGAGAGAAACCGAACTAAATTTGGAAAATGCTTTGAAAATATGCCAAGCCAGCGAGCTAGCTCGAAAGCACGCGAAGACTTTCAGTGAAATCAATAATGATGCGATTGTAATGAGTGATCATGCTGCTGTCGGTGCTGTGTCCTACAAGGGGAAGAAACGTGGGCAGAACAGAAATGAAAAGCAATCGGAGGATGAAATTTTTAATTGTAAACGCTGTGGTTACAAACACCAGTTAAGACAATGCCCAGCGTTTGGAAAAATGTGCACAAAGTGTAATGGAAAGAATCACTTTGCCAAACAATGCTTTTCAAAAGTAAAAACTAAGAAAGGGCAACGAGTTAATGTAATTGAGGACACTGATTTAAGTGAGACATTTTTTGTAGGAATGGTGTCATGTGACAATATCAAAAAGGTTACAGAAAATGTGCAGCCCTCAGAAATGGGCAATGCTGAACATAAAGTTAATGCAGTAAAAGAGGACAAATGGATGATCCCACTGCAGGTAAATGAAGCATTAGTTACCTTGAAACTAGACACTGGGGCAAAAGCAAACTTAATCAGTATGAGTGACATTAACAATATGAAAGAAAAGCCCAAAATACAGAAAAAGTCAGTACTACTGAAGGACTATAATGGACAGAAAATAGATAGCTTAGGTGTATGCAGACTTAAAGTGACAGTCAAAGACAAAGTGCATCATCTCATGTTTTCTGTTGTGGCTGAAAGACTTGATTCACTACTGGGTGACAAAGCTTGTGAGGACTTCGAACTGGTCAAGAGAGTCTACCGTATAAACTGTGCCATAAGCAGACCAGATGACTTGCTGGATTCTGTAGTGAATAATTTCCAGGATGTGTTCAAAGGATTTGGAGTTCTACCATTCACTTACAAGATCCAGCTAAAGGAGGATGCTCAGCCAGTGGTACATGCTCCACAAAGAGTTCCAGCACCCCTGCGTGACCGGCTCAAGAATGAATTGGACAGAATGACCACACTAGGAGTCATCAGGAAAGTCGAAGAGCCAACAGACTGGGTTAACTCCATGGTATGTGTAAAGAAAAAGAACAATGATCTAAGAATATGCATGGATCCAAAGGACTTAAATGCAAACATAAAACGTGAACACTACCAGATTCCCAAGCGAGAAGAAATCACCAGTGAAATGTCAGGTGCCAGATACTTTACAAAGCTCGATGCCTCACAAGGATTTTGGCAACTAAAACTGGATGAAGAGAGCACCAAATACTGTACCTTCAACACACCATTTGGCAGGTATTGTTTCCTCAGAATGCCTTTCGGGATAATATCTGCATCTGAAATCTTTCATAGAGTGATGGAACACATAATTGAAGGTCTGGAAGGAGTTCGGGTCTATGTTGATGACATCATCATCTGGGGCTCCACACTGAAAGAACACAATGAGAGACTGACTAAAGTGCTACAGAGCATACGCCGGAATGGACTGAAGCTCAACAAAGCCAAGTGTCAGTTTGGCGTCCAGGAAGTCACTTTCCTAGGAGATAATCTATCTGGTAAAGGAATAGAGCCAGATATGGAAAAAGTAAACGCCATACTCAAAATGCCCCGACCCACTGACAAAAAAGGAGTGCTACGCATCATGGGGATGATAAACTTCATTGGAAAGTTCAATCCTAACTTGTCAGCCAAGACAGGCTGTCTGCGAGACCTGCTACATAAAACAAATGAGTTCGCATGGACAGAAAGACATGAACAAGAGTGGATAAACCTCAAAACAGTGCTGACAACCACACCTGTACTCACCTTCTTTGACCCAACAAAAAGAATCAAAGTGTCAACGGATGCATCAAAAGATGGCCCAGGTGCGGTCTTGCTACAAGCAGAGGGTGAAGATTGGAAGCCTGTTGCCTATGCCTCCAGGTATATGACTGATACTGAGTGTCAATATGCCCAGATTGAAAAGGAATGTCTAGGCTTGGTAGTTGGACTAGAAAAGTTTCATGGCTACATATATGGACTTCCCACCTTCACAGTTGAGACAGACCACAGCCCTCTGGTTGCCATCATAAAAAAAAACCTGAATGAGATGTCTCCAAGGATTCAACGACTCATGATGAAGCTGCAAAGATATGACTTTGAACTGATCTATACACCAGGCAAATACATAGTGTTAGCAGATGCACGATCCCGAGCACCCACAATGAGTCATGTGAGCTCTACTGAAGAAGACGTGGATGTTCATGTGAGTATGGTCACTGCTGCGCTGCCCATGTCAGACACAAAATCAAAGCAAATAGCAGAAGAAACAGTAAAAGATACAGTATTACAAACAGTAATAGAGAACATTCATCATGGTTGGCCAAAAGGTTCCTGTCCAAAATGTTTTCACATAAGGTCAGAATTGAGTGTCGCAAGTGGACTATTACTAAAACAGAACAGAATAGTCATTCCACAGGCTCTATGTCAAGACATGCTCAAAAGGATTCATGAGGGACACCTCGGAATTGAAAAATGCAAAAGGAGAGCAAGAGACACTGTTTATTGGCCTGGCATAAATAAGGACATTGAGAACATGATAGGCAAATGTGAGACATGTCAGAAACACCAAAACAAACAAGCAAAGGAACCAATGATAGTAGCTAACATACCAACAGCACCATGGCAAAAGGTTGGTATGGACCTTTTTCATTTAAATGGTAAAGACTATCTAATAGTGACTGACTACTATTCTAACTATCCTGAGATGGCGCTGCTCTCAAGCACCACAGCAAGCAGTGTCATAATGCATGTGAAATCCATCTTCGCCAGACATGGAATTCCCAGGATTGCCGTTAGCGACAATGGTCCGTGCTTCAACTGTAAGGAGTGGCAACAGTTTGCAGCACATTATGACTTTCAGCACATCACATCCAGTCCTTTGTATGCTCAGTCAAATGGTAAGGCAGAGAAAGGTGTTCAAGTTCTCAAGCAGCTACTGAAGAAAGCGACAGAAAGCAAGTTTGATCCTTATCTCGCCCTGCTGAGCTACTGAGCCTCACCTTTAGACTGTGGTTCTTCACCTGCTGAACTACGAATGGGTTGCAAGTTGTGCACCATGCTACCCTGCTGTGCAAAAGAACAGCAAAGTGAGGAACTGAGACAGAGACTTCAACTGTTAAAGCTGAAACAGAAATCATACTATGACAAGTCATTCAAAACTCTAAAACCATTGACAAAGGATGATGTTGTCAGGATTGAGGATCCAGATGCATGGAACAGGAAAGCTACAGTTCTTGAGGAAGTAGGACCAAGGTCATACACTGTTAGAACTGAGGAAGGACAGATTCTCAGGAGGAACCGCCGTTCCCTCCTAAAAACACAAGAGACTATTCAAGAGCAGATTGATGACAATGCTGCAACTGCATCTTGTCATTCACCGCCAGAACAATCTCATGAAGACACATCAGACTTACCCATGTTGAGAAGATCCACACGTGAAGTAAAAAAGCCTGATAGACTTAATCTTTGAGTACAATGTAAAGCTTTGAAAATGTGCTGACTGTTTTGAAAATGTTTATGTTTATGGAGCACTAACAAAAGTGTTACTGATATTATCTTTATTGTTTTCTTGAAAGTTGATTGATATTGATTTTGTTAAACCTCAAAGAAAGGGGGATGTAATGATCAATAACATGTCATTCTATAGTGGACACTAGGTGGAGCCGTAGAGCTGTGTAGAGCTGTATATAGCTGTATGTATATAAGACTACACTACCCAGCTGTATGTATATTAAGACTACATTACCCATGAGGCACTAGGCTACCCACAAGGCAGCAGTCAAGATGGATGCCTCTACAGACACTGTACCTAGTCCACATGTGCTCAATAAAGTGTCTAGCAAAAGCTAGCTGTGTTCATAATAAGAATGTCTATTTATTAATGAACATAAGAATCAGGTCTCTTCTTTCTACATCCACCAACGCTACTCCTCACGAACGATTCTTTGGGTTCCAGCGTTGCTCCACTCATGGGACATCCCTACCATCATGGTTGGCAGCTCCTGGCCCCGTGCTGCTCCGAAGATTTGTCCGATCCTCTAAGAGTGATCCCCTCATCGGCGAAGTGGAACTGACGGATGTCAATCCCACGTATGCATACGTGCGGTACCCTGATGGCCGGGAATCCGCAGTGTCACGCCGGGATCTGGCTCCCTACCCAACCGGTCCCACGGACCCAATCTATGGTGGGACCTGCATCAATGACGCTGATACCCTGTGCTCCTATGAGGATGATGCCCTACCCGGGACATCAAGGGATCTGCCAGCTATTCCGCTGGATCAACCCAGGGAACAGAGCGCTCCCCGCGGGATGGCCACCCGAAGCCAGGACGCTGGTCAGTCACCGACTACTGGGCAGGGTGAAGCCAGCTCTGTGCCTGTGGGGGCCCGTGATCTCCCCAGTCCCCCTCAGGTCGATCAAGGCAACACGGACTCTGCCAGCCCGCTGGCACGAACTAAGCAACCCAGGAACTAAAACACGGTCCGAGGAGACGTGCCTTCCGGCCACCAACAGATACCCAAACGCACCCGGAGCCACGATCTCCCCAGTCCCCCTCAGGTCGATCAAAGCGACACGGACTCTGCCAGCCCGCTGGTATGAACTAAGCGACCCAGGGACCAAAACACGGTCCGAGGAGATGTGCCTTCCAGCCACCGATGGAGATCCAAATGACTGCATCTATTCTCAGTCTGACTAATTCGGTAGTAAGAAGTGGACGGACTTCCAATCTTTCAGGCAGGAAGAATGATAAATCATGCCATTCATGTAGAAATGACTTATGAAATATATTGGGTGGCCTGCTGGTGGCGCGGTCCAGGGAGATTATAAATACTCGGGCATGGGCCCAGCTTACTCAGGGACATTTTGTAAACAGGAACTAGTGAAGGATAACTAGACTTCCATGTTGTGAAACAGTCAATTAAAGCCTTGTTTAATACTTTGACCAAGTGCCTAGTAGTTTTCTTACATCAGGATGCACTAATCTTTGCAAAATTCGGTAGATGAATCAAAGACATGTGGCTGGCACCTTCTTATCACACCATACACAATGTACAAAAACCTGTGGGTTCCTATCACGCTCACCACCATCATTACAAATGCAAGTTGCCCTGAGCCCTCAATGTGCAACTTCCATTTCCCAGATCACATAGGCCAGAACTTCAACTGTTTCCCACACTTCTGTTTAATACATGTCGAGCCCTCACAGGCTCGCACCTTGCTCACTTTCATGCTACAAAAGGATAACAATGCCAAATATTAAAGAAAACAAAAGACAACAGAACAGAACACCCAAGTGACTACCCTTGTGACTAATTGTGCTTTATCTTCCTCTTATGCGTGCTTCTATGTGGTGCATCCCCTGTGGCTTCAGCAGATATGGAGGCACCTTGCTCACTTTCATGGTGCTCCTACTTCGACACCTTTGGCGGGAGTCCTCTGGGTTTGCGAGCCTGTGAGGGCTCGGTAACAGTCTGCTCCTCCTGCGGCTGTGCAGGGGCTGAGACACCCATCTCAGTTGGTTGAGGACTCTGGTGGGGCTCTGACCGAGGGCTACGCAGTGGCATGGGAGTGTGAGCACTTGGAGAGGAGCCCACACTTCCTTGTTGCCTGCCACCAACATCCCTCTCATGGGTCAGTCCCACTTCAGTGCTAGCAAGTGGCTGGACAGCACCTTGCTGCACATCAGGGGGGCCATGAGGACCTGTATCTGCACTGGCAGTCCTGCTCAATAGGACTTCCATGAAGCTCTGGTTTCATTGCTCAATAGCTGCCCATCACTCCTCCAGAGATGTAAATCTATTCTGAACATTCACCATGTTTTCCTGACTCTGGCAACTTATTTCCTCCATGAACGTAGCCAGCCTTTCCACGGAGGTTGCCATCCTTTCTGTGGTGGTGCGTTCATGCGCCATTGCCTCCACAAAGGCACTGCTCATGTTAGACATGGACTCCTCCATCCTCTCCACATCGCAGTAACCCTGGATGCAAAACCTGCCAGAGACTCCTGCACCAACCCGCCACCAATGCGAAAATCAAGGCCTTATACTCCTACCCCCTTGCAATAAAGGCCAACATGCCATTTGCCTTCCTTATGGCTTGCTGTACCTGCATGCTAGCTTTCTGTGTTTCTTGCACGAGGACACCCAAATCTCTCTGAACACCAACATTTGAAAGTTTCTCACAATTTAAAAAATATTCTGTTTTTCTATTCTTCCTACCAAAGTGAATAACCTCACATTTCCCTACATTATACTCCATCTGCCACCTTACTGCCCACTCACTTAGTCTATCTGTATCCCTTTGCAGACTCTTTGGTTGCGATTTTCTCATCGGTGTCGGGATGGGGGCAGGTCAGCTGGTTTCCGGGTTCCAGTCCTGCCCCAGCTGCCTCTGCTCTGCAGACGTGATTTTCCCTTGATTGGCCTTGTTAACTGGCCAATTAACAGGAAGTGGGTCTGATGACGTCATTTGATGATGCATTATCTGCCGGTTTCCTTAAAGGGACCATGCACAATTTTATTTTGACAGTTGATTTTTCAATGTTTGACAGCATTGAGGTGCTTAAAACACTGACAATCAATGCACAAAAGGTGAACTCTTGCACCCAGGCTCTCCAATGACTCCCTCCATATGCTTACGCAGGGAGGTTCTCTTCCCTTCCAAGGATGAAAGATACCTCCCCAGGACACCAACTTACCTTGCACCTCCACCCAACCCTCTCTATCTACTTCAACACAAAACAAAAGCAAAATACTGCAGATGCTGGAAATCTGAAATAAAAACAGAAAATACTGGAAATACTCAGCAGGTCATGCAGCATCTGTGGAGAGAGAAACACAGTTAACGGTTCAGGTCGATGACCCTCTCTATCTACTTTGTCACTTCCCCATCTCACTAACCACCCCTCACACTCACCCTCATTCTACTGCAAACATACCAACTAACAACACACACGGGTGGGCACTTGAGAGGTTTAGCCAATGTTCATGTGAAGTTTCTGGTAATGTGTTGTCATACAGTGAAATCTCTTTTTCAATAAGTACCCCTTATTGGACAGATCTGAGCGCACGTTGGGAAGTGTCTTACTGAGTTCCAGTGATTGTTTAGTCATACCTCCCTCCCCCCTCCCCCCTCCCCCGCTATAGTAATGAGTGTGCATGGAATGGCTTGGACGTTAAAGGGATGCTTCACGGTGCTGGCGTGGGATGGTATCAACCTGGCGCATCATGTGGCAGCCAGGGTTTACTGCATCAAGTGAAGAAAGTCTGGCCATGGTGATGTCATCGCTGGCCTCCTGGCCAGCAATTTTGTCAGGGGCTGATGCCCTGTGTCCAGTGCAGCATCAGGTGATGGCTGAGAAGGTTGGTGATGAGGTTGGTGATGTTGGTATTGGGGATGATTGTGGAAGGATTCGGAGGACCAAGATCTGGTTGTTTCATTGGCTCCGATGTTGCTGGAATAGATGGCAGCTGCAGGTGAGGTGACAGAAGCGATCTGTCACTGGTGAGAGAGGTTCTCCCAATGAGGTGGCACTGGTCATACAGTTGGATTTAAAAACTTGTAAGCTAAAGAAATCTGTATATGTATTAAAAATGCAGTAACCAACATTTTCTTTGCTCTGAAACTCACCATGTGCAACATGGCATCCTTGACACCACTCTGCAGCTATCATCTTTTCACAAACATCAGACCAGACTCACAACTCACCACACTTACCTGGACATCGTAAAACTCGACCCAAAAGCTGGAAAATTGAAGAAGACCCTGTTAATAGGCAATTAATTGCCTTTAATCCATTTTCCGCCGCTAGGTGTCGGGTCCATTCGCAAATCAGGAACACTGGTTCACAGAATCACACAGAATCATAGAATCCCCACAGTGCAGATAGAGGCCATTTCGGCCCATCGAGCCTGCACCGACACATATCCCACCCAATCCCTATAACCCCTACACCAACACATATCCCACCCTATCCCCGTAATCCCACGTATTTAACCCCCCTAATACTAAGGGTCAATTTATCATAGCCAATCAACCTAACCCGCACGTCTTTGGACAGGGTCCTGCCATCATCTGGCAGGGTTCCCCTTTATCTACCCTGCCAGAGGGGAAAGTTGGGAGAAATATCTGGTTCTCTCATATTAGTTAGCCATGCCTCCTGGTGAGCTGCCTAGAGTCGCATTGATAGTATCCATAGATAAGACCACTCTATAAGAATCAAAAAGGGCATTGTAGAAATAAGCTTACTTTGGGATGAAAGTTACTAAAAATTACAAAACTAATGTTAAAATATCCAAGTGCAATGATAAACGAATAGCCAAATAGAGACAGTTTAAGACTTTTTAAGGTGAGTCTTGAACTTTACTTATTTCACTTCTTTATCTATAGAATCTAGAAGATATATAAAAACAATAGCGTGGGAGAACTAACAGAACTAACTTGATAAAAGTTCTTAAATGTGAATAAATAAATTCCTGCAATTATTTTTCAGGTTAATATTCTAAGTGTTCACATTATTGATTAAAATCTTACCTGATCTATATGCCCTTTAGGGACCTATTAGTTACTTATAGGGTGTTATGAAAAGCCCTTAAGACCACACATTTAACCTATAGGTTAGTCAAAGGTTTCTTGCTGTCAAGAAAACATGCTAGAAGGCCAGATTGTACAAGACAAGTTCAGATTTTGTGTGTCCTTCAAATGAAAGGTTTCTGTAAATTGTATCTAAAACCAGATGGGAAAATGGTGCAGCTTTGAAGAATGGCAACGTGGAGGGTTTAATACTATTTTTCAAAGATTGGACTGATCCATAATTATTATTATAATAATTTTTAATAACAGGATAATTTTTACTTCCTCACATTGGTAAGATCTTAAAACATACAGAGATCCTCTCAGTAAATGTAATGCTTTAAAAAGTTCATTGTCCCTGAAAGGTATGTACATTCTGTGCCTCACTTCTCTCAGAATGAAAAATGTATCAACTGTATGGAGAGCTAGGGGGACAAATTCAGTATCGCCCCATGTGGAGTGCTAAATTTTGAAATCATGAAAAATTAGCGCCAGGCGCTAAGGAGTCTGAAGTTTCCCTAAATTGGCTTTCAGTGCTCCTGGAAGAGCTGGAGCACTAAATCAAGCGCTAATGACCTAAGCAGGCCGCTACCAGCAAAGCGATAATGAATTTCAGGTGCAATGCAATCGGGAATGATCCTTCACACTGGCCCCTTCCAGCTCTTAAAGGGAAGGTTGCATCATTGTGCAGGTCCTCATTATCAGCATTGCTGGCTGTAAAAGCAACCTGCAAGGAACTCAATCCCCTGATCATGATGGCTGATCCCACTCCCAGGTAGAGAGCTTGTCGTTTCACGGACAAGGTGTGATGAAATATTCCATTCATCACTCATTGGTATTCTCTGCCTGTGACTGTGGTTGGTTTCAGTTTCATTTCCCTTACCTCAGTTCCGTTTCCTCACCATTGTATTGTACTGTGTGTAGGGCTCCGCCCATACCTGGCCCCTATGTAAGCTGGCCCAGCCTGCATCACATCCAGTACGGCAGACCTCTGGATGGAAGATACCTCTCCTCTGTGTGTTACCTTCTAAGTCAATAAAAGCCTTGTTTTGTTTCGCTAACATCGAGTCTCGGATTTATTGAGGCACATCAATTTTATTGATTTAATTTTCAACACAATGGATCAACTCTTGAAACCCGAACGTTTGGATTTGGACCAGCATGCATCGGACGCATCGGCACGCTTCGGACACTGGTTTATGTGTATGGAATTCTTCCTGGACAATTCCACAGCCGTCAAAGACGCTACGGACGCTGGGAGTATGAAACTCGGAATTCTGCGGAATTGGGTAAGACACCGGGTTTACCCCCTCATCCAAGACGCCGACACGTACCCGGCTGCCTGCGACATCGTAAAGGCGCATTCCCAGCAGCCTACGAATGAGGTGTATGCTAGGCATCTGCTCGCTACTCGCGCACAGCGACCTGGGGAATCGGTGGAGGAGTTCCTAGGCACCCTGAAAACGCTTGGCAAAGACTGCAAGTGCCAAGATGTAAAAGCCGCAGTGTACACTGACGAGCTTGTTCGCGATGCCTTTATCACAGGCCTCAGCTCCACTTACATCCGGCAGAGACTGCTGGAAAAAACGGGATTGGACCTGAAACAGGCTGCGGACACAGCGCGATCCCTGGATGTGGCCCAGAGAAACTCGGACGCCTACTCTTCAGCCCGCGCCGTCCACGCCGCCACGTGTGCACCAAGGGTGCCGCCATCTTGGAAGGCATCTTCCCCGCCCGGCAGCCCAACACCGTCGGGGCCCTGCTCTCCCCCCAGAAGCCCTACGACAGCCGCGACGCGTCGGGGACCCAACTGCTACTTCTGCGGGCAGCCGAAGCGCACCAGAAACCTGTGCCCGGCGAAAGGCACCACCTGCTTTAAGTGCGGTAAGAAGGGGCACTTCGGGAAGGTGTGCAGAGGGAACCCCGCCGGAAAACCCGCCACCGCTGCGTGTGCGCCATGGGAGCGGCCATCTTGGACGCCATCTTGCCCGACCTCGTGGGGTCCGCCATCTTGTGAGCAGACAGCATGGACGCCATCTTGTCTCGATCTGGGCCCTACAGTGGCATCGGTCACAGTGGACCAGACCAGGCCGCACCCGCTATCCAAATCAATGGTGGACATCGAGGTAAACGGGTGCGGGGTTAAATGTTTAATTGACAGTGGAAGCACGGAGAGTTTTATCCACCCTGAACTGGCACAACAACTCTCCCTAAAGGTGGTCACTACTCGGGGTACCATCTCTATGGCTGATAAAACCCAGACATCGACCATTATGGGTTACTGCACGGTACAATTGTCTGTTAACGGAACTGTATACGATAATTTTAAAGTACTAATCATGAAGAATCTATGTGCGAGCGTGATCTTGGGCCTGGATTTCCAGTGCTACCACCAAAGCATCACGCTCAATTATGGTGGGTCCCAGCCGCCCCTCACAGTGTGCGGTCTGGCTACCCTGAAGGTAAAGCCGTCTTCGCTATTCGCGAACCTTACCCCTAACTGCTGGCCAATAGCGACCAAAAGCAGGAGGTACAGCTGGGAGGACAGGCGGTTTATCACGACCGAGGTAGACAGGCTCCTGAAAGAGCGCATTATTGAACGCAGCAACAGCCCGTGGCGCGCCTAAATGGTAGTGGTAAGGGGTAGCGAGAAGAAACGGATGGTGATCGACTATAGCCAAACGATCAACAGGTACACCCAACTAGACGCCTACCCGCTACCCCGCATATCAGAAATGGTGAACCAAATCGCCCAATACCGGGTGTTCTCCACCATCGACCTCAAGTCAGCATACCACCAGCTCCCTATCAGACCAGAGGACTGCCCGTACACCGCCTTCGAGGCGAACGGACGCCTCTACCAATTCCTCAGCGTCCCCTTTGGGGTGACGAATGGGGTCTCGGTCTTCCAGAGGGAGATGGACCGCATGGTCGATGACCACCACTTGCAGGCAACCTTCCCCTATCTCGACAATGTCACCATCTGCGGCCACAACCAACAGGACCACGACTCGAACCTCGAGAGGTTCCTGAATACCGCACAAAAACTCAACCTCACCTACAACGAGGACAAGTGCGTTTATAACACCACGCGCCTCTGCATACTAGGCAGCGTGGTGGAGAATGGGGAAATCGGACCAGACCCCGACCGATTGCGCCCCCTACGGGAGCTGCCCCTGCCCAACACTCCCAAAGCCCTGAAAAGGTGCCTGGGGTTATTTTCTTATTATTCCCAATGGGTCCCCAACTACTCCGACAAAGCCCGCCCCCTCTTGAAAGCATCCTCTTTTCCGCTCCCTGCTGAGGCCCACGCCGCCTTCAAAAGCATTAAGCGGGATATTGAGCGGGCCACGCTACAGGCAGTGGACGAGAACACTCCCTTTCAAGTGGAAAGTGATGCGTCTGACTTTGCCTTGGCGGCCACCCTCAACCAGGCGGGGCGGCCCGTAGCTTTCTTCTCGAGGACCCTCCAAGGGCCCGAGATCAGACACTCCTCCGTGGAAAAGGAGGCCCAAGCCATCGTGGAGGCAGTGCGCCACTGGCGCCACTACCTAGCCGGCAAACGCTTCACCCTACTTACCGACCAGCGGTCGGTAGCGTTTATGTTCAATAATAAACAGAGGGGGAAGATTAAAAATGATAAGATTCTTAGGTGGCGGATCGAGCTCTCCACCTTCGATTATGACATCATTTACTGGCCAGGGGCCCTTAACGAATCCCCCGACGCCCTCTCACGAGGGATGTGTGCCAGCGCCACCGGGGTTCGGCTACAGACCCTCCACAACGACCTCTGCCACCCAGGGGTCACGCGGCTGTTCCACTTCATAAAGTCCCGCAACTTACCCTACTCGATTGAGGAAGTTCGTTCTCTGACCAGGAACTGCCGCACTTGCGCTGAGTGCAAACCTCGGTTCTACCGCCCAGATAGAGCCCACTTAATCAAAGCTACACGGCCCTTTGAGCGGCTCTGCTTAGATTTCAAGGGCCCCCTCCCGTCCGTCGACCGCAATGCTTACTTCCTGAACATTGTGGACGAATACTCCCGTTTCCCATTCGCCCGCCCCTGCCCAGACATGACCAGCGCCACGGTCATTAAATGCCTCAACAGCCTGTTCTGCCTGTTCGGTATGCCGAGCTACAACCATACGGATAGGGGGGCGTCCTTCATGAGTGAAGAGCTACGCCAGTACATGCTGTCCAGGGGGATCGCCACAAGCCGTACCACCAGCTACAACCCCCGGGGTAACGGTCAAGTGGAGCGAGAGAACGGGACAGTATGGAAAGCAGTCACTCCAGCTCTAAGGACCAAGGGCCTCCCTATCTCCCGCTGGCAGGAAGTCCTCCTAGATGTGCTCCATTCGATACGGTCGCTATTGTGTACTGCCACTAATGCCACGCCTCATGAGCGAATGTTTGTCTTTCCCCGGAAATCCACCTCAGGCGTATCCATGCTGTCATGGCTCTCCACCCCGGGTCCGGTATTCGTGCGAAGGCATTTGAGGGGCCACAAGACGGACCCTCTCGTGGAGTCAGTGCACCTACTCCACGCCAACCCCCAATACGCGTATGTCCGGCACGCCGACGGAAGGGAGGACACCGTGTCCATAAAAGACGCCGCCCCAGCCGGTAACGACAACAACCACGACAACAGCAGCAACAACGATCACAGCAACTCTTACCCACCCACTACTCTTTCATCACCCCCAGAAGAACATCGACCAACGGCACCCCCACCAACTACCCCTTCAACAACCCTGGCGGCACCCCCGGCAGAGACCCAGGAGGCCACCGGGGACACCCAGCCGACACCCGCGGCACCACAACAGCCACGTCGGTCGCAGAGGACTATCAAACCCCCGAACAGACTAAATCTATAGAAGGGGTGAATGTGATGAAATATTCCATTCATCACTCATTGGTATTCTCTGCCTGTGACTGTGGTTGGTTTCAGTTTCATTTCCCTTACCTCAGTTCCGTTTCCTCACTATTGTATTGTACTGTGTGTAGGGCTCCGCCCATACCTGGCCCCTATGTATGCTGGCCCAGCCTGCATCGCATCCAGTACGGCAGACCTCTGGATGGAAGATACCTCTCCTCTGTGTGTTACCTTCTAAGTCAATAAAAGCCTTGTTTTGTTTCGCTAACATCGAGTCTCGGATTTATTGAGGCACATCACAAGGTATTGGAGGCAGTGGTCGCAGGAGTGGAGCGAAGGAGGGCAGTTTTGTTCTCAGACACTGGAAGGAGGCCATTGCCCCAGGTATTCAGGGCAATATGGAGGGAAGTGGCCCAGGATGTCTCGGCCAGTAGTGTGGTCGTACGCAGCCTGACACAGTGCCAGAAGAAATTCAACGACCTCACTCGGGTGGTCAAGGTGAGTACATGCTTCAGCAGGTCCCACATACCAGCATCTGAACCTCAGTCTGTACACACTGCACAAACCACCACATCCCCACCACTCACCCAGCAAGCATCTGCACCTACTCAAGCTCACATCCACATCTCACGCCTTGCCTCCAATCACAGCTATTCAATTACGGCAGGCATATCTCCCAAACACATAGCTGGACTCTGATTCACACACACTTGTTTCCTTGCAGGCCAAGATGGCTCACAATAAGAGGGAGCAGCAGAGAACAGGCAGGGGTGATGCGCAGCTCCAGCAGCTTTCAGACCTGGAGGAGCGAGTGCTGCGACTCATTCGGCAGCAGGTGGTGGGCGGTGTGGCCATCGGCAATGTCGACCCCCTTGGGGGGCAACAACGTTATGTTCATTCCCTCTCCTTCTCTCATTCCACTTCCTCCTCACACCACAAGCCTTTCCCACTTTCCAGCTCCCGATACTGTCTGCATTCCTTGCTCCCTTCCTGCCCCCCTTCCCTCACCTTAACGTGACTCTTGTGCCTTTATGCTTTCAGAGAATCAGCAACCAGATGACCAGCCTGTCCCTCAGCCCCCCAGTGAGAGTGAGGAAGGAGAAGAGGAGGAGGAGCAAAGCACCGCGTCACTGCATCTCTCACCCGCAGGCACCACTATGCGATCTTTAGAGGCAAGTTTAGTAGAGGGGTCTGCACAGATGCACTGGGAACGAGCGGGCTGCAGCAAGGCCGGGGGAAAGGGTAGCTCGAGAGCAGGTCTCAGATGAGGACCTTGATGGGGAGGCGTTCACAAGAAGGGTGATGGCCATGCACACCGAAATGATAGGTGCAATGGCAAGGGTGCCCGAGAGCCTATCGGCAATGGTAGCGAGCATGGAGGAGTCCGCTTCCAACATTGCACAGAGCTCTGCGCACACCATGGAGCCCATCATTTCCACTCTGCAGAGAATGGTGGACTCCCAGAGAGACCGTGGGGACCCAGACCTCATGCCGCATGTCATGGGCGATGTGGCAGCTTCCATTGCAACACAGGTGGAAGCTACACAATGTCTTAGTGCTGTAATGTAGTCAATGGTTGATGCCATCCAGTCTCAGACTGCCCTCATGCAGTCTCAGTTTGATGCCACGAAAGCTCTAACTGCTGCCATCATCGCTGGGACCACCACAGTCCACCGGGGATCACGCGGTGTCGCAGCAGCCCAGCAATCTGTGATGCAGCAGATTGGTGGGAATGTTGAGGTGCTGCCCCGGGGGAGTGGCAGTGTGTCAATGGAGTAGGAACCTGCCGTCCTCTCTCAGCATGACAGCATTCCTGTTCCCACCACTACCACTCCGCCATTGCCCTTGTTGCTGTCTGGCATTCAGCCAGGCCAGACTGCCACCGCCCAGCCTGAGGTGGTGCAGTGTACAGCCGTGCCTACCAGGCTCAGAGCTGGTCAAGGGCGTCCTGCCAGTGCATCTGTAGATTCTGGTACCGACACTCAGCAGCCTTCCACCAGCCCTGCTGCAGCCACTGGGGTGACACTACATAGGAGCACTAGATTAGGAAAAGGCACAGTAAAGAGGGCAATTAAGGGTTTGCACAAGGGTGATTAGTTAATATTGTTGCTGTATATACGTGGTTGCTGAATTTGGATGAATTTCTTATTGGAATGTTGCAGAAATGGTGCTGGGTCTCATTTCAGCTTTGGGGTGTGATATGGAATGAGAAATTGATGGAATGATGGTTACTGGATGAGCATCCGGGAAGTGGCCTTGAATTCATTGGAACCGCAGTCTGATGAGGCGGTCATGGACCGCCCTTCCACAAGGCCAATGAAATGGCTGGATCCTCCGTCGCTGCTGTTCCTCCTCCTCGTCCTTGTCCTCCTCCTCCTCCTCCTCCTGAGGTGGTGCGGCTATGCCTGGTGGCAATGGCTGCACCCTCATGATGGCCAAGTTGTGCAGCATGCAACAGACGATAACGAAAAGTGACACCCGCTCAGCCGAGCACTGGTCCCAAACGGTCAAGGCAGCGGAATCGTTGCTTGAGCACTCCAACGGTCTGTTCAATTATGTTCCTGGTGGCTGCATGTCTCCCATCGTATGAGTGTTGGGCACGAGTGCTGGGGTTGCGGAGGGGAGTCAAGAGCCAGGTGGAGAGCGGACAGCCCTGGTCTCCCAGCAGCCATCCGCTAGCTTGATGTGGTGGCTGGAAGAATGCTGGCACACCGGTCTGGTGCAGGATGAAGGCATCGTGGCTGCTGCCAGGATAGCGGGCATTGATGGTGAGGATGCACTGTGTGTGGTCACACACCAACTGCACATTAAGTGAGTGGTAGCCTTTGCGGTTATGGAATACCTCAGGATTGTTATGAGGTGACCGCAAAGCGACGTGGGTGCAGCCAATGGTGCCCTGCACCATGGGGAAGCCTGCTATTCTGGTAAAGCCACATGCACGCTCGCGCTGCTTCTCCCTGGTCATGGGGAAAGAATTGTAGTCCCTTTTCCTTCTGTGGAGAGCATCTGTGACCTCTCAGATGCAGCAATGGACGGCAAACTGTGATATGTTAGATATGTCTCCTGTTGCACACTGGAAGGATCCGCTGGCATAGAAATTGAGGGCGACGGTGACCTTGACTGCCACTGAGAGAGACGTGGTGCTCCTGATGTGAGGCTCGAGGTCTGGCTGCAGGAGCTGGCAGAGCTCTGTGACCACCTCCTTGGTGAAGCGGTGCCTTCTAAGACACTGCTCCTCAGTGAGATTGATGTAGGAGAAATGCTGCCGGAATAGTCTGTGTTGAGATTCACGTATCTCTGGTAAACAGGATAGAGTGCAAACCAATATGGTGGGTATATTGGCCCAGAAATTCGGGTCCCAACGCGTGAGTACGCACAGGGTACTCACGCGTAGGCCCAACGAAAGTGCCGGTTTTGTGCATGCACTGCGCATGCGCGGGAAACCGGCATTTCCGTTCCCCTGAAAGAAGGGGTTCAGAAGTTGAATGCATGCGCCGGAGAGGCAGCGCGTGCGCATCGAACTTACGTTTTTTTTGCAGGGTTCTCCGGGAGGGTAAGTCTCCAACAGTTACATATTTAAAAAGCAGGCGCAAGGCCTGCTTTTAACAAGGTAAGTGGTGAATTAATTAAAATTAACACATTTTTTCCACAGGTTTATTATTTTTCAATACTTTAAAGAAAGGTAAGTTTATTTTTAGCCCCGTTAGAAAATGTAATTAATTCTTTCAAAAATTTAAATTATTGTTTAAAATAGTTATTTCATGTAATTTATAGTTATTTTAAAAATTTGATTAAAAAAAAAAATTATTTGAAGTTTTAGTGATGTTTTGGGGCTTATACTATTTATAGGTTTGACAGCTCTTCCTGTCAAACTTATGAATGAAGCATTCCCTGCTACCATTGGCTCTCCATGGCCCACGTGATCCCAGGGGACGCTTCGAACTAACTGCGCCCCTGGGGTACGCAAGCACTGTGCGCCGGCAGTTGGAGGAGGCCCAGGATCGGAAAACCACGCTGGCCCACAGCTCAACGGCCGGCGCGCTAGGTAAGTGCAGGTCGGGGCGCGGGAAGCTCCTGACCCGAATTTCTGGGCCAATGTGTTTAATCAGAGTTTAGGACGGAATATAATACACTAGTAATACAGCAAAAACACACTACCATGACAAGCAGCTGGTACCGGACCCAATCAGACAGACGGCTGGCATGCGTGAACAGTTCTCTGGCTTCTGGCCTCTCTCTCGCTCTCTCTTGGGCCTTCGGTGGTGAGCATGGGATCACTCTCAAAAGAGCATTCGACCAGCCCAACTTCTCCCTTTAACTTCTGTTCGGCTCTCCCTTCCACAGTCTGTGTGCAAGCCCTTGGGGTTGTAGGGGGTGGCTGTGGGGTGGCACGTACACCCAGTCAGTTATGCCTCTGACTGTTTATGAGCGGTTCGAATCGCTCCCACGCCCCTGGGTTCTAGACACCAGACTTAGGTACAAGGCGGCGGTACAGAGAAGACTCGAGTAGACAGGTGGTCGGATGTAAACAAAAACCAAGATTTTATTGAAGAAGAAATTAATACAATCTTATGGAAAATTACTAGTGTACACTTCTACAGGCAAAATACAAAAGAATAACTATACTTATACAGGGAATGGGGAAGACACGGCACATCGAGGGAAAACAACTATCTTAACAATCCCCTTATCCTTATCCCACCCCCTATACCTAACTAGATTAAGCTATGAGGGGTCAGAACTTCATGCTCACCAATCAAAAGGGGTCTGCTGAACTCAAAACAGCGGTGGGGTTCGGGGTTCGCTCTTGGTGCTCTCTGGAGCCTGCCATCGTCATGTGGCCTCCGGGTGCTGCAAGGGCGTTGTCCAGGTACACGTACCCCAAAGTTAAAGTCTCTTCTTGGGTACTTTACCTTGCAGGGATGGCGGTTTCTCTTCCTCGGCCGACAGTTTAAGTTTGCATGAAGATAGTTGCAGGTCAGCTGAGGCTGAAGGCCCGATGATTCGAAGCCTGTCTTCAGTCATCTTCCTCAGTTCGTCTTCTCTGTCGTCTTCTTCACTTCGTCCCCCCCTCGCCTCGTCGCGTCCCGCCTCACCTGGCCTGAATTGTCCGTGTCTGCCCGATGCAGTGCCTGGGCGAGTCCAGATGGAGTGGGGAAAAGGCACGGGCAAAGGCCAGGGGGTAAGCGCGGGATGGGGAAAGAGCAGCAGCCACGAGGGCGAGGGGCCGGAGCCGGAGCAAGGCTGAGAGCAGAGCATGAGAAGGTTGCCGGTGGGCCTACAATTATACTTCTTTGGATGGCCCTTGTCTGCGTGCCAAATCAGGTTAGTTCTTTGTCTTAATTTTAGCGGGCTATTTTAAATAACGGTGGCAATCTACTCTAACTGATTTTAGATGGCCGGTAATCGCATCTACCGGCCCGATAATTGATTTGTTTTGTCATGAATGCACCTTGATGGGCCTGTCCGGCCTTGATGGCTTCCTTAATCTGTTGTCGATTATATATGCAGACTGCTTGATGGCCTTAACTATAGGCCTAACTGGGTTTAGATTCGTCTCCAATTTGATCTAATACATAATTCAAAGTCCTGTCTGCTTTCAAAATACAAAGTCTCTCTTCACAGAAACTGCAGCTTTGGTTTCGATTTCTCCACAAGCTGCCTGCGTTGCAGAGTCTAAGTTTTAAAATCTCACAGGCTTTCTGCCACGAGGCGCGGACGCCATTTTGGGTACCCTTTTTCATTAAAATGTCCATGCAGGGTCCCTTTTCTTATTAATAACTTTGGGAAAATGTAGCAATTTTGCGAATCTTACATTCCCCCCTGTGATATTAAAACTTGCTTGAAGTATCATACTTTTACAAAGTGAGCAAAAAATTTCTGATCCTCCATAGTCAACCTTCCCCTGCAATTACCTATCTAAATATACCCATGACACATGCACTTCCCATTCTGCGAAAATGTAGTGTACATCAGCATACAGAGAGTAAAATTACAGACTTTACACACATCCAAGCATGGAGGGGGACCAACACCCCTGCACCACTTGGTACACAAACATCTTTATTAACCGCGTCGCAAGAAAACAACAGAAAAACCTTTTATTAAAAATAACAAACACAAAAACAATCTTTAATCAAAATACAAGGAAAAGGACTCAAATGGTCGTATCTCCTTCCACCTTTACATAATGTTCCTTCCAGATCCTCTGGTTTCGGAATTCTGACCACTGACCTTTTCCCTTACATTGAATGCAAACTAAATACAACACTATCCCTAACTGGCAAACCACGAGAATGTGGGAAGCCAGTCTGATCCACGAAGGGACCTCTATGTTATTGAAAATGTTCCACCAGGGTGGAATCACAATATCCAATATCTTAGTCCCTATCTCTACTGTTTTCTGCTCGAGAGTGTAAAAATGTTTCTGCAAAACTATAACGGCTTTGAGTATTTTGGTAAGGTGTTCAGGGAGAGGGGGAATTTCGTAGCCAAAGTGGGCTGGATAGGCTTCGGAGGCTAGCCGGAGTTGGCACGGGCTCAATGTATTCTCAAAAGGGTGGAGGGCTGCGAGGTGCTTGTTGCTAATCCAGGAGGGGACCAAACCTTGTTTTAAATCTTCCAGATTACTGCAGCCCTCGCCCAGTAACTACGCCCCGTATAACACGCACACCTCATTCTGCGCAGCCTGGTCAGAAGCATTTCTGTCCTCCCTTATGAGAGCATTTACCGTCTTTGTGTGCTTTTCCAACTCGGCTATGATCTCCTTTAAATGGACCATCATGGCCTAGTCCTCATGCAACTCCGAGCCCACTACCTTGTTCTCATCCAGTAATATCTTCTTTAACTGTGTTTTTAAACCGTTTATCTGGGTCTGCAACTCTATGTCATCTAAACTGTTGATGTGGTGTGGAGATGCCGGAGTTGGACTGGGGTGGACAAATGTAAGAAGTCACACAACACCAGGTTATAGTCCAACAGCTTTATTTGAAATCACAAGCTTTCGGAGCGCTGCTCCTTCTTCAGGTGAAGTGGAGAAATGCATAAAGACACAGCTTATATAGTCAGAGAATCATGTCAGATGTTTACAGGTAACCTTTCCAACTGCCATTTATCGCACCTCGGCAGAGAGATAATCACAGCAGTCAAAGGTGTGAATGGTGTCCAAACAGGTCAGTCAGGGAAACATTACATCAAAGAACAATGAGGTGGGGTCACAAGGGGTCAAATATTGCAGATGCTGGGGTCTGTATGAAAAACAAAAAAACAGACAAAAAACATTTTTTTTGGCTGGAAATCACAGCAGGTCCGGCCGCATCTGTGTAGAGAGAACAAGCCAATGTCGACTCGAGTCTGGATGACCCTGCATCAGGTGGAGTTACATGTAGCGTGACATGAACCCAAGATCTCGGTTGAGGCTGTCCTCATGAGCGCGGAACTTGGCTATCAGTTTCTGCTCGACGATTTTGCGTTGTCGTGTGTCTCGAAGGCCACCTTGGAGAATGCTTACCCGAAGATCGGAGGCTGAATGTCCTTGACTGCTGAAGTGTTCCCCGACTGGGAGGGAACACTCCTGCCTGGTGATTGTTGCGCGGTGTCCGTTCATCCGTTGTCGCAGTGTCTGCATGGTCTCGCCGATGTACCATGCTCCGGGGCATCCTTTCCTGCAACGTATGAGGTAGACAACGCTGGCCGAGTCACATGAGTATGTACCATGTACCTGGTGGGTGGTGTCCTCACGTGTGATGATGGTATCTGTGTTGATGATCTGGCATGTCTTGCAGAGGTTGCTGTGGCAGGGTTGTGTGGTGTCATGGTCGCTGTTCTCCTGAAAGCTGGGTAATTTGCTGCGAACGATGGTCTGTTTGAGGTTAGGCGGCTGTTTGAAAGCGAGTAGTGGAGGCGTGGGGATGGCCTTAGCGAGGTGTTCGTCGTCATCGATGACATGTTGAAGGCTGCGAAGAACATGGCGTAGTTTCTCCGCTCCGGGGAAGTACTGGACGGCGAAGGGTACTCTGTTGGTTGTGTCCCGTGTTTGTCTTCTGAGGAGGTCTATGCGATTTTTCGCTGTGGCCCGTCGGAACTGTCGATCGACGAGTCGAGCGTCATATCCCGTTCTTACAAGGGCGTCTTTCAGTGTCTGTAGGTGTCCAGCCAAAAAAAATGTTTTTGTCTGTTTTTTTGTTTTTCATACAGACCCCAGCATCTGCAATATTTGACCCCTTGTGACCCCACCTCATTGTTCTTTGATGTAATGTTTCCCTGACTGACCTGTTTGGACACCATTCACACCTTTGACTTCTGTGATTATCTCTCTGCCGAGGTGCGATAAATGGCAGTTGGAAAGGTTACCTGTAAACATCTGACATGATTCTCTGACTATATAAGCTGTGTCTTTATGCATTTCTCCACTTCACCTGAAGAAGGAGCAGCGCTCCGAAAGCTTGTGATTTCAAATAAAGCTGTTGGACTATAACCTGGTGTTGTGTGACTTCTTACATTTGTCCACCCCAGTCCAACTCCGGCATCTCCACACCATGGCTACTATCGACACCACAAACTGCCGGCTCAAAGTGGAGAGGATCTCCAAGAAGATCGCGCATATCGACACAGACATCAAGTTTCTACAGAGATGCAAGAAAGCAGACAAGATCCCGAAAGGACTACAGATCACTAACCCACTCAAGTCGACCTACAACACAGACTACGCTGAGAGGCTGCCGTCGTACCTCTCGCACACTCCTCAACCATCTCGTACACCAGCTCTACAGCAGACGCCGCAACCTCGAAACCGAGATGGAGTCCATGTTCTCAGCCTGTGCTCAGGACGCAGCAGACCAGCTACAAGACACCGCCAAACAAACAAGGCAACGGAACTATGCTACCTACATGCACACCAAGAACAGGAAGCTTGAGAAACTTGGCATCACCAGCAGCAGCAACCAAGCCTCCCCCGGTACCACGGTTGAAACCACAGGGAAATCCATCGTCAACCTGTCCGACCACACCCTTCAACCAGACGAAATTGAAGTTCTCAGCCGAGGGCTCAATTTCTGCCCCACCACCAAAATGGACCCCATCGGTCTCGCGGCAGACACAGAGGAATTCATCAGGAGAATGAGGCTCCGGGAATTCTTCCACAAATCCCAAGATGTCAGCAGCGAACCCAATGAGACAATCAATGATCCGGAACAGCAGACAGAGGGATCCGCAGTGCAGCAACCGAAGAAGAAAGAGTCAAATTGGACCCCTCCGGAGGGTCGCTGCCCTAAGCTTGACATGTATGCTCAAGCTGTCAGGAGATGCATCAACGCCAGATTCATCAGCCGCACTCACAAGACAGTCCAGAATGTCACCCGAGCACAACGCAACGCCATCCACGCTCTCAAGACCAACCGCAACATCGTCATCAAACCAGCAGACAAAGGAGGTGCCATCGTCATACAGAACAGAACGGACTATTGCAAAGAAGTATACCGACAACTGGACAACCAGGAACACTACAGACAGTTACCCGCAGATCCGACCAAAGAACACACCCGCCAACTCAACAGACTGATCAAAACCTTCGATCCAGACCTTCAAAGCATCCTACATGCTCTCATCCCACGTACTCCCTGCGTGGGAGACTTCTACTGCCTCCCAAAGATACACAAAGCCAACACACCTGGACGTCCTATCGCATCAGGCAGCGGAACCTTGTGTGAGAACCTCTCTGGATATGTCGAGGGCATCCTGAAACCCATCGTACAGGGAACCCCCAGCTTCTGTCGCGACACTACAGACTTCTTACAGAAGCTCAGCACCCACGGACCAGTTGAACCAGGAACACTCCTCGCCACGATGGACGTCTCGGCACTCTACACCAGTATCCCCCACGATGACGGCATCGCTGCGACAGCCTCAGTACTCAACACCAACAACAGCCAATCTCCAGACGCCATCCTACAACTCATCCGCTTCATCCTTGACCACAATGTCTTCACCTTCGACAACCAGTTCTTTACCCAAACACACGGAACAGCCATGGGGACCAAATTCGCACCCCAATACGCAAACATCTTCATGCACAAGTTCGAGCAAGACTTCTTCGCTGCACAGGATCTCCAACCAACGCTATACACCAGATACATCGACGACATTTTCTTCCTATGGACCCACGGCGAAGAATCACTGAAAAGACTACACGATAACATCAACAAGTTCCATCCCACCATCAAACTCACCATGGACTACTCCTCAGAATCAGTCTCATTCCTGGACACACGAATCTCCATCAAAGACGGACACCTCAGCACTTCACTCTACCGCAAGCCCACGGACAACCTCACGATGCTTCACTTCTCCAGCTTCCACCCTAACCACGTTAAAGAAGCCATCCCCTATGGACAAGCCCTGCGAATACACAGGATCTGCTCAGACGAGGAGGAACACGATGGACACCTACAGACACTGAAAGACGCCCTTGTAAGAACGGGATATGACGCTCGACTCGTCGATCGACAGTTCCGACGGGCCACAGCGAAAAATCGCATAGACCTCCTCAGAAGACAAACACGGGACACAACCAACAGAGTACCCTTCGTCGTCCAGTACATCCCCGGAGCGGAGAAACTACGCCATGTTCTTCGCAGCCTTCAACATGTCATCGATGACGACGAACACCTCGCTAAGGCCATCCCCACGCCTCCACTACTTGCTTTCAAACAGCCGCCTAACCTCAAACAGACCATCGTTCGCAGCAAATTACCCAGCTTTCAGGAGAACAGCGACCACGACACCACACAACACTGCCACAGCAACCTCTGCAAGACATGCCAGATCATCAACACAGATACCATCATCACGCGTGAGGACACCACCCACCAGGTACATGGTACATACTCATGTGACTCGGCCAACGTTGTCTACCTCATACGTTGCAGGAAAGGATGCCCCGGAGCATGGTACATCGGCGAGACCATGCAGACACTGCGACAACGGATGAACGGACACCGCACAACAATCACCAGGCAGGAGTGTTCCCTCCCAGTCGGGGAACACTTCAGCAGTCAAGGACATTCAGCCTCCGATCTTCGGGTAAGCATTCTCCAAGGTGGCCTTCGAGACACACGACAACGCAAAATCGTCGAGCAGAAACTGATAGCCAAGTTCCGCGCTCATGAGGACGGCCTCAACCGAGATCTTGGGTTCATGTCACGCTACATGTAACCCCACCTGATGCAGGGTCATCCAGACTCGAGTCGACATTGGCTTGTTCTCTCTACACAGATGCGGCCGGACCTGCTGTGATTTCCAGCCAAAAAAAATGTTTTTGTCTGTTTTTTTGTTTTTCATACAGACCCCAGCATCTGCAATATTTGACCCCTTGTGACCCCACCTCATTGTTCTTTGATGTAATGTTTCCCTGACTGACCTGTTTGGACACCATTCACACCTTTGACTGCTGTGATTATCTCTCTGCCGAGGTGCGATAAATGGCAGTTGGAAAGGTTACCTGTAAACATCTGACATGATTCTCTGACTATATAAGCTGTGTCTTTATGCATTTCTCCACTTCACCTGAAGAAGGAGCAGCGCTCCGAAAGCTTGTGATTTCAAATAAAGCTGTTGGACTATAACCTGGTGTTGTGTGACTTCTTACATTTAAACTGTTGATGACAGAGGACCCAGTATTAAACGCAGTAAAAACATCATTCCATACTCCCCTTCTTTGTCTCCCTGCATTACCCAAAAACTCTCAGTGTGTGGTGTAGAGTTCGGTTTTGTTCACGTGGGCAAAATCAAACTCGTAAAACTCCTTGATCATGTCCTTTAATAGGGCCTGGTATAGCTGCTCTGTTTCTTTGGGGCACCACTCTGGTAAATGTACCTCGGTGAGATTTAAAATCACGGAGGCTACCGCGTAGTGTACCCCCTGGTACAGCATCTGATCGGTGGGGACTAGTACCAACCCATTCCCTGGTCACTTGGTGGTGGTGGGGCAAACTTCCCTGAGTAACCTCGCTGCCTGCGCCGTGGGCGGGGGCTTACGGGGGCGGGTTACCGGCTCAGTGGCATTGACTGGGATCGGGGAGAATGGGACTGCGCACGCCTTCAGGCTGGTATCCCACTTCATCCCCTCCCCGGCGTCTTGCCACTGCCGGTGGAAAACAATGGATATGCCTGTGGGGCAGACCTCCTCTGACCCCCACATACAGATATAAATCCCTTGATCCGGTTCCCACCACTTGTCCCAACACACGCTGAATCCTCCATGAGTCCCTGTGATCATCCGGTGGGTGTTGTTCCCCAACCGTTCCCACTCGACTTCGGGGTTCCTCATGTCCTTGCTCAGCTTTCTGAGCCACCACCATCTATCCAGTGGAATGTGTCCTTTACACGTCAAACATATTTGCTTTACAACGGTGACGCTGACCCTCGTGGTAACGACTCGTACCCTGGGGCACAGGAGGGAGGTCACCCCGTACGTGAATCCGGTTTGGCTGGAGTACTGAGACGAATTGGACCCCAGCCATCCTGGCCACCTTCCCTCGTGGAAGTAGACGGCGGTCTGCTCTGCATCCCGTTCACCGCTCCCATCGATCACTGTGGGCGCCTTGTCTCCTGAGCACCCGTAGATGTGGGAGTCTTGGACATCGCCCCGTCTCTCTACACTCATCCCAATCAGGGCGAATAGGATCACGATCCATTCCATCCCGAAAATCTTTCTGCAAAAGATACAAAAACATGCAGCCAGGTCCCCAAGAGATTCTCTGGCTTGGTGAAGCATGGTCGGGTCCCGTGACCTCGACCCCAATATACACACTCTTAGCAGATTACTTACTTAAAACTACCCATCACCTCATTTAACTTAAATCAAAAACACCCAAACTTAAGCTAAATAATTACTTAACAATAAACGCAAACTTAAACTAAAACTATATACATCCGCCGCCCGTCTCCGGGATGCCAGGCTAATCCCTGGTCGGACTGCGGCTCACCGCCACCCCCGGCGTGACCGCACCGTCCTTCCCTGTTGGTCCCTCGCAGCCCGTGGCTGCTGGCTGAGCACCTCTGTCCTTGGACCCTTCCCTGACTCGAGGGGCAGCCCTTGGTAACTGGAGGACTGGTGACCATGGCTTTCTCAGCTGGGGTGTCCGTGGGGACCTTCTGGGGCCTTGACGGGTGGGGCTTTCTTGGCCGCTGGGCCTTTAACCCGAACCGCTGCTCCCTCAGGCTTGACCCCTCCCGAACCTGGGCTGGGGGCAGGTAACTTTTCGCAGCCTGCTGCTGCGAGCTGAGAGTCTCCGCCCCCAGGTCCCATGGCTGGGTCCGGGGCGGGGTTTACGACCTCAGGTCCCTCCCTCTCTACACCTGGGTTAGGGGCGGGGTTTTCGCCCTCAGGTCCCTCCCCCTCATCTGGATCCCAGAAGAGTGGGGGAGTGTCCCAATCGATGTGCGGGATGGCCCCTCCCTTCAAGCAAGCCACAGCGCCTGCCTGTGCAGTCTGTGGACTCGCTCCTGCTGCAGGTTGAGGATCTTTATCCTCAGACCTTTTTCCAACTGGCTGCTTTCCCCTTTCGGGCATAAACAGCTTACACTGGTTGATATGAAACCATTTTGTACGCCGGGGCATCTTTACGGCGTAAACCATGGGGCTGGCTTTATCTACAATACTATAGGGCCCCATGTACAATGGCTCCAAACTCCCTACTCGGGCATTGTTTCTTACCATAACCTGATCTCCTACCTCCCACTCATGGTGCTTTCTGGGTTCGAGCAGCAATCGGTTACTCCGATGCTGCCTTCCCATGTTCCCAGCCGCCCGCTCATGGACCTGCTTCAGGTGCTCAAAGAGGTTTTGGGCGAACCTGTCCCGGTTGACCTCTCTGAGCTGTCCCTCCGTGAGCACTGGGGCTAGTACATGGGTGGGGGTCCACATAACCCTGCCAGTCATTAGCTCATACGGAGATCCCTGATGACTGCGGGTTGTGGGCCACATGCCATTTCCCTTGAATGCCTAACAGCATAAGGGTGTTCTGCATCACCTGTCCGGTGAAGTGACTCCCTTGGTCGGACTCCACAAACTGTGGTAGTCCCCACCGCGAGAACACTTCCCAGACCAGGATCCTGGCAGTACCCAGAGCTGTGGCTGCCTTGCAGGGAAAAGCCTCTACCCACTTGGTAAACACATCCACCAGGACTAGGCAGTACTTATAGCCTCCCTGGGCGGTGGGCAGGGGCCCGATGTAGTCGACTTCTATCGACTGCCATGGTCCCTCTATCCTCCTGACGTGTCCCATAGGGACCTTCCTTTTGTGGGGGTCAGGGTTCTTTGCACTCCCTTGGGTCCCGTCCCTACCTCTGACCGCTGCCATGGGCCTGGACCCAAATGGGTCCCAGAAAGTGCCTGTGCGGGCACCCTCCTTGGCGAGCAAGTCAGCCTGCTGGTTGCCTTGGCCGTGGGGTTCTGTGGAGGAATGGGCCTTCACCTTGTGAATGAAAACCTCCCCTTCCTCCCCCACTGCTGCCAGGATCTTTTCCAGCAGGGGCTTAACTGTGAGGGGTCTCCCGTCAGCGGAGGTGTATCCGCGGCGGGACCAGATGGCCAGGTACTCCGTACACAAATTGCACGTGAACATGCTGTCCGAGCAAATCGTGTAGGGGGTGGGGAAGATTTCGGGGTGCGTAACAACGTACACCACCGCGGACAGTTCAGCCTGCTGGGCGCTCATGGTGCTGGGGGGCTTAATCGCCAGGGCAATGTTTGCCGCTGGGTCGTAAACTCCACACCCTGTGAGACACTCGCCAGCAGATACCATGCTGGAACCGTCTACATAGATCTCGCGGCCTGTGGGATGTATCCCGGCCCGTAAACTTATGTTTACTTCCCAAACTCCTTCAATGGAACACCGGTGAGCTGTTCCAGGATATACCAGTATGGCTGCGAGCTTTGGCTCACAGAGACCCTTCACCTTCAGATCCATCTGTGAGAGGAGCAAGGTCCAGCGGGCAATTCGGGCACTGCTCACTGTTCCATCCTTGATCCTCCCGTCCAGAAGCATCTGGGTGGGTGTGTGATGGGTGAGGAGGGTGATGGGAGAGGTGCCTGTGAAGATCAATGATCTTTTCACAGCCCAATGTGTGGCCAAAAGGTGCCGCTCACAGTTGTAATAGCTCCTTTCCACATCAGTGAGTATCCTGGAGGAGTAGACCACCCGCTGCAGCCGGCCGTGCCGCTCTTGGAGCAGCACAGCACTCAGGCTGTCCCCGCTGGCTGCTACCTCCAGGAAAAACTCTTTCCCCCCATCTATGACCCCTAGAGCTGGCGCGATCTGCAAGTCTTTCTTGAGCCTGACAAATGCTGCCTGGCAACCCTCATCTCAAAGCTACTCCACTCCCTTGTGTAGGAGTCGGAGCAGAGGGGCTGCGGTGGCTGCATAGTCCTCAATGAAATCTCTACAGTACCCGGTTAGCCCCAGAAACAACCTCACACCCATTACTGTGTTAGGGACTGGTAGTTCTTGTACCGCCTCCCTCCTAGCCTTATCTATGGCCCTTTTTCCAGCGCACATGGTCAGACCGAGGAATTTCACCTCCTGCTGGCCGATCTGCGCTTTCTTGGGATTTACTTTGAAACCCTTCTGTCCTAACAGCTCCAGCAGTTCGGCCAATAGTGGGCCGTGCTCCTCTTTCGAGTCAGTGAACAGGAGCAGGTCATCCACATATTGAACCAACTGTCTGGGCTGGTTAAAATCCTTTAAACTGTTGGTCATGCACTGATAGAAAATGCTGGGGCTGTTGTGGAAGCCCTGAGGCAAACAGTTCCACGTGTACTGTTGCCCTTTAAACGTAAAGGCAAACTTGTACTGATCCTCCCTCCTTACAGGGATGGACCAAAACCCATTTGAAATATCCAGCACCGTGAAAGTGGTCGCGGATGCTGGAATACTCCCGATGAGGTCGGCAACTGCCGCTACTGTGGGTTCGCAGGCTGGGATGTTACTATTGAGCACCCGATAGTCCACCGTGGCCCTCCAGGAATTGTCCGGCTTTCTGACCGGCCATAATGGAGAATTCACGTGGGTAGCAATCGGTCTTAGCACTCCCTGCTGCACTAACGAGGACATGGCTGCTTCCATGTCCGGTTCTGCTTCCCTGGGGAAGTTATACTGTTTCTGTGGTCAGGCCATGGGGTCCCCGTCTACGCTGACCTCAAACCCTGTGACCCTCCCGCAGTCGTGCTTGTGAGTGGCAAATGTGGCCAGGTGGGCCTGCACAAATGCCTGGAACTCTGGTGGGGTGTTGCTGACCATGAGCCCGAGGTTATAATCCTCTTTGGGCATCATGGTGCAGAGGGTCCCCTTCCCTTTCTTTCCCGGGATTACTACGATCTCTCCGTTCTTTACTTTGCCTGCCCCCCAAAGGCAGTGATTCCTCAAATCCACTAGGATCCCGTAGCCTACGATATAATCGGCGCCCAGGACCCCTCTTCCACCCTCCACGTCCCATTTCATCAGGACACAGGTCCACTTGGAGCGGAGCGGTCCTAACCGAATGGCGAGCTGGATGGAAAACGAGCCGGCCTGCTCCCTACCCGTGAACCCCGATAGACTGTATGGGACCCCGCTGGAGAGAGGTAAGTTGATGGGGTTAGCTGAGTAGACCACGGTGCATGATGCTCCCGTGTCTAACAGATAGGTCCTTGTCACCTTTTCCACCTCCATCTCCAAAAGGGGTCTTTTCCACTTGTAGGAATAGGTGTATTCCTAACAAATAACGGAGCTTGACTCGGAAGAACAACAAACAGGCTTTTAATGTTGGATTAGATGAAATACAGCAAACAACGTAGAACGATGCAGGAGAGTTGTGGAACAGGTCTTTCCCCAGTGGGGACGCCACGAGGACTGACTAGGCAGTCCGGAGGTTTGTGCGATGATGTCATCGCGTTGCTCGCGTTTCCCGCGCTCGGGGCGTCACGTGACTTGCGACGTGACGTCATCGCATTTGCCCCGCTTGGGGCGGTCACGTGACTCGCGTGATGACATCACCGCATTTACCCGGCACCCGGCATTGGAGCTGGCCGTTGCAACCGAAATCGCGGGAGCGGGAGGCCGAGCTAGGCCGGCGCTTGCCGCGGGAGCGGGAGACCGAGCTGGGCCGGCGATTGCTGCGGGAGTGGGAGACCGAGCTGGCCCGGCTCGCATTCTTAAAGGGGCAACGGCCCGAACAGGTAAAGTATATATATACATCGTTGAAGAGAATTATGTACAACAGGTAAGAGACATTTGGTAGTGCCTGATGTGCCTCAATAAGTTCCGAGACTCGATGTTAGCGAAACAAAACAAGGCTTTTATTAACTTAGAAAGTAACACGTAAAAGAGAGAGATGTCTTCCTTCTGGAGGCTGAGGCCAGACTGAGCCAGCTTACAAAAGGGGCCAGGTATGGGCGGAGCCCTACACACAGCACATTCCAGCACATTCCAATACATAATACAATGAGGACTGGGGGAAGGGAAATGACACTGAAACCGACCACAGTCACAGGCAGTGATGAATGGAATATATTTCATCACATTCACCCCTTCTATAGATTTAGTCTGTTCGGGGGTTTGATAGTCCTCTGCGACCGACGTGGTGCCGCGGGTGTCGGCTGGGTGTCCCCGGTAGCCTCCTGGGTCTCTGCCGGGGGTGCCGCCAGGGTTGTTGAACGGGTAGTTGGTGGGGGTGCCGTTGGTCGATGTTCTTCCGGGGGTGATGAAAGAGTAGTGGGTGGGTAAGGGTTGCTGTGATCGTTGAAAAGAGTAGTGGGTGGGTAAGAATTGCTGTGATCGTTGTCGCTGCTATTGCCGTGGTTGTTGTCGATGCCGGCTGGGGCGACGTCTTTTATGGACACGGTGTCCTCCCCTCCGTCGGCGTGCCGGACATATGCGTATTGGGGGTTGGCGTGGAGTAGGTGTACTGGCTCCACGAGAGGGTCCGTCTTGTGGCCCCTCACATGCCTTCGCACGAGTACCGGACCTGGAGTGGAGAGCCATGACGGCATGGATACACCTGAGGTGGATTTCCGGGGAAAGACAAACATACGTTCATGAGGCGTGGCATTAGTGGCCGTACACAATAGCGACCGTATCGAATGGAGCACATCCGAGAGGACTTCCTGCCAGCGGGAGATAGGGAGGCCCTTGGTCCTTAGAGCTAGAGTGACTGCTTTCCACACTGTCCCGTTCTCTCGCTCCACCTGGCCGTTACCCCGGGGGTTGTAGCTGGTGGTATGGCTCGTGGCGATCCCCTTGGACAGCATGTACTGGCGTAGCTCTTCACTCATGAAGGACGCCCCCCTATCCGTATGGATGTAGCTCGGCATACCGAACAGGCAGAACAGGCTGTTGAGGCATTTAATGACCGTGGCGCTGGTCATGTCTGGGCAGGGGAAGGCGAATGGGAACCGGGAGTATTCGTCCACAATGTTCAGGAAGTAAACATTGCGGTCGACGGATGGGAGGGGGCCCTTGAAATCTAAGCTGAGCCGCTCAAAGGGCCGTGTAGCTTTGATTAAGTGGGCTCTATCAGGGTGGTAGAACCGAGGCTTGCACTCAGCGCAAGTGCGGCAGTTCCTGGTCAGAGACCGAACTTCCTCAATCGAGTAGGGTAAGTTACGGGACTTTATGAAGTGGAACAGCCGCGTGACCCCTGGGTGGCAGAGGTCGTTGTGGAGGGTCTGTAGCCGATCCCCGGTGGCGCTGGCACACATCCCTCGTGAGAGGGCGTCAGGGGATTCGTTAAGGGCCCCTGGCCAGTAAATGATGTCGTACTCGAAGGTGGAGAGCTCGATCCGCCACCTAGGAATCTTATCATTTTTAATCTTCCCCCTCTGTTTATTGTTGAACATAAACGCTACCGACCGCTGGTCGGTAAGTAGGGTGAAGCGTTTGCCGGCTAGGTAGTGGCGCCAGTGGCGCACTGCCTCCACGATGGCTTGGGCCTCCTTTTCCACGGAGGAGTGTCTAATCTCGGGGCCTTGGAGGGTCCTCGAGAAGAAAGCTACGGGCCGCCCCGCCTGGTTGAGGGTGGCCGCCAAGGCGAAGTCAGACGCATCACTTTCCAGTTGAAATGGAGTGTTCTCGTCCACTGCCTGTAGCGTGGCCCGCTCAATATCCTGCTTAATGCTTTTGAAGGCGGCGTGGGCCTCAGCAGAGAGCGGAAAAGAGGATGCTTTCAAGAGGGGGCGGGCTTTGTCGGAGTAGTTGGGGACCCATTGGGAATAATAAGAAAATAACCCCAGGCACCTTTTCAGGGCTTTGGGAGTGTTGGGCAGGGGCAGCTCCCGTAGGGGGCGCAATCGGTCGGGGTCTGGTCCGATTTCCCCATTCTCCACCACGCTGCCTAGTATGCAGAGGCCGCGTGGTGTTGAAAACGCACTTGTCCTCGTTGTAGGTGAGGTTGAGTTTTTGTGCGGTTCCCAGGAACCTCTCGAGGTTCGAGTCGTGATCCTGCTGATTGTGGCCGCAGACGGTGACGTTGTCGAGGTAGGGGAAGGTTGCCTGCAAGTGGTGGTCATCGACCATGCGGTCCATCTCCCTCTGAAAGACCGAGACCCCATTCGTCACCCCAAAGGGGACTCTGAGGAATTGGTAGAGGCGTCCGTTCGCCTCGAAGGCGGTGTACGGGTGGTCCTCTGGTCTGATAGGGAGCTGGTGGTACGCTGACTTGAGGTCGATGGTGGAGAACACCCGGTATTGGGCGATTTGGTTCACCATTTCTGATATGCAGGGTAGCGGGTAGGCATCTAGTTGGGTGTACCTGTTGATCGTTTGACTATAGTCGATCACCATCCGTTTCTTCTCGCTACCCCTTACCACTACCACTTGGGCGCGCCACGGGCTGTTGCTGCGTTCAATAATGCGCTCTTTCAGGAGCCTGTCTACCTTGGTCGCGATAAACCGCCTGTCCTCCCAGCTGTACCTCCTGCTTTTGGTCGCTATTGGCCGGCAGTTAGGGGTAAGGTTCGCGAATAGCGAAGGTGGCTTTACCTTCAGGGTAGCCAGACCGCACACTGTGAGGGGCGGCTGGGACCCACCGTACTTGAGCGTGATGCTTTGGTGGTTGCACTGGAAATCCAGGCCCAAGATCACGCTCGCACATAGGTTCTTCATGATTAACACTTTAAAATTATCGTATACAGTTCCGTTAACGCCCAATTGTACCGTGCAGTAACCCATAATGGTCGATGTCTGGGTTTTATCAGCCATAGAGATGGTACCCTGAGTAGGGACCACCTTTAGGGAGAGTTGCTGTGCCAGTTCAGGGTGGATAAAACTCTCCGTGCTTCCACTGTCAATTAAGCATTTAACCCGGCACCCGTTTACCTCGATGTCCACCATTGATTTGGATAGCGGGTGCGGCCTGGTCTGGTCCACTGTGACCGATGCCACTGTAGGGCCCTGATCGATACAAGATGGCGTCCACGCTGTCTGGTCATAAGATGGCGGACCCCACGAGGTCGGGCAAGATGGCGTCCAAGATGGCCGCTCCCACGGCGCACACGCGGCGGTTGCGGGTTTTCCGGCGGTTGGTTTTCCGGCGGGGTTCCCTCTGCACACCTTCCCGAAGTGCCCCTTCTTACCGCACTTAAAGCAGGTGGTGCCTTTCACCGGGCACAGGTTTCTGGTGTGCTTTGGCTGCCCGCAGAAGTAGCAGTTGGGTCCCTGACGCGTCGCGGCGGTCGTAGGGCTTCTGGGGGGAGAGCTGGGCCCCGCCGGTGTCGGGCTGCCGGGCGGGGAAGATGCCTTCCAAGATGGCAGTGCCCTCGGTGCACACGTGGCGGCGTGGATGGCGCGGGCTGAAGAGTAGGCGTCCGAGTTTCTCTGGGCCACATCCAGGGACCGCGCGGTGTCCGCAGCCTGTTTCAGGTCCAACCCCGTTTTTTCCAGCAGTCTTTGCCGGATGTAAGTGGAGCTGAGGCCTGTGATAAAGGCATCGTGAACAAGCTCGTCGGTGTACACTGCGGCTTTTACATCTCGGCACTTACAGTCTTTGCCAAGCATTTTCAGGATGCTTAGGAACTCCTCCACCGATTCCCCAGGTCGCTGTGCGCGAGTAGCGAGTAGATGCCTAGCATACACCTCATTCGTAGGCTGCTGGTAATGCGCCTTTAAGATGTCGCAGGCGGCCAGGTACGTATCGGCGTCTTGGATGAGGGGGTAAACCCGGTGGCTTACCCAATTCCGCAGAATTCCGAGTCTCATCCTCGCAGCGTCCGTAGCGTCTTTGACGGCTGCGGAATTGTCCAGGAAGAATTCCATACACTCAAACCAGTGTCCGAAGTGTGCTGATGCGTCCGGAGCATGTTGATCCAAATCCAAACGTTCGGGTTTCAGGAGTTGGTCCATAGTGTTGAAAAATAAGTTAATAAAATTGATGTGCCTCAATAAGTTCCAAGACTCGATGTTAGCGAAACAAAACAAGGCTTTTATTAACTTAGAAAGTAACACGTAAAAGAGAGAGATGTCTTCCTTCTGGAGGCTGAGGCCAGACTGAGCCAGCTTACAAAAGGGGCCAGGTATGGGCGGAGCCCTACACACAGCACATTCCAGCACATTCCAATACATAATACAATGAGGACTGGGGGAAGGGAAATGACACTGAAACCGACCACAGTCACAGGCAGTGATGAATGGAATATATTTCATCACAGTGCCACTACACACTCATCATATCGGAGAGAACACAGGTAAACAGGCTGCGCTGGCTCTAGTCACGGCTGTGGGGTGGATGGGGTGAGAGCACCGGTGGCGGCTGCTACTCTCCCCTGGCCAGTCAGTAAGGACCTCATGGCGTCCAAAAGTGACTCGACCTCTGCGGAAGGGGTCCCTGCCCCCGCCTTTTGGGCTGGGGCTGTGGAAGGCTTTCCCTTGTTATCTTTCCAAGGGTATTTGCACACCTTCCACCAGTGACCATCCTTCCCACACCCGTAACAATTGGTCTTGGTGGTGGGGGGGTTACTCCCTTCCTGGTGCCACTCTTTCCTACCCGGTCCGGGTTTTACCTCATGCACCTTTCCCTTGGGTGGGTGTGTATTGGCTCCCCTACCGTTTTTGTAAGCCAGAGTGAGCTGCCTAATTACTGTAAGTTCGGTGGTCTGGGGATTTTTGGGATCGAACCAGGCTTCTGCCTTGGCCCGGACCTGTGGCAAGCTGTTTGCCACCAGGCAATGGAGCCAATGCGTCAGGGAATCCCCGTTCATGAACCCTCGGTCCGGCGTCCCCAGACAGGCCCTCCGGTACACCGGCCACAGCCGGTCCACAAAAGCCTGCAGGGTTTCCCCTGAGAGCTGGATCATTTTCTCCACACGGGAGAAAGGACTTCCCTCATCCATCCCCATGGCCTCCAGAACCGCACCTCTAAGCTCCTCATACCCACATTGCCCCCTTTTACACTCGTCAGAGAGGGATTGGAGGAGATTACTCTCCAGGGAGAATAGCAGCATTTTGGCCTTCTCAGCGTCATCGCAGTCGTTGACACTGGCGGTTTGCTCTACTTCCCTGAAGTGGATCGAGGGGTCTCCCTTTTCGGAGAGCCTCGGGAGATGGCTGACCATAGCCCTAAGCTGTTAGGTGTTAAAGGGTAACACGAACTGGTTTTGGAGGGGTCCCTCAATGTTGCCATTGGCGGGTGGGCCGAACCTCCGATGCCGTGCTGGGCACATCGGTCCCGGCTCCGACCTCTCTGGCGGGGGTTGCTCTACCTCCGCCTCCACCTCTGGCTCCACTCCGGGCTCCACCCTGGGTTCCACCCCCGCTTGCTGCCAAACCTCGCTGAAACTTGGCGCTACAGGTGGTGGTCGTGAGGTCTCCTCTCTCTCAACCAGGTCGCCCCTAGACACTACCGGTGATGTTGGAACTATCCTCCCCTCGTTCCCCAAAAAATCTGCCTGGCCTGCCTTTGGGCTTATGAGGCATACCATGCCTTTTGCCTTCCGGAGGGCCCGGCTCAGATTTTCTATCCTCTCTTTACAGGGGCCATGGTCTGCCTCCTCAAACCCCTGTTCGCTCGCTAGCTTATACGCTGCCTTTTACTCCTGTACTTTCTCTTCCTGTTCCCTGATCTGCCTTGCCAAGCGGGCGTTCTTCTCCCGCAACCTGAACTCATTTCCCTTGGCCTCGGTGACTTGGCACCATAGGTATTCCAACTGGGCCTTGTGTTCTCCCACTAAATGCATTCTCTCCTGATTCAAAGCCTGCAAAGCCACTAATAATTTTCCCCCCGCAAGAGCCTTATCCTGGATCTCCAGGGCTGACTCCTTTAACTCGACTGCCTGTGCTTCAACGAGCCCGTCCAAGAGCTGGACCTGCTTTTTAAAGCACATCAGCCAAACTGCCTTCTCTAAGGACTTCTTGTGTTCCTTTCCCTCTGTCCACTTAGCTGCTGCATCTATCGGGCGCCCAGCCCTTAACAGAGTGGTGATCCACTTCTTAGTGATATTCACCTTGCTAAACACGTAATCAGAAATCCTTTCCTCCATCATGGTTCGCTCATCCGAACCACTGTCCACTGCATCGCAACCTTGTTGCCGGTGTCCTGCCGTGGTCGCCATTATGTAGGGGGTGGCTGTGGAGTGGCGCGTACGCCCAGTCAGTTATGCCTCTGACTGTTTATGAGCGGTTCGAATCGCTCCCACGCCCCTGGGTTCTAGACACCGGACTTAGGTACAAGACAGCGGTACAGAGAAGACTCGAGTAGACAGGTGGTTGGATATAAACAAAAACCAAGATTTTATTGAAGAGGAAGTTAATACAATCTTATGGAAAATTACTAGTGTACACTACTACAGGCAAAATACAAAAGAATAACTATACTTATACAGGGAAAGGGGAACACACGGCACATCGAGGGAAAACAACTATCTTAACAATCCCCTTATCCTTATCCCACCCCCTATACCTAACTAGATTAAGCTTTGAGGGGTCAGAACTTCATGCTCACCAATCAAAAGGGGTCTGCTGAACTCAAAACAGCGGTGGGGTTCGGGGTTCGCTCTTGGTGCTCTCTGGAGCCTGCCTTCATCACGTGGCCTCCGGGTGCTGCAAGGGCATTATCCAGGTACACGTATCCCAAAGTTAAAGTCTCTGCTTGGGTATTTTACCTTGCAGGGATGGCGGTTTCTCTTCCTCGGCCGACAGTTTGAGTTTGCATGAAGATAGTCACAGGTCAGCTGAGACTGAAGGCCCGATGATTCGAAGCCTGTCTTCAGTCGTCTTCTCAGTTCGTCTTCTCTGTCGTCTTCTTCACTTCGTCCCCCCCCGCCTCGTCGCGTCCCGCCTCACCTGGCCTGAATTGTCCATGTCTGCCCGATGCAGTGCCTGGGCGAGTCCGGATGGAGTGGGGAAAAGGCACGGGCAAAGGCCAGGGGGTAAGCGCGGGACGGGGAAAGAGCAGCAGCCACGAGGGTGAGGGGCTGGAGCCGGAGCAAGGTTGAGAGCAGAGTACGAGAAGGTTGCCGGTGGGCCTACAATTATACTTCTTTGGATGGCCCTTGTCTGCGCGCCAAATCAGGTTAGTTCTTTGTCTTAATTTTAGCGGGCTATTTTAAATAACGGTGGCAATCTACTCTAACTGATTTTAGATGGCCGGTAATCGCATCTACCGGCCCGATAATTGATTTGTTTTGTCATGAATGCACCTTGATGGGCCTGTCCGGCCTTGATGGCTTCCTTAATCTGTTGTCGATTATATATGCAGACTGCTTGATGGCCTTAACTATAGGCCTAACTGGGTTTAGATTCGTCTCCAATTTGATCTAATACATAATTCAAAGTCCTGTCTGCTTTCAAAATACAAAGTCTCTCTTCACAGAAACTGCAGCTTTGGTTTCGATTTCTCCACAAGCTGCCTGCGTTGCAGAGTCTAAGTTTTAAAATCTCACAGGCTTTCTGCCATGAGGCGCGGACGCCATTTTGGGTACCCTTTTTCATTAAAATGTCCATGCAGGGTCCCCTTTCTTATTAATAGCTATGGGAAAATGTAGAAATTTTGCGAATCTTACAGGGTGTCACTTTTTATTCTCTTTTTAGGGGTGGGCCTGAGGCCAAGACTATTTAACCTATAGAGGTTCCTCCAAAACTTCATCAACCAATGACAGCTCAAGTTCTTTGTCTTGGCTCTTGGATGAAAGCCCTCCCCAAAAGAGGGTCTCATTACTTCATCCAATTTATCTTTCTTGTTTTTACATTTTGAAGGTTCCTCCATTGGAATCCACCGTATCTCTTTTTACTCTCTCCTCCTTAACCCAGCAAGTACAAGGTCCGGCCCTGTCCTTAATCATGGCCCCAGCCAGAGCTGTCGCACATTAACTAGTCGCCATCTCACCATTCTGACCTTCACAAGTAAAGTCTATGATTTCCTCCCTTTTTCTGCTGTGAACTTTTCTCTGAGAACTTTTACATTCCCATGAATTATGGTTCTGCGCTGCTTTCAATGTTCAATAGCTGTTGCTTTATACTTTTTTTTCCCTTTCAAAAATATATAGCAACTTGCAGCTGCTTGGGCTATCTCACCTTCATCTAACAAATGGCCCATTCTATGATGGATACCATAGCCTCCTCAAATTTCTTTCATTCTATGTCTTTTCCTAATTAACTTTTAATTATCTTCACAAGCAGTTCTGCTAAACAAAACTCCAAATTCTATCTGTGGAGATTATAATATGGTTATTAGTAATAATGGAAGAAACATAGGTTGGGCCTTTACTGGCCAAATTAAAGATACATTAACAAAGTCAAAACCCTAACTTTACAAGCAACAGATAACTAGCCTGGCAGGACCATTCTATGGGCCCCCGTGTGGAATGTTTAATCTAACTGATTAAAAAGACTGTCTCAAATTCTAATGCAAGCTTTCCAGGAAAACGAAATTATCATTTAAACACAGTATTATTTGTGTAGCCATATACATTTTTAGGCACCCCCAGTTTCTAACACCTGGGAAGGTAAGGCCTCCTGTTGAGAGCCCCGTTGGCCCTCCGCCCCCTGGCCACATTTTGCAATCTTTCTCTCTGCCTCCACGGCATCCGACAGTGAAGCTGGAGGGTGAGGCCCAGTGTCAGTACAGCCCCCATTAAATGATGGAAATATCGCACTATCAAATGTAACCCAAATAAAAGTGATAGGGGGCGAAATTCGGTTTGGCCCCATTTGGGGGTGGTAACCGAATTATCGCCGGAGATTTAGCACCCGGAAGTACTGCCCCGGCCGCTAAATTCGGCTTACCGCCCCAGCGAGGAAGTGGAGCGCTATCTCGGGCACGCCACTTCCTCTCGGGGCGGTGTCGGGGGCGCAACACGTTTCACCGCCCCTCCCCTTCCGTTAAAGGGGAGGGACGCAGCGAGCTCTGCAGGGCCTTCACTGGCCCATCAGGGTGGCCTGGTGCCGTGGCTGCAGCCCGGCACCGAGACACAGTGCCAAGCTGCGCGATGGCGGCCGTGGATCATGCCGGGGGCCGCCATGGAGGACCAACCTGGAGGTCGGCACAAAAAAATTAAATGATGGCGCGGGTCGTGACCGCACCTCCTTTTAACTACTGCCCTGCGAGCGGAGGTCGGCCCGGCTCGTGACCTGCGAGGCTAGCGCTGACATCGCCCATGGCAGCCTCGCGGGACGCAGCCGCATTTCTGCCGCGGGTTGGTAAGGGGTCACGGCAGGGCGCCAAGGGGTCGCGATGCATGGCGATGACGTAATCACCGGGGGCACAGCGCTATCGGCTAGCGCCTCAGCAGTGCCCCGCTGAATTTCACGGGGCGCACTCGCCCACGCCCGGGCAATAAGCCCTTTGCTCCCCATTAGCGCATCCCCAGAGGTTCTAATGGCAGGCGGAAAGGAGCCGAATTTTGCGGCCATAAATTTTTCTCAGTCAGAATACTCCTTCAAGTTGAGAATGCTCAAATCGCTCAAAACGCCTGTTGGCCTTTGTCAAACTGACAAGGCAGCATTCATTGCTGACAAAAAAAGACGGAAGTTGATGCCTTTATATAGCGCTCCTCCAGCGCTCATCCGACTGCATTCCGCCTCCTCTACCTGTCGTTACTAACGGCAGGTGCTCACATAGGGGGCGAGAGTGAATTTCTGAGCCAGGGCACTGCGCACCTGGATGATGTCACGATCTCTGGCTGCAGGAGAGCGTGGCGCTAGTGGTTACCGCCGCCGCAAACCTCCACTTCAATTTCATGGGCATCGGTACTATTGCTGCGCCCGGTCGCAAAGCCGGTAATGCCCCGTTAGCACCCCAGGAGGCACTAACAGGAGGCGCTACGGTGCCCAATTTCTCCTCCAGAGTATTATATTTAAAAAAAGAAATGGCTGAGTGTATTTTTGATGAACATATTGGCCTAGGAATTATATCGTGCCAGAATTGGGGTGCTTTCCGGCTGCAGCATGTGTCTAATGAGGCCGGCGGCAGGGCTACAGAATATTGGTCCTCCGGCCTCATTATTATAGTACTATACTACACTGTAGGCGCCAGTCGCGGCCCGAGAGGCAGCTCAGCAGTCACGAAGGGACAGCAATATTGGCTGGCTGGGCCACCAACAGAAAAACTAAAGTGAGTCCGAGTAGGGGACCAATTGGGAGGGGGTGGGGTGGCGTGTGGTGGCCGGAAGCTGCCAGCAGTTTTAATGTGGAGCCAGGAGGAGCACTTTAAGGATTGCTGCTAAGGCCGCACGTAGACCATGTAGTCCTGAACGTGGCAGGCCCGACACCTGCTGTGTTCAGGGCAAATCAATTTCTGGTTTGGATCCTAAAACAGGCATTCGGCCCCATATTAGCATATTCAGGGGCCTAACACTATTTTAGGTGGCCACCAGAGACACCTCTGCAGCACCCAAACCAATATTGTGTCGGGCGTGTTTCCAACAATATCTGGCCGGGGGTGATAGGCCCGCTAAATTCAACCTCTTTGCACCTGTGTTCTGTTGTGTATGTACCTTTAAGAGAATAACTGGTCTCAGACTGCAGTACCGGCAGTGACCACCCCTGCATAAAAGGCGCTAGTGAGCCTCTGTTGTTTTCAGTTTCACTATTGACTTCCATCAGTAAAGACCTGTTTTGTTCAACTCCTGCTGTCCGTGTCTCAATCATTCACAGACGTAATACTGGCGACGAGCAGATACGAACCTACCTACAGTCTGCACCAACTCCTGGGATCCATTCCTACAGCGAAGTGAGCAGAGGTCGAGGCCAGAAAGAAAAGAAAGTAAGAGGCAGTAGAAACGGGCGTCGACCGTGGGCATCCGCCCCTGTGTTGCGGAGTTGAAGATTGCTGGAGAAGCTGTCGGAAGCGGGGCCTGGTTCCTGTCGACGGTGCTTCAGCTAATCGGGCTGGTGGCAGGTAGTGCACTGATCCTTCCTGGGTTGCGGCGGTCGCGAACTCGAGCGGGTGGTTTGCAACGGGGCCGAGCAGCATTGTTGGGAAGAAGAGAGAGAGAGGGTGGAGCACACAGGGCGCGGCCGGTGCTACGAAGCCAGGCTGCGTATAGACCTGCGAAGAGGGAGGCAAGAGTCCCACAGGGTTGTTCCACGACGGGAAAATAATTTAAAAAAAAAAGAAATATTAAACGCGCAAGAAACCGCAAGGAGCTGCAGGTTGCAACGGGAACCGCGGAAAGCAGCGCTAACAACAGCAGGGAAGAAGGCAAAGCGCGGGAGGCGCCATCTTAATCAGCGGGGAAGAAGGCAAAGTGCGGGAGGCGCCATTTTGTTAAATCAGGGAAGAAGGCAAAGCGCGGGAGGCGCCATTTTAGATTTGCAAGATGCCGAAGACTGGCTGTATCACTGCTTTTGATAATACAATAGAGGACTGGACCACGTATGTGGAAAGAGTTGAGGTATATTTCGAGGCAAACGAAATAGCGGAGGAGAAAAAGGCATCGATATTGCTAAACTTAATGGGCGCTAGAACGTACGGCCTATTGCGGGACCTGATTACTCCAGCCAAACCGAAGGCGAAGAGTTTTAACGAAATTGTTGCTGTCCTACAGGAACACCTAAGCCCTGCACCGCTGTTGATAGCAGAAAGATTTAAATTCCACAGGAGAACTCAGCATAAAGATGAGAGCAATGCTGAGTACCTTACGGAACTACGCAAGCTATCAAAGCACTGCCAGTTCGGAGCAGGACTGGCAGATACCCTACGGGACAAATTTGTCTGTGGACTCCTGAGTGAAGGAACACAGAAGAAGTTACTCTCAGAGAAAGAGCTGACGCTAGATAAGGCTTTCAGCGTGGCAGTATCGTATGAAGCAGCAGCCAGGGGAGCTGCAGAAATTCAACAAAAACCACAGGAATACGGCACCCACGAAATGACACGGGGATTTGCAAAATGTTATCGCTGCGGCAGAACTAACCATGACCAGAAGGACTGCTGGTCCAAAGACAAAATATGCAGGCAATGCGGGAAGATGGGACACATTGCACGAGTTTGCAGGTCTGGGAAGAAGACCAGCGACAACAAAAAGGCTACTAAGGAACCGTACAAGAAAGTACAAAAGATGGCGGACAGTAGTTCCGAAGACCAGATGAGCGATAGTGAATCCGGGAACAGGAGACTAAGCTGTCTCAAACTTCACAATGTAATCGCAAAAGAGGATCACCGAACCATTTGGGTCACCCTCACGATAGCAGGGTCCCAAGTTAAAATGGAATTGGATACAGGATCAGCGCTAACCGTCATGAATCGACGAGACTACAAGCGGCTATTTTTACACGTACCCTTGAGAGAGACATCCATCGTCTTGACGACGTATACGGGGCAAAAAGTATACCCCAGAGGAAAAATAAGGGTGCCTGTCGAATACAACGGCAAGAAAATACGGAAATTGTATCTCTACATACTGCCAAATGGTGGACCACCGTTATTGGGACGGGAATGGATCAGGAAGATAAAATTAGATTGGCACTCCATTCATGCAATGACGGTGGACGGTAAAAAAGATGAAGACGTCACTCCTGGACGATTGTCAACAATCTTAGCTAACGCCAAAGAGGTATTTCAACAAGAACTGGGCACGCTTAAAGGCGTAACCGCCTCGATAAAAATAGAAGAGAATGCAGTTCCCAAGTTTTTCAAAGCAAGACCGGTACCATATGCAATTCGCCCAGCCATCGACGCAGAACTGGAGAATCTGGAGAAGGCAGGCGTGTTGTCTAAGGTCGACTGGAGCGAGTGGGCGACACCCATTGTTCCAGTCATGAAGAAAACTTTAAGCAATAAGTCCGGGGAGCCAAGGAAGATTCGCATCTGTGGGGATTTCAAGGTGACGGTGAACCCAGTCCTTCACACAGTACAATATCCTCTTCCAAGGATAGAAGACATCTTCGCCTCACTGTCTGGAGGGAAGCGTTTTACAAAAATTGACCTAGCACAAGCATATTTGCAGATGGAGGTTGAAGAGTCCTCTAGGAAGTATCTCACGATAAACACTCACAATGTTCTTTACCAGTATCATCGATTGGTATTCGGAGTAGCATCGGCTCCGGCGATATGGCAAAGAGCGATGGAACAAGTCCTGCAAGGGATTCCGGGGACTCAGTGTTACTTGAACGACATCCTTGTGACAGGTGAAGATGACAGTGAACACCTTAACAACCTAGAACAGGTGCTCACTAGACTACGGGAACATGGGCTGCGAGCCAACCACCCCAAGTGTGAGTTTTTTAAGAAACAGATATCGTATTGTGGCCACGTGATTGATGAAGAGGGGTTACATAAGTCCCCTGACAAAATTGAAGCGGTTGTTAAGGCCCCAGCGCCTGAAAATGTGTCGCAACTGAGGTCATTCCTCGGATTGGTGAATTACTACCATAAGTTTTTGCCGAATTTGTCGACAATTCTGCACCCACTGAACGCCCTGCTACGAACGGGGGTAGCATGGAAATGGAGCGATGATTGTAAGCGGGCCTTTCAGAAGAGTAAGGACTTAATCACTTCAAGGGAAGTATTGGCTCACTACAACCCAGCACTGCCGATCAGACTGGCGTGTGATGCGTCTCCCTACGGCATTGGGGCGGTACTGTCACATAAATTCCTTGATGGCTTAGAGAGGCCGATAGCTTTTGCGTCACGCTCGTTAACTTCAGCCGAGCGTAACTACGCCCAGATTGACAGAGAGGCCCTCAGCCTAGTGTGGGGGGTGAAGAAGTTCAATCACTACCTGCACGGTCAAAAATTTACTCTACTAACCGATCATCAACCTCTTGCCTCCATTTTCAACCCTCAGAAGGGCGTACCGATAATGACAGCACAACGGCTGCAGAGGTGGTCCCTTTTCCTAGGGGCACACCAATATGACATCGAGTACAAAGGAACTAAACAGCATGGAAATGCTGATGGATTGTCACGCCTACCGTTGCCAACGGTGGAAGAAGAAGACCTTGCAGTGGATCCAATGGAGTTATTCCACTTGACCATAGTCGAATGTCTCCCTGTGACGAATGCAAACATAGAAAAGGAAACACGGAATGACCCGACACTATCACGGGTCTATGATTTAACGGTGAAAGGATGGCCAGCACATGGCGAACCACTGCTGCCAGCATTCTCGCCGAGAAGAGAACAGCTGTCAGTGTGCAGAGGAACCTTGATGTGTGGACCCAGAGTAGTAATTCCACCTAAGTTGACAGCTAGAGTGCTCAATGAGCTTCATGAGGGTCATCTGGGTGGGGTAAAAATGAAGAACTTAGCCAGAGCGTTTGTGTGGTGGCCGGGAATCGATAGAGAAATCGAAGAGATGACCAAGAGCTGTGCAGGATGCCAGAAAGTCCAAAACGCCCCACCACAAGCTCCTCTGTATCCATGGGAGTGGCCCTCATCTCCATGGCAAAGGGTGCACATTGATTTTGCTGGTCCCTTCATGGACTCGATGTTTTTAATTGCGGTGGATGCACATTGAAAGTGGCCAGAGGTAATAAAAATGTCCTCAACCACCACGGAAAAAACTATCACAGTTTTACGAACCATATTCGCCAGGAATGGGCTGCCTGAACAGATTTGCTCTGACAATGGACCACAGTTTGTGTCTGAAGTGTTCCGGAGGTTCTTAAAGAACAATGGTGTTAAGCATTACACATCTGCCCCATATCATCCAGCCACTAATGGATTGGCCGAGAGGTTTGTCCAAACATTCAAGAAGGCTATCAAGGCAATATGTAATGAAGATATACCCCTACAACACAAGGTGGACAACTTCTTGTTTGCCTACCGGAATGCGACACATGCGGTTACCAACCAAACTCCAGCCATGATGTTCTTCAATCGAAGACTACGATGCCGCTTGGATTTGGTTAAGCCAAACATCCAAAGAGAATTGGAGAACAGGCAGTTTCAGAATATGAATGAAAGGCCGACCAGGAGTTTTAAGATAGGTCAACCAGTTTTGGCCCGGGACTACCGCACTGAGAAATGGCAGCCAGGAACGATTTGTACACGACAAGGACCTCTCATGTATACCGTGGACGTTGGGGAGAGCATTGTAAGACGCCATGCTGACCAGATTCTAGAGTCACTGGAAAACGTCAACTCCACACCACGATCTGATACACCTGGTAATGAAATCGACGTTCCAATTGCAGTTACCGCAGAACCGGTAATATTGGAAGCAGATGAACCAAACAACGACATTGATCCTGACTCAACATTGCCAGAAGAACCTGATACCCCAAAGAGGCGTTATCCAGACAGAATCAGGAAGCCTCCTCAAAGACTGAACTTATAATTGCTTAACCTTAACCAATGTATCTAGCAACCGTAATTGTGATTGTAATTAGTTATCATTTAGTTGTTAAATGAATGTTATGTACTGTTTATCTAAAAGGGGAGGAATTGTTGTGTATGTACCTTTAAGAGAATAACTGGTCTCAGACTGCAGTACCGGCAGTGACCACCCCTGTATAAAAGGCGCTAGTGAGCCTCTGTTGTTTTCAGTTTCACTATTGACTTCCATCAGTAAAGACGTGTTTTGTTCAACTCCTGCTGTCCGTGTCTCAATCATTCACGGACGTAATATGTTCCACCTGGAAAAAGGGCACTATGAGGTCCAACTTCACCCCCACAATGATTATATATTTATACATTGATACTTACAAGTGTTTCCATGCAGAAAGATGAGAATTTATCAATCTTTACAAGGGGTGCGGATCACGAGAGGTAAATGACAAAGTTGTTACTGAATTGTATCTATTCAGGTATTTCAGAACTGACCCAGTTTAGGCTCATTTGGATTTTAATCAACATCTCTGCCCTTCAGTGGCAGATGCAGCTGTGGATGTTGCGCTGGAATTGTGTATGACACTTACTGCATGGTTAGGAGATCTGAATCTAAACAGTACCACAGCACCAATCCAGATTCCCCCAAGTGTAGCTGAAGCCTACTGTTGGTGCCAGTTTATGTTCTGTGTTCTATAAGATATTGGGGTCATTTTTTGTTTTCACTCCCTGGATGGCCGTGTGGCGAAGCAGATCGCCCGCCCATTGTAGAAGCACCCGATTTTCATTCCATTGATTTTAAAAAAGGAAAAGGAAAGGAGTTGACTTTATATAGCGCCTTTCAGGACCTCAGAACTTCCCAAAGTGCTTTACAGCCAATTAAATACTTTTGAAGTGTAGTCACTGTTGTAATATAAGAAATGCAGCAGCCAATTTGCACACAGCAAGCTCCCACAAACAGCAATAATGACCAGATAATTTGTTTTAGTGATGTTAGTTGAGGGTCAAATATTTGCCATAAGAGACATGGCTCAAGTAAGTATCATTACCTCTCGGAAAAGCTACTAAAATATGTGTTCCAAAGTATGCACAAAAGAGCTTTAAAAGTTAGTCTGTACACCTTGCACTTTACCTTCATAGGATTCAGTGTAACATGCTTATCACTGGAATTTTTGGAATTAGTTCAAATTCCATCTCCACGTATGCAGTGCATGCCAAGTTTGACTATGCTAACTGATGTTTTCATAATGGAATAAATCATTGAAGATATAATTGTCAAGAATTATTTTTACTACCTTTGTTATAATGTGGATACTTGGGATTATTTACACCCATGATTGTATTTGCTCCATTGCAGTTTCAGCATCCATTTCATTTTGGAAATGATCCAAAATAAACAATTTGCTTTGACTGTTTTGATAATTCGCTGCATGTAAAATAACACATTGCGGGGGAGAAATTCGGTATCACCCCGTTTGTGGGCAGTAACTTTTGAAAGCTGGGAAACTAAGCGCCAGGCGCTAATGATTCCCAGCTTTTTCTAAATTCGGTGTTTGCGCTCCAGGAAGTAAGTGGAGTGCTAAGTCAAGCGCTCCACTCCTTCCTAGCTCGATAAGGGACGCAGGCAGGGCGGTAGTGGTACAGCGCTGCACAATGTCCCATGCATCACTGCCACGAACCGAGGCTCCCCCCCCACTTAAAGGGAAGGATTATCGTTGCAAGCTCTGCATTGGGACCGGTTAGCTGGTCCCCGACAGCAGCCGTGATCCAGCCCGATCAGCCCCATGGACCCCAGCAGAGTGCCGGGCTGATCAATCGTAGCCCAGGAGAATTGACAAAAAATGGAAAAAAAGCATTTTAGAAATTTTCCTGCTTACCTCGGCAACCTCCCTTTAACTCCCGCTCCCGAAGCACCCGGCCTCCCGAACAACGCCTCCTGCAGCTGTCGGTCTGTTTGCCCGGCGATGCTGCAGGGGTGGAATCGAAGTTCGGGTCTGGGGCACAACCGGAGCGATGCGCACGGCAATGACATCACAATCTCCGGGAGCAGGAGATCGTGGCGCAAAGTGTTACCGCCGCCGCAAACCTCCCGGCCAAGTTAGCGGGAGTCGTTCATCTCGCTGCACCCGGGCGGTAAGTCGTTAGCGCCCCGTTATCGCCCCCCCGGGGGCGCTAACGGAAGGCGCTAACCCACCAAATTTCTCCCCTTAGTTTTCAATCATAGATTTTGCATTGTTAAGTTAGAAGACCACTTACCACTAAGCACCCAAGAATGGACGAGACGGGAACGTGTTGAAAAGGAATAACATTTATGTGAGCTAAATAATGAACAAAAACTTATCAAAACAACATTTTCTCAGACACCCATGTGCATTACCTTGGGTAATTACAAAGCCTTACTCTTCCTTTTTCTGCTATTCCTACATGATGCAACCTGTGTGGCTTCAGCAGAGGCAGGGGCAGAGGCAGAGGCAGAGGCAGGCTGCTCAGATCCCTGCTCTGACTGCTGTGATGCTCTTGGCCGACGTCCTCTGGGTTTTGGAGCCTGCGAGGGCCCCACCAAAGACTGCTCCACCTGTGCAGGGGCAGACTCGGCCATCGAGGCAGCATGTGGGCTACTGACTGAGAGGTGGGCTGTGGGTCAGAAGTTGAAGAGATTTGAGTGGAATCCACACTTCCATGACCCCTTTCACCATCATCCCTCTCATGGCCCAACCACACTTCACTGCTACCACTGTGCTGGACAGCACTTTAGTGCAGATCATTGCAGCTCTGTAAGGCCAAGGCTAAGGTATCTGTTGTGGCAACACGCCACCATTGGACATAATCCACTCACGGCGGCACGGACAGTTTACGCAGGTGCACTGCCGGCAGCAGCCGCCCCCAGCCGGGGGCCCTTTCCTCCGGCAGCTTGTTTCCCACAGGGACAGGCTGCCGGGAGCACTTCCTGCCTGGGGAGTATCTAAGTGGTTGCGCTGGCTTTTCAAGCTCTCTCTTTGCCATGATGTAGATTAAAGCAGTTGTGTTTCACCAACTCTGGTCTCACCTCCCACGTTTGCCGCGGTATCTCAACACTGTCAACCTTTTAAAATGGCAGACATGTTGACATCCAGAGTCTGCACAGTGGTATTGAAGACGTGCATGGTCTCATTTGATTAGAGAGTATGACGGTCCATGGCACTGGCCACTCTATCCATGGAAGAAGACATCATCTCAGTGGCTTGTGACATCACCCCACTCATACTTGAGGTGGACTCCTCCTACCTCTCTGCAGTTGTAGTGATTCCACTTTGAAGGCCAGTCAGTGCATCACACATGAGAGGCATGGTGGCATAGTGGTTAGCACTGTTGCCTCACAGCGCCAGGGACCCGGGTTCAAATCTGGCCTCGGGCGACTGTCTGTGTGGAGTTTGCACATTCTCCCTGTGTCTGCGTGGGTTTCCTCCGGGTGCTCCGGTTTCCTCCCACAGTCCAAAGATGTGCGGGTTAGGTTGATTTGGCTATGATAAATTGACCCTTAGTGTTAGGGGATTAAATACGTGGGGTTACGGGGATAGGGTGGGATATGTGTCGGTGCAGGCTCGATGGGCCGAAATGGCCTCTATCTGCACTGTGGGGATTCTGTGATTGTCTGCAACTGCTCAATGATTCTCCTCTTCATCGACGGTCCACGAGGTACAGCACCTGTGTCCAGCTGAGCAGAGCTTGGAGAGGACTGCGCCCTCCAACGTGGACTCTCCACTGCTGTCCCTGTCTCCACCATCTTCTCTCACTCACTTGTGAAGTGTAAGTCATCAGGTGAAAACCCAACTATCTGCCTTACTGATCACACTGAAGTGTGAGTATCTGAGCTGGTGCATAGTCTGCACGAAACCTGTGACGTGCACCCCCAGAAGGACTCAGCTCCTCTGAGGAATTGTCGTCAGCGACCTTCACCGACTGCTGCTGCACGTGTGAAGGCCCTGTGGGAGATAAAAGACATGAATTAGTCCTGGCAATATGAATAAGAATATGTTGCAAGTTATCATTATGAAGATGATCATCTTTTACTCACTGTTGAAATCAAGTCGACATGACTGAGTGCCGTATGACATGTGGGTGGCTTTTATTTAATTGTGTCACCAGGTAGCTGGGAGGTCCCCGTTTCCCCATCTCCAGTGGCCAGGGATGCCGAAACTCCACTGATTTCCAGTGCCTCCTCTTCTGCGCTTATCAACTGCGAAATGCTTGGAGGACCCCCTCCGGTTCTCTCCCTCTCCCTGGTGTTCTGTCCTCTCTTCTGCAAGGAGGGAAAGAAGGGTTGTATGAGTGAGTGTAATGGCATGTGTTCATCTGATGGATGGAGTTCATTTGGTGAGGGTGACTTTCAGGGAGAGGCATGACATTGCATAAGGATGAGTGGGAGTGGGAGTGGTGGATGGATAGATGGGAATGTGAGGAAATGCATAGAAAGAGAAGGATGGGTGCATCTGCAAGGTAGGTGGGTGTGAAGCATGATGTGCTGGAGTAGGCTTGACAAGGCAGAGTGAGGTTGTGGGGTCATGTGCACAGCAGGATGTAGGTGAATGTGCCACTGTGTTCACCTTTCCTGACCTGCTTAGGTCATTAAAGCACTTTCTGCACTGAATCCAAGAGCGTGCCACCATGCTTCTGCTGACCTCCTCCACTACCTCCAACCATACCTTCTTGGTCTCCACTGCAGGCTTCTTCCCGTTGGTAGAGAGTATCTCTCCCCGACTCCTCACAACCCCCAGCAGCACATCCAGGGAGGCGTCACTGAAATGAGGCACAGCCTTTGCCCGTCTGGACTCCATTCTGTCAGTTGCTTCTCATTGGTTCCCAAATCCAAACTCCTTCAAATTGCATGATAAATACTGGAGTTGAGATCGCGACATGCGGGTCCACATCACGCCTACTGCCGCTGATTGGACGGGAAACCCGGAAGTAAAATTATAATGAGGTGGCTGCGTTAAAAAGCCACTGACAGACGCGATGCATTTACTTCCGGGTTTCCCACGTGCTATTGGACTCCCCACTCCCAGCACATCGCAAAATTTAAATTAGGGCTACAGATTCATACAGTGCTAGATCTGCATACTGACCTACGCTCATTAATTAGCAGATTCTCTTCATGCTGCGTCTACGCACACTGCCAGGAAGTCAACTTGGCCAGTCTGCCCCCGGCAGCAGCCGAGGTGCTGCAGTCTGCAGCCGTGCCATCACAGGCTTGAGCATACAGAAGTCACTGGCAGTGAGCATTTCAAGGCTTCCCACATGAGCAACAGCAGCCTTCCACTAGCTTAGCTGGAGCCACGAGGGGAGTACTTTGTAGGAGCAGTAAAGTTAGGAAACCTTCTTATAAGAAAGGAACAGTGGGTTGACACTTGGGTGAGAAATGAATGGAGGTCAATTATTGTTGGGAATTAAATTCACCTTTATCACATTTGGCACTTTGGGCTGCAGTGTGGTTTATAGCAGTTTCTGAGTCTGTATTGTCAGTATGTCATTACTGTAGAAGTTGGCTGAATGGTTTAATTCTTCTTTACTGTAGGATTAAGGGAGTGGTGATGGATGTAACAAGGACTGTTAATGCAGAGGAGCTTTTTGTAAGATTTCATGGCAGGGGAATGTGCAGGTCACCGGAATCGCTGAGCAATTAACTCATCCTTCACATCTTTTGCTGCTAGGTGTTGAGGTGGCCCTCCTTCTTTTGCTGTTTCAAAGCCTCCCCACTGGTCTTCTTCATCTGATGAGGATGGATGCCACTGCGCCTCCTCCAAATGCAGGCCTCTCTGGATGGCCATGTTGTGCAGGATGCAGCACACCACTATGATGTGGGGGACTCTGTGTGCAGCATATTATAGGGAAGCCCAGTACTGCCCAGACAGCTAAACTTTTATTTCAGCTGCCATGTGGTGTGCTCAATATTCATCCTGTTGGCCCCTTGGCTTTGATTATACCTGTGTTGCTCAGGCATTGTGGGTTGCAGAGGGATGTTATAAGCCATGTGTAGGGGCTATCCCTTGTCCCCCAGCAGCCGTTCTTTAACATTGGTGGAAGGGTCAAATATGGGGGATAATTGAGTGTTGCGAAATAAAACCATCGTGATCGCTGCCTTACATGACCCTGTTTCTGTGATTGGACATTAATGAAGTGACAGACTTTCCTATTCACAGCAGGCAAGTGAGTTACATGGTGCCAAGGGGCCTAAAGTGAAGAGCAAAAAAATCCTCCCATTAAAGACAAAATAATTACATGTCAGTTGTTTTCATCGAGTAATGTTTATTCACGCCAATTTGCACTACTTTTCCAAGCAAAACAGTACAAAAAGAGCACACATGAATTTCACTGCCTCAGCCCATCCATATATTTCTCTACATACCTTTCTGCTTCATTACATTATCTGTTCTGCTAGTTTCCTTTGTCACTGAAACTGACTGTAATCACCTGTTGCTAGGAGCTCTGGCATGCCCCTCTTTGTAACATGCAGCTGTCTACAGCCTGCTGTGAACTGACAGTGCTGTCAGGGTGATCCAGGTGAAAAGTTGAATATGTTGCTTTGCTGTAGATGAAATTGTACCACACTTGAGTTTTCTTTAGAATTTAAACTTAAGGAACCATCCATTGCACACGTGGATTTGATTATAATTAGTATTGCTCCATCAATACATATTAGCAAAACCGGTGTATATAAGTAATGAAAATCCCAGGGCTAGATTACAAAAAGTAACTTTGGGCTCCAAATTCTTTTGATGGTAAATGAAGAATGCCTGCTTTTGTCTGAAATTAACAGCCCACTGATGGTATAACAGAATGTCATGGTTTGAAGTGTTCAGTTTATGAAAATGCATTTTGTGGTTTGCTTATTTCATAGAAAAGCAGGCAGTTTCCCATTAATCATTATAAGACAAATTTTGGTCCCTTCTCTTCCCTTTCTCCTGGCCTTTCAGCACACTAGCTATGATGGCTCAGGAAAGCCAATATGATTTTAACAGCAGAAGGAAACAAACAGATGACAAAACTTTGTACAGTTGTGAATACAGCAAACCTGAATGGCAAAATCGAGGTATGTCTGACAAAACCCACAAGAGGACTAAGTAGCTCATGAATGCTGAAATCACAAGTAAGTTGTGAAAACTGCGTCTTATGTGGGATGATGTTCAAACATGTTAGAAAGTTAAGTTGTTACTTGAAATTCACGAGAGGCAGGAATGTGAAACATTTTCAAGCTGTAAGTTGGAACATAACGGAAAGTTCAAAACAGCACCATCCAGTTACAAAAGAAGATCACTAAGAGCCCAGAAAAAAACATTGTATAGATATTCCAAGTAAGATGTGATAATCACACTACCTACTTTGAGGCTGTTGTTTGTAATCATTAATGGCATTGTTATATCCATGCCGACAATGTGAAGTAAAGACTTGAAAGGCAATCATAAGAACATAAGAACATAAGAAATAGGAGCAGGAGTAGGCCAATCGGCCCCTCGAGCCCGCTCCGCCATTCAATAAGATCATGGCTGATCTGATCCTAACCGCCAATCCACTATCACAGAACCATCTCCTGAATCTAACAGAATTAGACACACGAAATAGGAGCAGGATCAGGCTACACGGCCCCTGGGCCCACTCCGCTACCCACAGGGCCATGACTGATCCGAACCTAGACTCATGTCCAAATTCCTGCCCGCTCCCCGTAACCCTTAATTCCCTTTACTTCTAGGAAACTGTCTATTTCTGTTTTAAATTTATGTAATGATGTAGCTTCTACAGCTTTTTGGGGCAGCATATTCCATGGACCTACCACCCTCTGAGTGAAGTAGTTCCTCCTCATCTCAGTTTTGAAAGAGCAGCCCCTTATTCTAAGACTATGCCCCCTAGTTCTAGTTTCACCCATCATCGGGAACATCCTCCCCGCATCCACCTGATCCAACCCCTTCACAATCTTATATGTTTCAATAAGATCGCCTCTCATTCTTCTGAACTCCAATGAGTAGAGTCCCAATCTACTCAACCTCTCCTCATATGTCCATCCCCTCATCCCCGGGATTAACCGAGTGAACCTTCTTTGTACTGACTCGAGAGCAAGTATGTCTTTTCTTAAGTATGGACACCAAAACTGTACGCAGTACTCCAGGTGCGGTCTCACCAATACCTTGTACAACTGAAGCAATACCTCCCTATTTTTATATTCTATCCCCCTAGCAATGAAAGCCAACATTCCATTGGCCTTCTTAATCACTTGCTGCACCTGCATACTAACCTTTTGACTTTCGTGCACCAGGACCCCCAGATCCCTTTGTACTTCAGTACTTTCCAGTTTCTTGCCATTAAGATAATAACTTGCTCTACAATTTTTCCTGCCAAAGTGCATAACCTCACACTTTCCACTATTGTATTCCATCTGCCAAATCTCTGCCCACTTACTTAGCCTGTCTATGTCCCCTTGCAGGTTTTTTATGTCCTCCTCACTCACTACTTTCCCTCCCATCTTAGTATCATCTGCAAACTTTGATATGTTACACTCGGTCCCCTCCTCCAAATCGTTAATATAGATTGTAAAGAGTTGGGGACCCAGCACTGACCCCTGCGGAACACCACTAGTTACTGATTGCCAGTCTGAGAATGAACCATTTATCCCAACTCTCTGCCTTCTGTTAGATAGCCAATCCTCTATCCATGCCAGAATATTACCCCCAATCCTGTGATTTTTTATCTTAAGCAATAATCTTTTGTGTGGCACCTTGTCAAATGCCTTTTGGAAGTCTAAATACACTACGTCCACTGATTCCCCTTTATCCACCCTGTATGTTACTTCCTCAAAGAACTCCAGCAAATTTGTCAAACATGACTTCCCCTTCATAAAACCATGCTGACTTTGTCCTATTAAATTATGATTATCCAAATGTCCTGTTACTGTCTCCTTAATAATGGACTCCAAAATTTTACCTACCACAGATGTTAGGCTAACCGGTCTATAGTTTCCAGCCTTCTGTCTACTGCCCTTTTTAAATAAGGGTGTTACATTAGCAGTTTTCCAGTCTGCCGGGACCTTTGCCGAGTCCAGGGAGTTTTGGAAAATTATTACCAATGCATCCACAATCCCTACCGCCACTTCCCTCAAGACCCTAGGATATAAGCCATCAGGTCCAGGTGATTTATCCGCCTTGAGTCCCATTATTTTACCGAGTACCACTTCCTTAGTGATTTTGATCGTGTTTAGCTCCTCCCCCCCCTTTAGCCCCCTGTTTGTCCAGTGTTGGGATATTCTTAGTGTCTTCTACTGTAAAGACTGATATAAAATATTCATTCAGTGTTTTTGCCATCTCCATATTTCCCACCATTAATTTCCCGGTCTCATCCTCTAAGGGACCAACATTTACTTTAGCCACCCTTTTTCTTTTTATATAACTATAAAAACTCTTACTATCTGTTTTTATATTTTTTGCTAATTTACTTTCATAATCTATCTTCCCTTTCTTAATCAATCTTTTTGTTATTTTTTGCTGTCTTTTAAAGTTTTCCCAATCCTCTATCCTCCCACTAGATTTGGCTACCTTATATGCCCTTGTTTTTAGTCGAATACTGTCCTTAATTTCTTTACTTAGCCACGGATGGCTGTCTTTTACACCCTTTCCTTCTCAGTGGAATATTTTTTTTTTGGAAGTTGTAAAATAACTCCTTAAATGTACACCACTGATCATGTATCATCTTACCCTTTAATCTATTTTCCCAATCCACTCTACTCAATTCTGCTCTCATACCTTCATAGTCTCCTTTATTCAAGCTTAGCACGCTTGTTTGAGATCCAACCTTCTCACCCTCTAATTGAATATGGAATTCAACCATGTTATGGTCACTCATTCCAAGGGGATCCTTTACTAGGACATTTTTAATTAATCCTGTCTCGTTACACAGGACCAGATCTAAGGTTGCTTGCCCCCTGGTCGGTTCAGTTACATACTGCTCAAGAAACCCATCCCTAATACACTCAATGAACTCATCCTCAAGGCAGCCCTGCCCAATTTGATTTGTCCAATTAATATGATAGTTAAAATCCCCCATAATTATAGATGTTCCCTTATTACAAGCCTCAACTATTTCCTGATTGATACTCCGTCCAACAGAGTTGCCACTGTTCGGAGGCCTATAGACTTCGCCCACTATTGTTTTTTTCCCCTTATTATTCCTTACCTCCACCCAAACTGTTTCATTATCCTGATCTTTTGACCCAATATCATTTCTCTGTATTACAGTGATTCCTTCCTTTATTAACATAGCCACCCCACCTCCCCTTCCTTCCTGCCTGTCCTTCCTGATCATTTATGTTCCAAGTAAATTATTTTATGTACTTGTTTTCTGCTTTCAGCAATAATGTTACAGTAGAACAACCGGAGGTCCATGCAACATTCAATATCTAATGTAAACTGTGATAATAATAATAACTTCCAGGAAGTTATGTGCACATCACTTCCTGTGAACTGTGAACTGTGAACTCTGTGCATACATCACTTCCTGTTGCATACGTCACTTCCTGTGTTTGGACTAGTATAAATACTGAACTGCTCAGTATTGTAAAAGGGCTTCACCTAGAGGCATGGTGAAGACCGCTCTTGTATATAGTTTAATTATAAGTTGCTTAAAGCTTACTTTAAAGTTCCTTGATGCGTGAGACTCTTTTGTTGCATCAATTTAAGCAACTTAGTATTTACACTCACAAATACTAGACCTTTGGACAAACTCGGAGTTAAGGATCCAGGGAACCACCCATCATGGAAAACATCCTTAAACCTACTCGTCTGGACTTGGACCCAAACGCACCAGCAGCTGGCAGGGTATGGAAGCATTGGTACCGTACTTTTGAGAATTTTCTTGATGAATGTAAGGCGAATGCTTCTACTAAACTGAGGATACTTATCAACTATCTGACCCCAACAGTGTTTGAATATGTTGATGAATGGGATAATTACGATGAGGTGATCTGGGCACTTAAAAAACTATATGCCAAGACCGCAAATGAGGTCTATGCTAGACATCTACTGGCCACAGCCCGACAAGGGCCAGGGGAATCGATTAACGAATTCCTTGAAGAACTTCACAGGCTCAGCGTAGATTGTAACTTTCAGGCAGCCTTGGCTGAGCTGTACCGCGATGAAATGATGCGTGATGCTTTCATCTGCGGGATTGCCTCTCCATTTATACGCCAGCGTCTACTAGAAAGTAAAACACTTGAGCTACAAAAGGCTTTTGACCTGGCTTGTTCTCTGGATTTGGCAAAGAAAAATGCAGACCTCTATCAGCTGCCCAGATCTCGATCTGCTGCTGTAACTGCAACCAGACGATTCAAGTGGCCTCAGGTGAACCCTATCATGGAGGAATCTAATCCTGATGATACTTCTGATGAAGAAGAGGAGTATGACCCCACTTTAGCAGCCTCTTGGCAATCTAGGAAGGAATGCTTCTTTTGTGGAGATTCTTTTCACCCTAGGAAATTCTGCCCTGCTCGCAATGCGATCTGCAGTCATTGCGATAAAAAGGGACACTTTGCAAAAGTTTGCCAATCAAGAGCCTCTCCGAGGGCCTATCCAGCTAAGGCCTACCGAACTGCCCCAATTAGGGCCTATCAAGATGCTCCGGCTAGGACCTATCAAGCTTCCTCTCGAGCTCTCTCCCGAAGAAGCACACCTAGAGTTTCAGCCACTCTCTGTGCAACCACATCAATTACAGCTGCTTGCCCACAGAACCTGTTTCATGCAGCTACAAAAGCTTCAATTAATGGGCATACCTTAGATGCCTTAATTGACTCAGGAAGTACTGATAGTTTCATTAGAGAACAGATTGTTGCGAAATTGAAACTACATATCTTCCCATCGGACCAGGCAATTGCGATGGCTCAGTCATCACTTAATACCAGAATCTCCGGCTTTTGTATTATTGATATGACACTTAATGGTCGCATGCATCCCTCCACCCGACTTTCGGTGCTCAAGGACTTATGTAGTGATCTCATCTTAGGGCTGGATTTTCAAAAACAGCATAAGAAACTCACCATTGAGTTCGGCGGATCCAAACCTGGACTTACTATTTCTAATATACTGTCTAAATTACCGTTTTGTGCATTATCAGCAGCTTCACTTGATGAACCCTCATTATTTTCCAGTATTCCTCCTCGATGCAAACCAATAATAACGAAATCGCGGCGCTTTAGTCAGGAAGACCAATCTTTTATTGAGGCTGAAATCTCTCGACTTTTAGCAGAGGATATCATCGAACCATGTTCGTCGCCCTGGCGGGCTCAAATCGTCATCATCAAGAACCCTCTAAAACCTCACAAACAACGACTATGCATTGATTATTCGCAAACCATCAATCAATATACTGACTTGGACGCCTACCCATTGCCACACATTGATGATATGGTTAATAAACTGGCCGAATACAAAGTGTTCTCAACTTACGATTTAAAAAGTGCCTGTACCCTTGAAGGTCTCAGATAAGCAGTACACGGCCTTTGAGGCTAATGGACGGCTGTACCAATTTCGTCGCCTCCCATTCGGGGTTACTAATGGAGTGGCTGTCTTCCAACAGGCAATGGATGGCCTGGTTAAGCAGGAAAACTTAAGGGACACTTTTCCCTATCTTGATAACATTACTATTGCAGGTCACGATCAACAGGAACATGACGCCAACCTCCAAAAATTTCGGGATGCCCTCCATCACCGTAACTTAACTTTGAATGAATCTAAATCTGTTGAGTCGCAACCGACCATCAACATCCTTGGCTACTGCGTAGGCAATGGTATCATTAAGCCAGACCCAGAAAGACTTCGCCCGCTCCAAGAGCTCCCGTCACCTAAGAATCCGGCTTCTTTACGTCGGGCTCTCGGTCTGTTTGCATACTACGCTAAATGGATTCCTCATTTTTCAGACAAAATCCAACCCTTGCTGCATGCTCGATCATTTCCATTGGAAACAGCGGCTGTTGCAGCCTTTAACCTTCTCAAAAAACAGTTGGAGAAAGCGGCTCTTCACTCCATCGATGAGAATCTCCCTTTCATAGTCGAATGTGATGCCTCAGAGGTGGCGATCTCGGCTACTCTAAATCAGGAAGGTCGTCCTGTAGCATTTATGTCCAGGACCTTGCAAGGTGCCGAGCTACATTATCCTCCGGTTGAGAAGGAAGCCACAGCCATCATAGAGGCGGTACGGAAGTGGAACCATTTCCTAGCTCGCCAGCACTTTACATTAATCACGGACCAGCGATCAGTCGCCTTCATGCTCGATAATCGAAAACGAACCAAAATTAAGAATAATAAAATACAGCTTTGGAGGATGGAACTGGCCACTTTTGGTTACACCATTCACTATCGACCTGGCAAGGAGAATGTGGCCCCGGATACCCTCACACGAGCATTCTGCTCCACTATGTCGTCCTCTACTCTCATAGATGTCCATAATGGATTGTGTCATCCTGGCGTTACGCGCATGCTACATTTCGTACAATCACAGAATCTCCCTTTTTCTACTGGAGATGTAAAGCAAATGTGCTCAGAATGCCGGCTTTGTGCAGAATTAAAACCTCAGTTCTTCCGCCCCTCAGATGGTATGCTCATACACGCAACCCAACCGATGCAACGACTTAGCATCGATTTTAAGGGCCCAGTACCCTCTTCAACTCGGAACACATATTTGCTCACCATGATTGATGAATATTCACGTTTTCCGTTTGCCTTCCCCTGCTCCAATATGCTGGCGTCCACAGTAATCTGCTGCCTTGAGCAGGTATTTTCTCTCTGTGGCATGGCGGCTTACGTTCACTCGGATCGGGGTCCATCCTTTATGTCAAGGGAACTCAAGGACTACCTCTCAGAACGGGGAATTGCTACAAGCAAAACAACGCCATATCATCCTATCGGAAATGGGCAGGTAGAGAGGTATAACGGTATCATCTGGAATTCCGTACATCTTGCTTTAAGATCTCGGGGCCTACCAAACCAGCAATGGGAAACAGTGCTTCCGGATGCATTGCACTCTATACGGTCCCTTCTTTCTACAGCCACAAATACTACACCTCATGAGCGGTTCTTTGGATTCCAGCGTCGCTCATCTTATGGGACATCCCTCCCGTCATGGCTAACTACTCCTGGACCTGTACTACTCCGAAGATACGTTCGGACATCTAAAAATGACCCTCTCATAGATGAGGTCGAACTAACCAATGCCAACCCCACCTATGCATACATACGATATCCCGACGGCCGAGAATCTACCGTATCATTACGGGATCTGGCTCCCTGCCCACCAGGACCTAGTGGGACATCGAGTGATGGTATTTTACCAGGAGCCTCTTGGAACCTACCGGGTACCCCTCTCCAGGATCCTGATCTGACACCAACTAGCTTGGTGCCGGTAGAACCCCGTACTCAAAGTTGCGACCCTCCCAGTACCGCGCACCAAAGTACTGATCCGCCACAGACCAGCTCTGCACCTCCCTCTGAACAGAGACAGACCGACTCTGCACCTATTGGGACTCGTACACGAAGCCATGATCTCCCCGACCCTTCACAGGGTAATCCAGGCCACACAGGCTCTGACCAATGGCCAACAGCATGTAAGCGGACCAGCGACCCTCTACGACGGGAACCCAAACGGGTGCGACTCTTCCTCGTTCGGCGGCTGCGGAATAAAAGGAAGACCACAGCCTTCTAATTTCGCAGGAGGGAAGAATGTGATAATAATAATAACTTCCGGGAAGTTATGTGCACATCACTTCCTGTGAACTGTGAACTGTGAACTCTGTGCATACATCACTTCCTGTGCATACGTCACTTCCTGTGTTTGGACTAGTATAAATACTGAACTGCTCAGTATTGTAAAAGGGTTTCACCTAGAGGTATGGTGAAGACCGCTCTTGTATATAGTTTAATTATAAGTTGCTTAAAGCTTACTTTAAAGTTCCTTGATGTGTGAGACTCTTTTGGATGTGTGACACGTTGGTGTGTAATGGACAATTTTCTCACTGTACAGATATGTGCGAGATACAAGACTTTTAATTAAATGTACTAGCAGCTCTCCCATGGTGTTGCTCATGGTGAGTGAGAAGATTGTGATGGGGAAAGTGTTATAAGAAGTTTATGTGACACTTACAGGAAATATATGCTTTGCATAAGAATTTAATATAATGTAGATAGATATGTTTGTGTTACTTGTCTTTGTGTATTTATAAACAGTTCTTTAGGAATTTGTAGCCAAAAACTACAGATCACATATATGACAACATTCATCCAGGATGAAGTGGAAAAATGAAAATCATTGATGGTGTTTCCCAGGTGCAATATTATAAATGACATATTTTGCACAATACAGCAGCACATGGTACAGAACACTTGGCAGAGGACAGTATTTATAAGTAACAATTAAATTTACCACCCTTAAAGTAGGGTTGAATACAATATTTTATTGCCACATCATATTTTGGAATGAATCTTGAGTACAGATCATTTGTATGCAATGCATTGATATAATTCCTTCAATTGTTGAATTCAGTATATTAAGCATATATTTGGACTTTACATTTCCATAATAATTAGATAAACAAAGCAGTGGGCTTTGTAGAGTTAACATACTCCCACAAACAGCAAAATGTAATTAAAATTGAGTTCTAAAACAAGCATAGAAAAGAGAATGACACCCATTAATTCTGTCATTTTTTCTCATCAATTTTTTCCACCAATATATTCCCCTGCCCTCATTCCCTGCAGATGTTGAGTCTTTGTTGCAGTGCAGTTTCACATGTGCTGGTCACCCTTCAGTGCTAATCATGCTCTTTATAGCAACTCGCCAGTTAGGAAGGTGGGAAACCAGTGCAGTGGCCGTTACTTAAAGACAGTCTGCAGCCATTTAAAGGTGGTCAGTGGAGAGCAGGTTATTGAAGCAGCATGACGATTATGGGGTTATTTTCCAAGTATGCACTGTGATGGGGAACCTTGGCTGTTATCAGTGCATGCCAGAAATTTTGTCCATTAATTTCAATTAGCCTGAGCCCAATCAATGGAAATCAATGGACTGATGCTCAAGGGCAGCACTTTTCTGATATGTGCTGGTGGCCCAGGTCTTCCACTGCCAGTGTGTATTCAGAAAATTATCTCCTATGTGCTCAAGTCCTGGAGTGAGGCTTGGAGCCCTGTTCTTCTGACTCAGAGATGAAAGTGCTACCAACTAAATCAAGCTGACACATGGGGTTGAATTTTATCTCCCTCCTGCGTTGTTTCTTGTTGTGAAAAGGATGGTAATGTGACAGCCCAAAATCACAAAAAAAATTGCCAGTTTATCACAGGCAGCCCATTTGTTGCAATTTTCAGGCAGGCCTCGATCAATGTAGTCAGCAGTCATTCCTGAAACTAGTGGGGGCCACCTTAATGTATCAAAATGAGGGTCCTAGGATGTTGTTAGGACCCAGACATTATTTTTGTGTCAATCAGCACTCTCACTGCCTACCTCCTCAACCTGACCTCAAAGTATGGGTGGTACAGGTCAAAAGGCGACGCAACTTAAAAGGATCATAAGCTGCAGTCGGGTAAAGCTGAAAGCAGGTCTGTCAATTACATTTCCTTTATTATTTCTGAAACTAATAAGCCTTAAAGGCTCGCTTAAGTTCAACCTCTTGCTGCTAGGTTATTTATTTACATTTCCCTGCCACTTCAATCTCTGCCCCCAATCTTTTCAGCCCTCCCCATTAATTTCAATTGATTTCTATGGAATGAAAGTCAGGGTGGGCGATTCAGGCAGTGAAGATGAAAATCTCCCTGCATAAACTCATCGTTACGAGGTTCTGGGAGTTATTGCACCAGCAGCACAGGCCTCCTCTCCAGCATGTCTTGATGCACCAGGATGCTACTGTGGCGATGGCGTCAGTTTCTAGGGAAGCCTGTTTGCCCAGAATGCCCCTAATCCATATTGAAATGAAGCTTGCCCATGGACCAGTGCAAGCCTTTAGTGTCCCCAGTGAAAAGCCTGAGTCAAATGCAGAACTGGTACGGGGATGAAATTCTAGAGTTTCCCTCTGCACCTTCACTGGTACTGCAAGACAGGCCCTTAATTATATAGATAGGCGGTACTTAAAGCAGCGGCAGCCCAGGAGAGCGCGAGACCCCGGCAGTACTTAAAGCAGCGGCAGCACAGGAGAGCGCTAGACCTCGGCAGTACTTAAAGCAGCGGGAGCTCAGGAGAGTGTGAGACCTCGGCGGTAGTTAAAGCAGCGGGAACCCAGGAGAGCGCGAGACCTCGGCGGTAGTTAAAGCAGTGGGAGCCCAGGAGAGCGCGAGACCTCGGCAGTACTTAAAGCAGTGAGAGCCCAGGAGAGCGCGAGACCTCGGCGGTAGTTAAAGCAGCGGGAGCCCAGGAAAGCGTGAGACCTCGGCGGTAGTTAAAGCAGCGGGAGCCCAGGACAGTGCAAGACCTCGGCGGTACTTAAAGCAGCGGGAGCCCAGGAGAGCGCAAGACCTCGGCGGTACTTAAAGCAGCGGGAGCCCAGAAGAGCGCGAGACCTCGGCGGTAGTTAAAGCAGCGAGAGCCCAGGAGAGAGTGAGACCTCGGCGGTACTTAAAGCAGTGGGAGCCCAGGAGAGCGCGAGACCTCGGCAGTACTTAAAGCAGCGGGAGCCCGGGATAGCGCGAGACCTCGGCAGTAGTTAACGCAGCGGGAGCCCAGGAGAGCGCGAGACCTCGGCAGTAGTTAAAGCAGTGGGAGTCCAGGAGAGCGCGAGACCTCGGCGGTACTTAAAGCAGCAGGAGCCCAGGAGAGCGCGAGACCTCAGCAGTAGTTAAAGCAGCGGGAGCCCAGGACAGTGCGAGACCTCGGCAGTACTTAAAGCAGTGGGAGCCCAGGAGATCGCGAGACCTCGGTAGTACTTAAAGCAGTGGGAGCCCAGGAGAGCGCGAGACCTCGGCGGTAGTTAAAGCAGCGGGAGCCCAGGAGAGCGTGAGACCTCGGCGGTAGTTAAAGCAGCGGGAGCCCAGGAGAGTGCAAGACCTCAGCGGTACTTAAAGCAGCGGGAGCCCAGGAGAGCGCGAGACCTCGGCGGTACTTAAAGCAGCGGGAGCCCAGGAGAGTGCAAGACCTCAGCGGTACTTAAAGCAGCGGGAGCCCAGAAGAGCGCGAGACCTCGGCAGTAGTTAAAGCAGCGAGAGCCCAGGAGAGAGTGAGACCTCAGCGGTACTTAAAGCAGTGGGAGCCCAGGAGAGCGCGAGACCTCGGCGGTGCTTAAAGCAGCGGGAGCCCGGGAGAGCGTGAGACCTCGGCAGTACTTAAAGCAGCGGGAGCCCAGGAGAGCGTGAGATTTCAGCAGTAGTTAAAGCAGCAGGAGCCCAGGAGAGCGCGAGACCTCGGCGGTAGTTAAAGCAGCGGGAGCCCAGGAGAGCGCGAGACCTCGGCGGTAGTTAAAGCAGCGGGAGCCCAGGAGAGCGCGAGACCTCGGCAGTAGTTAAAGCAGCGGGAGCCCAGGAGAGCGTGAGACCTTGGCGGTACTTAAAGCAGTGGGAGCCCAGGAGAGCGCGAGACCTCAGCAGTAGTTAAAGCAGCAGGAGCCCAGGAGAGCGCGAGACCTCGGCGGTACTTAAAGCAGTGGGAGCCCAGGAGAGCGCGAGACCTCGGCAGTAGTTAAAGCAACGGGAGCCCAGGAGAGCGCGAGACCTCGGCAGTAGTTAAAGCAGCGGGAGCCCAGGACAGCGCGAGACCTCGGCGGTAGTTAAAGCAGCGGGAGCCCAGGAGAGCGCAAGACCTCGGCAGTAGTTAAAGCAGCGGGAGTCCAGGAGAGTGTGAGACCTCGGCGGTACTTAAAGCAGCAGGAGCCCAGGAGAGCGCGAGACCTCGGCAGTAGTTAAAGCAGCGGGAGCCCAGGACAGCGCGAGACCTCGGCGGTAGTTAAAGCAGCGGGAGCCCAGGAGAGCGCGAGACCTCGGCGGTACTTGAAGCAGTGGGATCCCAGGAGAGCACGAGACCTCGGCAGTAGTTAAAGCAGCGGGAGCCCAGGAGAGCGCGAGACCTCGGCGGTAGTTAAAGCAGTGGGAGCCCAGGAGAGCGCGAGACCTCGGCAGTAGTTAAAGCAGTGGGAGTCCAGGAGAGCGCGAGACCTCGGCAGTACTTAAAGCAGTGGGAGCCCAGGAGAGCGTGAGACCTCGGCAGTACTTAAAGCAGCGGGTGCCTAGGAGAGCGCGAGACCTCGGCAGTAGTTAAAGCAGCGCGAGCCCAGGAGAGCGCGAGACCTCGGCAGTACTTAAAGCAGCGGGAGCCCAGGAGAGCGCGAGACCTCGGCAGTAGTTAAAGCAGCGGGAGCCCAGGAGAGCGCGAGACCTCGGCGGTACTTAAAGCAGCGGGAGCCCAGGAGAGCGCGAGACCTCGGCGGTACTTAAAGCAGCGGGAGCCCAGGAGAGCGCGAGACCTCGGCGGTACTTAAAGCAGCGGGAGCCCAGGAGAGCGCGAGACCTCGGCAGTATTTAACCAGCGGGAGCCCAGGAGAACGCGAGACCTCGGCAGTACTTAAAGCGGCGGGAGCCCAGGAGAGGGCGAGACCTCGGCAGTAGTTAACCAGCGGGAGCCCAGGAGAGCGCGAGACCTTGGCAGTAGTTAACCAGCGGGAGCTATAACGGACCGGTGAGTGTAAAGAAGTAAAAATGAATCGAAGTGTGACGTCACCAGAAAGCAGGTGAGTGATTGGTTGGTGAGTATTTCTTTATATCTCGCTTTTTTCCAAACTTTGGCATCTAAATTTAAGTGCCTTGGTGTAGATTAAAAGGTATACGTGTTCCAAATTTTAAAACTAATGAATTAATTGAGATGGGAGACCAGGCAATGGGTTGTTGTTGTTTCATGTGGGAGCTGGTGGATACCTTTGAGGTCCAAGGCGACCACATCTGCAGCAAATGTTGGCTGCTCGAGGAACTTCAGCTCAGATTTGATGAGCTGGAGTCCGAGCTTCGGACACTGCGACACATTAGGGAGGGGGTGCATTACCTGGACACTAAGTTCCAGGAGGCAGTCACACCCTTTAGGTTAAATACTTCAAATTTGGTCCGTGATCAGGGACAGGAGGGTGTGGCTACAAGCGAGGCAGGTATTGGGATCCAGGTAGTGATGGAGGAGCCTCAGCTCTTGGCCTTGTTCAACAGGTACGAGATTCTTGCTCCCTGTGTGGACGAGGGCAGGGACTGCAGGGAGGATGAGCAAACTGACCACAGCACCGTGGTACAGGGGGCTATTCAAGTGGAGGGAGTAAAAAGAAATGTTGTGATAGGGGACAGTATAGTTAGGGGGATAGATACTGTTCTCTGCAGCCGAGAGCGTGAGTCCTGAAGGCTGTGTTGCCTGCCCAATGCCAGGGTTAAGGACATCTCCTCTGGGCTGGAGAGAAACTTGGAGTGGGAGGGGGAAGATCCAGTTGTCATGTTCCACGTAAGTACCAATGACATAGGTAGGACAAAGAAAGAGGTTCTGCTGAGCGAGTATGGGCAGCTAGGGACTAAATTAAAAAGCAGAACCACAAAGGTAATCTTCTTCTTAGGCAGTCCCTCGGAACCGAGGATGACTTGCTTCCACATTAAAAATGAGTTCGCAGGTGACTGATTAGTCCAATGCGGGACATACAGTCTCTGTCACATGTGGAGCAGACGGTGGTTGAAGGGGCGGGTGGGTGGGGTGCTTGGGTTGACGTGCGCTCCTTGCACTGCCTGCGCTTGGCTTCCGCTTGCCCCCGGCGAAGAGACTCGAGGTGTTCGGCGCCTTCCCGGATGCTTCTCCCCTGCTTTGTGCGGTCTTGGGCCAGGGATTCCCAGGTGTCGGTGGAGATGTTACACTTTTTCAAGGAGGCTTTGAGGGTGTCCTTGAAGCGTTTCCTCTGCCCACCTGGGGCTCTCTTGCCGTGCCGGAGCTCCGAGTAGAGCGCTTGTTTTGGGAGTCTCGTATCGGGCATGCGGACAATGAGACCCGTCCATCGGAGCTGATCGAGCGTGGTCAAAGCTTCGATGCTGGGGATGTTGGCCTGAGCAAGAACACTGACGTTGGTGCGCCTATCCTGCCAATGGCTTTGCAGGATCTTGCGGAGGCAGCGTTGGTGGTACCTCTCCAGTGCTTTGAGGTGCTTGCTGTACATGGTCCATGTCTCTGAGGCATACAGCAGGGCGGGTATCACTGCTGCTCAGTAGACCATGAGCTTAGTGCTGGGTTTGATGTCCTGGTCTTCAAACACTCTCTTCCTCAGGCGACCGAAGGCTGCACTGGCACACTGAAGGCGGTGTTGGACTTCATCGTCGACGTCTGCCCTTGTTGACAGTAGGCTCCCGAGGTATGGAAAGTGGTCCACGTTTTCCAAGGCCTTGTCGTGGATTTTGATAATCGGAGGGTAGTACTGTGTGGCGGGGGCAGGTTGGTAGAGGACCTTTGTCTTACGGATGTTTAGAGTAACGCCCATGCTCTCATACGCTTCGGTGAAGGTGTTGACGATGGTTTGGAGTTCGACCTCTGAGTGAGGACAGACGCAAGCGTCGTCTGCATACTGTAATTCGACGACAGAGGATGGGACAACCTTGGATCTGGACTGGAGGCGATGGAGGTTGAACAGTTTCCCGTTTGTTCTGTAAATTAGCTCCACTCCAGTGAGGAGCTTACTGAGGGTGAGATGGAGCATTGCTGCAAGGAAGATTGAGAAGAGCGTTACTGCGATGACACAGCCTTGCTTGACCCCGGTTCATACTTAAATTGGGTCTGTGGTGGTGTGATGAAATATGTCATTCATCAGACTCTGTATTTAACTACTTATATTGTATTGCCTGCTCCGGTGTTTTACCTTGTATTGTATATAGTGCACCGCCCCCTTTCTCCCCATTGGGTGTGTCGGCTCCGCCCATACCTGGCCCTACTTAAGACAAGCCCAGGCTTGTCTTGCAGCAGAACAGCAGAATGCTAGGTGAAGCTAGGTGAAGACACGGGCATCTTTCTTTGCTAATAAAAGCCTTGTTTTATCCAGTTAACTTTGAGCCTTGAAGTTATTGAGGCGCATCAATTTTATTAGCAAACTTTCAACGATGGATCAACTTTTGAAACCGGAACGCTTGGATTTGGACCCGCATGCTTCGGATGCATCGGCACGGTTTGGACACTGGTTCCAGTGCTTGGAATTTTTTATGGCCAACTCCGAAGCCGTCATAGCCTCTAAAGCCACCGGAGATGTGAAACTCGGGATCCTGCAGAATCGGGTAAGCCACCGGGTTTTTCCACTCATCCAAGACGCCGCCACCTACCTGGATGCCTGCAACATTCTAAAGGCCCACTATCAGCGGCCTACCAACGAGGTGTACGCCAGGCATCTGCTTGCTACCTGCACACAGCGACCCGGAGAGTCGCTAGAGGACTTTCTAGTCACCCTAAAAGTGCTTGGCAAAGACTGCAAATGCAAAGACGTGAAAGCCACGGTATACACAGACGAGCTTATTCGGGATGCCTTTATCGCAGGCCTTAGCTCTAATTACATCCGGCAGAGACTGCTAGAGAAAACGGGCCTAGATCTGACACAGGCTGTGGACACAGCGCGATCGCTGGATGTGGCTCAGAAGAACTCTGACTCCTACTCGTCAGGCCGCGCGGCCCACGCCGCCTCTGCTTCCCCGCCCGGTAGCCCAACACCGTCGGGGCCCTGCTCTCCCCCCAGAAGCCCTACGACCGCCGCGACGCATCGGGGCCCCAAATGCTACTTCTGCGGGCAGCCGAAGCACACCAGGAACCTGTGCCCGGCGAAAGGCACCACCTGCTGTAAGTGCGGTAAGAAGGGACACTTTGGGATGGTGTGCAGAGGGAACCCCGCAGGCAAACCCGCCACCGCCGTGTGCGCGCCGTGGGAGCGGCCATCTTGGACGCCATCTTGTCCGACCTCGTGGGGTCCGCCATCTCGCGAGCAGACATCGTGGACGCCATCTTACCCGGCCTCGTGTGGCCCACCATCTTGTCCCGATCAGGGCCCTACAGTGGCGTCGATCACAGTGGACCAGTCCAGACCGCACCCACTATCCAAATCGATGGTGGACATCGAGGTAAACGGGTGCAAGGTTAAATGTTTAATTGACAGCGGGAGCACGGAGAGCTTCATTCACCCTGGTCTGGTACAACGACTCTCTCTAACTATAGTCCCTACTCAGGGCATGATCTCTATGGCCGACAAAACCCAGATATCGACTATTGCGGGTTACTGCGCGGTACGATTGTCCGTTAAAGGCACTGTATATAATAATTTTAAACTGTTAATTATGAAGGATTTATGTGTGAGCGTGATCTTGGGCCTGGATTTTCAGTGCCACCACCAAAGCATCACACTCAATTTCGGTGGGACCCAGCCGCCCCTCACAGTGTGCGGTCTGGCTACCCTGAAGGTAAAGCCGCCTTCGCTATTCGCGAACCTTACCCCTAACTGCCGGCCAATAGCGACCAAAAGCAGGAGGTACAGCTGGGAGGACAGGCGGTTTATTGTGACCGAGGTAGACAGGCTCCTGAGGGAGCACATTATTGAACGCAGCAACAGCCCGTGGCGCGCCCAAGTGGCGGTGGTGAGGGGTAGCGAGAAGAAGCGGATGGTGATTGACTATAGTCAAACAGTCAACATCTATACCCAACTAGACGCCTACCTGTTACCCCGCATATCCGAGATGGTGAACCAAATCGCCCAATACCGGGTGTTCTCCACTATCGACCTCAAGTCAGCGTACCACCAGCTCCCTATCAGACCAGAGGACCGTTCGTACACCGCCTTCGAGGCAAACGGACGCCTCTACCAGTTCCTCAGAGTCCCCTTTGGGGTGACGAATGGGGCCTCGGTCTTTCAGAGGGAGATGGACCGCATGGTCGATGACCACCACTTGCAGGCAATCTTCCCCTATCTCGACAACGTCACCATCTGCGGCCACAACCAACAGGACCACGACTCAAACCTCGCGAGGTTTCTGAAAACCGCACAAAAACTCAACCTCACCTACAACGAGGACAAGTGCGTTTTCAACACCACGCGCCTCTGCATACTAGGCAGCGTGGTGGAGAATGGGGAAATCGGACCAGACCCCGACCGATTGCGCCCCCTACGGGAGCTGCCCCTGCCCAACACTCCCAAAGCCCTGAAAAGGTGCCTGGGGTTATTCTCGTATTATGCCCAATGGGTCCCTAACTACTCCGATAAAACCCGCCCCCTCTTGAAAGCATCCTCTTTCCCGCTCTCTGCTGAGGCCCATGCTGCCTTCAAAAGCATTAAGCAGGATATTGAGCGGGCCACGCTACAGGCAGTGGACGAGAACACTCCCTTTCAAGTGGAAAGTGATGCGTCTGACTTTGCCTTGGCGGCCACCCTCAACCAGGCGGGGTGGCCCGTAGCTTTCTTCTCGAGGACCCTCCAGGGGCCCGAGATCAGACACTCCCTATCTCCCGCTGGCAGGAAGTCCTCCCAGATGTGCTCCACTCAATACGGTCACTATTGTGTACCGCCACTAATGCCACGCCTCATGAGCTAATGTTTGTGTTTCCCCGGAAATCCACCTCAGGCGTATCCATACCGTCATGGCTCTCCACCCCAGGTCCGGTACTTTTGCGGAAGCATGTGAGGGGCCACAAGACGGACCCTCTCGTGGAGCCAGTGCACCTGCTCCACGCCAACCCACAATATGCGTATGTCCGGCACGCCGATGGACGGGAGGACACTGTGTCCATAAAAGACCTCGCCCCAGCCGGTAACAACAGCAACAACGACAACAACCACAACAACTATTACCCACCCACTCCACCCACTATTCTTTCATCACCCCCGGAAGAACACCAGCCAACGGTACCCCCACCACCTACTCCTTCAACAACCCCGGTGGCGCCCCCGGCAGAGATCCAGGAGGTCACCCGGGACACCCAGCCGGCACCCACGGCACCGCAACCGTTACGTCGGTCACAGAGGACTATCACCCCCCCGGACAGACTAAATCTGTAGAAGGGGTGAATGTGATGAAATATGTCATTCATCAGACTCTGTATTTAACTACATATATTGTATTGCCTGCTCCAGTGTTTTACCTTGTATTGTATATAGTGTACCGCCCCCTTTCTCCCCATTGGGTGTGTCGGCTCCGCCCATACCTGGCCCTACTTAAGACAAGCCCAGGCTTGTCTTGCAGCAGAACAGCAGAATGCTAGGTGAAGCTAGGTGAAGACACAGGCATCTTTCTTTGCTAATAAAAGCCTTGTTTTATCCAGTTAACTTTGAGCCTTGAAGTTATTGAGGCGCATCAGGTGGAACCGTTGGTCAGGATCACGGCTTGCATGTCGTCCTGAAGCAGGCGGAGGTTAGTGACAAACTTTTGAGGGCAGCCGAATTTGAGGAGGACACTCCATAATCCCTCACAGTTGACAGTGTCGAAGGCCTTTGTGAGATCAAAGAAGGCCATGTACAGCGGTTGGTGCTGTTCCCTGCATTTCTCTTGTAATTGACGTGCAGTGAAGATCATGTCCATTGTGCCCCTTAGTGGGCGGAATCCGCATTGCGACTCTGGGAGGAGCTCTTCGGCCACTGGGAGAAGGTGATTGAGGAGGATTCTTGCGATGACTTTCCCTGTGGCAGACAGCAGGGAAACTCCTCTGTAATTACCGCAATCGGACTTGTCACCTTTCTTGAAGATGGTCACAATTACGGTGTCTCTGAGATCCCCTGGCATGCTCGCTTCCTTCCAGATAAGAGAAATGAGTTCATGAATTCACGCCATTAGTGCTTCTCCGCCATGCTTTAGTGCCTCGGTGGGGATTCCATCTGCTCCTTAGGCCTTGTTGTTCTTCAGTTGTCGGATGGCCTTTTCAACCTCATGCCGGGCTGGGGTTGTGCTGAGATGGTGGTGGGTAGCATGCTGTGGGATGGAGTTGAGGACACTCGTTTCGAAGACAGAGTCATGGTTAAGGAAATCTTCGAAGTGCTCCTTCCAGCGGGCACTATCTGCTTCCCTGTCCTTGATGAGTACCTCTCCGTTCTTGGCCCGCAGTGGGGAAGGGCCTTGGGTGCTTGGGTCGTAGATGGTCTTGACTGCACTAAAGAATCCACGCACGTCGTGGTTGCCGGCTAGCTGCTGGATCTCCTGCCCTTTCTCCACCCACCATCTGTTCTTTAGGTCGTGAGTTTTTTGTTGGACCTCGACCTTCAAGCTTCTGTAGAGCTGCTTTCTTGCTCTCGAGTTCTGTTGCTGTTTCCAGATCAGGAATGCCTTGCGCTTGCGGCTTATTAGCTCCTGGATCTCCTGGTCATTCTCGTCAGTCTTGGTGTTTCCTGGTCGAGTGACCGAGCGTCTCTTCACAGGAACCACAGGAAAAAGCAAAACCACAAAGGTAATAATCTCTGGATTACTACCTGAGCCACGTGCTAATTTGCATAGAGTAAATAAGAGCAGAGAAATGAACGAGTGGCTCAAAGACTGGTGTGGGAAAAATGGGTTTCGATTTGTGGGGCACTAGCACCAGTACTGGGATAAGAGGGAGCTGTTCCGTTTGGATGGTCTTCACTTGAACAATGCTGGGGCTAGAGTCCTGGCAAATCGAATAACTAGGGCTGTAGAGAGGGCTTTAAACTAAATAGTGGGGGGGAGGATCCAGGTGAGCGGAAATTTAAAAAGTCAATGAGAAATGAGAAAGCAATAGAGCAGGATAGAGATGGGGGAAATAATAACCAGAGTGTGGCAGGAAGGGACAGAGGGGGAGAAATTCAGTATCGCCCTGTTTTGGGCGCCGTTATCGGCCGTGCACAAAATTTAGCGCCTGCCGCTAATTATCGCCTCCGACGGCAAACTTGGCTTTTATCACCCCTGGAGGTGATTGGAGTGCTAAATCAGGCGCAACACACCTCTCTTAAGGAGCTAAGGCCGAGGAGCGAGGCGCAACCTCAGAGCGCGGGCGCAGCGCAGGTGCTGTCAGTTACCGATTGAACACAGACACACAGTTCTTAAAGGGGAGGGTCGATCTTGCTCTCCAGCCACACCCTGCTCATTGGAGCCTTGAATCTCGGCCTGGACAGACCTGTGGCTAAATCTTGCAGGCAAGGACTATGGAGAGGGCCAGGGAGCGAGTACATCGCTTCAGCGAGTGGGCCTTGGAGGCTCTGGTTGGCGCGGTGGAGCGCAGAAGATCTATACTGTACCCAGAGAGTGGCAGGAGGCCTTTGCCGCGCGAGTACAGAAGAGTGTGGAGGGCGGTGGCTCAGAGCGTCTCCTCAAGGAGCATGGTGCCCAGGACCCATATCCAATGTAGAAAAAAGTTCAATGACCTCACTCAGGTTGTCTGGGTGAGTGGCTTTTTTTCAATACCTCTCCATCCCTCCACCACAACCTCACTCTATGGCCAGGGGGTCTTAAAAGCCCCAATGCCCAACACTCATCCAAGACCTATGGCCCTTTCATCAAACACACACGCACATTCCACACTTTGCATACAGTAAGGGCTATTCAACTATGGGATGCACATCAGGCAAGACCATGGCTGCATACAGTAAAGGCTATTCAACTATGGGAGGCACATCAGGCAAGACCATGGCTGTATCTTTACTCAGATGCCGTCCTTTTTCTTGCAGGCCAAGCTATCTCATAATAGGAGACAGCAGCAATGGACGGATGGAGGGCGGCCTCAGCTGCAACCCCTCAGCGATCTTGAGGTGTGCGTCCACAGGATTGTGGCAAGCCGGGTGATCGGTCCCGTCGACACTGGAGACGCCGACCCCATTCTGGACAGCAATGGTAAGGCCATCACCTTTTTGTCCTCTCTCCTTCCACTTGTTCCTCACAACACCAGCCTTTGACACTTTCAATCCAACTTACTAAATCGCTACACTCATTCCTCCCTTGCTGCCACCCTGTCCTCACGCTAAAGCCACTCTTGTACCTCCCTGTTTTCAGAAGGTGATTCACCAGTTGAGGAGACGGGCCCTCAAGCTGCCAGTGGGAGTGAAGCTGCAGGCGAGGAGGAAGAGGAAGCCGGAGCATCAGCGCCACCCTCTCCCGAGGAAGCCCATGCCCACACTGGGAACACGCCTTCCCTGGAGGGGAGCAGGGGGGAAGGGTCTGATGAGGGTGAAGCTCCAGGACGCAGCGGGCTGCAGCAACGCGATGGGGGTAGGGAAGCTCGGGGGCCTTCTCCCCGGAGGGAGAGTATGCCAGCGAGTCCTATTGCACTGGACGCAGAGGAGGATCGGCTCCTCACTGAAATGAACACCCAGGCGGTGCACAGGCACACTGAGCTCATGGGTGCAGTGGGAAGGGTGCCCGAATGCATTGAATCACTGGCAAGGAGTGTGGAGCACTTTGCAGTAGCACAGATGGATGCCACGCAAATGCTTAGTGCTGCAATGCAGTCACTGGCTGCCATGAGCCCATCTCTGACTGTTCTCATGCAGACTCAGATTGAGGCCACACGAGCATTGACTGCTGCCATCCTCGCTGGTTCGGACACATTTTCCTGGGGCTCTCACCGCGCCGCAGCAGGCCAGCAATCTGTGCTCCAGCAGATTGCTCCGGATACTGAAGTGCTGTCCCGTGGGATTGCCAGTGTGTTGGTCGAGCAGGGAGTTGCTGTCCTCTCTCAAGATGACAGCATTCCTGCTGCCACCATTGTCACTTCTCCACTGCACTCGCCACTGCCTGTAGGACAGACTGCTGCCGCCCATGCAGAGTTGGTGCAGTCTGCAGCCGGGCCCTCCAGGCCCAGAGCTTCAAGGGCATCTGCAGTCTCAGGTTGTGACAATCAGCAGCCTTCCACCAGCCTTGCTGCAGCCACTGGGGTCCCATTATGGAGGAGCTGTAGGGTGGGAAAGGGGGAAGTGTGCAAGGGAAGGAGATCACTCTCGAAGGGCAAAAAGGAGGTGTGACAAAATGTTGTTCATTTTTTTATTAAAGGCCGAGGCTCGTGGTCAAATTTTTTTTAGTGTTTTGGACATTATCTCCAGGTTGTGAGAGCCAGTTGTGTTAATGACTGGTTTTTTTTGTGTTTCTTTCTATTAGTTTGTCATGTGGAAATGACACACACAGAGTTTGTAAAATAAAAAAGTTTTTGTATTCAAAATGTACATGTTTGGTCTTTGCAATCATTGTTGCCTTGGCCGGCTTAGGGGTTGCGGGTTGGTTTCATTCATGTTGTTCTCAATGGCAGAAGCCATTTCCTCAGCAGGGGCCTAGAAGCGGCTTGCTATCAGCCGTTGATGGACGGCCCTTCCAATTTCGACATTGTGTGCCTCCCTCCCGCCTTGGTGCTGCTGTTCATCATCCTCCTCATCTGCCTCCTCCTCTTCCTCCTCCACCTCTGGCGGTGCTCCAAGGCCTGGTGGCATTGGCTGGGTCCTGAGGATTGCCAGGTTATGCAGCATGCAGCACACAACAACAAAGTGGGAGACTCGCTCAGGAGAGTACTGCAGGGCTCCTCCAGAATGGTCCAGACAGCGGAACCATTGCTTGAGCACGCCGATTGTGTGCTCAACGATGTTCCTGGTAGCTTGATGGCTCTCGTTGTACCGCAGCTCAGCAGGGGTGTTGGGCGTACGGAGCAGTGTCATCATCCAGGTGCACAGAGGATATCCCTTGTCCCCGAGAAGCCAACCACCTGGGTGATGTGGTGCCTGGAAAAGTTCTGCCACAGTAGTCTGGTGCAGGATGAATGCATCGTGGCTGCTGCCAGGATAGTGTGTATTGACAGCGAGTATCAGCTGTCTGTGGTCACAGACCATCTGAACATTTAAGGAATGGAAGCCCTTTCGGTTGCGGAAATCCTCGGCATTCTCATGCGGAGCACGCAAAGCCACATGCGTGCCGTCAATGGCGCCCTGTACCATGGGGAAGCCTGCTATCGTAGCAAAGCCCATTGCGCGTTCTTGCTGCTTGTCTGGGGTCATGGGGAAAGAGATGTACTCTCGTCTCCTTTTATAGAGGGCAATTGTGACCTGACAGATGCAGCAATGCACCGCGAACTGGGAGATATTGGCGATGTCCCCAGTAGCTGATTGAAATGAGTCGGTGGCATAAAAGTTCAGAGCCACTGTTATCTTCACTGCCGCCGACAGAGACGTACTGCTCCTCACTTGAGGCTGCAGATCTGGCTGAAGCAGGTGGCAGAGCTCAGTGACCACCTTCTTGCTGAAGCGCAGCCTTCGCAAACACTGCTCCTTAGACACATTAATGTAGGAGAATTGTTGGCGAAATACCCTGGGAGGGTAAGATCTCCTGTACAGAGGCCTGTTGGCCCTCCTCCATCTGGCCATGATTGCCAGTCTCTCTCTGCGTCTCTGTGCCCTCCGAATCTGATGGAGAAGGCCGACGCCCCCATTCATTGCAGCCCCCATAGTATCTTGGCAATCAAAGTAATGAAGGTCAAAAACCAAAGTACCTGCAAAGTTATGGTCAGAAGCCAAAACTATTTCAGACAGCGTTGACTCAATGCAGAAGTCTCTTTCTCTCTTTCTCTCTCTCTCAAAATCTCTCTCTCTCTCAGAACGAGTGGTGCAAAAATGTCCACCACAGAAAAAGCCAGGAAGAGGCCCCCTTTAAATAGCGTGCCCCCCAGCCCCACAGCGACTGGATAGTGTTCCAGTCTACCTATCTTTGCTAGTGCCAGGCGGAAAGGAGGGGAGCGCCACTCAATTTCCGTTCCGGGGCACCCCAAGGGCGTTGCACACTCGAATGACGTCAAGATCCGCGTGCGCAGGAGATCGGGCGGTATTGTTTGGCGGCGCCGCAAAATGTCCAGTCAATTCCGCAAGAGGCGTAGATATCACCTTGCCTGGGCGCTAGTTGCTTTGCGCTCCATTCGCGCCCTCTTAACGTGCTAACGGGAGGCGAAAACCAACTGAATTTTTCCCCCAGAATGTTTAAAAATAAGAGTGCAACAGGAAATGGGGCCAAAACAAGGAGAAATGGTAAAAAGACAAAGTTAAAAGCTCTATATCTGAATGCACGCAGCATTCGTAAAAAGATAGATGAGTTGACGGCACAAATAGATACAAATGGATATGATCTGAGCGCCATTACAGAGACGTGGTTGCAAGGTGACCAGGGCTGGGAACTGAATATTCCAGGGTATTTGACAATTCGGAAGCATAGACAGAAAGGAAAGGGAGGTGGGGTGGCTTTGTTGGTAAAGGATGGGATCAGTGCAGTGGTGAGAAGTGATATTGGCTCAGAAGATCAAGATGTAGAATCGGTTTGGGTGGAGATAAAAAATAATAAGGGGAAAAAGTCTCTGGTGGGCGTAGTCTACAGGCCCCCGAACAGTAGCAATGTTGTTGGACAGAGTATAAATCAACAAATAATGGAGGCCTGTAAAAAAGGTACGGTAATAATCATGGGTGATTTTAATCTCCATATTGATCGGACAAATCAAATTGGCCATGGTAGCCTTGAGGAGGAGTTCATAGAGTGCATCCGGGATGGTTTCCTAGAACAGTATGTAATGGAGCCAACCAGGGAGCAGGCTATCTTGGATCTGGTACTGTATAATGAGACAGAATTAATAAATGATCTCATAGTAAAGGATCCTCTAGGAAAGAGTGATCATAGCATGGTTGAATTTCAAATTCAGTTGGAGGGTGTGAAAATTGCATCACAAACCAGTTGTAAGGGGTCGTTTTAACGAGCTTGTGGTGTGCGAGATCGGTTTTTGATTTCACACTGCTCGTGAGCGGTTCCGAAGCACTCCCCCCTCACTGGTTCTAGACACTGGGCTTATTGCCAGACCACCTTGATGTGTTGGCCCAACTTGTGACTCGGAAGACAAATGGGTCAGGTGAGACAAGGTAAGTTTTAAATCAAAGGTATCTTTATTTTTAAGGAGAATAAAACATAGAGAATGAAGAAACAATTCAGACAAAAATCCTGAACACGCCTCTCAATGGGAACTAAAATTTAACACACAAGAGTTACTTTGACTATCATAATACATCAATTCTAGATCAGCGATATAATAAAACGGGGGTGGAGAAAGCGCACGGCACAATGAAGGATGAATAACACTCCCGAATTACAAAGCCCTTAATATTAAAAACCCTCCCGTCTCTACAGTATACCTCAACTAGATCAGCTAGGTGGAGTTGGGCCTCTATGCTCACCAGGGTTTTTAAAACTGTCCTTGACCTTGGTGCTCCTGTATCGTCCGAGATCTCCAATCTTCCTTATGGGACCGGCTCCTGAACCTGCTCTCCTGCTCGAACTTGTAGGCTCTCCGTGCTCCTCGAACCTCACCAGGGT